>NC_142600.1:51706099-52078555 GCF_041222555.1 Hakea prostrata | reverse complement strand
GCAAACACCTTGCCATGAACGTCTCTTCCCATTTATACTTGCTTTTCCTTCATTCTTGCTATGCTTCACTTGCATCTTGATCCTTACATATACATTACCATGATTCCTTGCTTAACAACTTGATTTCTTATACTAAACTGAGATGTGGAGTATGATTAGTCAAATCTCTGGCTTGCAAATGATTGTAATCATGTTCCTAACCTATTCCCCAACTAATTCTCTAGCTTCCCTTTCAATTACATCAATTTCTCATGAATGCTAGGATTCTTGTCTTTAGAACATAGGACCTCAATTTGGGGGTTTTCATTTGGACCATTGGATTGTGATAATACTTGCTAGGTAGTGTTCTTACATTGTTATTAATCATCCCTCCAAGTTTCAGATCGATCCGAACCCCGGAAGACCCATTTCGGACCAAAATCCCCAAAATCCTCTATTCTGTCCCGAGAACAATTTTGGTCGATCCTTTTGGTCGATACCATCGACCAAGACCATCGACCAAACTTGTTGCTGACAGCAACCTTGCTCCGTTTTGATCCGTTTGACATTCGATCTTCCCGACTTCTTCTCTAACTTGTTATTGATGTTTGTTTAGGGTCTTAACAATTCTTTTGGACTATTTCTTGGTATTCTCAATTCATCATCAACTCAACCTAAGGTAAGGATGGTTATCTCCATAAACATATAGATCATCAACTTATGATTTATGTTCTTATTTATGAATAGAATCTCTTGATTTCTTTTAATCGTTATAAGACTGTGATATATGTGTTAGAACAGTAGTATTGAAATCTTTAGACTCTTGTCATGTTACATTACTATTCTTGTTTACTTATGTCTATGATGATTCATTTCAATATCATGATTTAACTTGTATTATGAAGATGTATTGGATGCATGAGAAGTGATGAACTTGAATATGTGATTGCCTACGTATAACTTGGGATTGGGGAGTGTCCTATTGACGCTTCTGTCCTTGGGCACCGGAGGGAATAGTATGGGATGTTCTCCGAAGGTGCCTATCAACTCTTTCCCGGGTTATTGGATGACATACATAGGACTGTCTAGTGGTTTGGCTAGGATGTCCCTGTCGTATCAGACCTGAATTGGAAGGGCATTGAGACCGAAAGACACGTGGTAGCAGTGGGGATTTGTGGGCACTCAAGACAGGTAACCAACCCGTGAGAGGTCATAAATCTCATTGTGGGAGCCATTTATTGGTAGGGTTGCAAATGGATAGACTTGGGCTCACGGGCGCTCAAGACCGGTAACCAACCCATGAGAGGACGTGAGAGCTTCCCGTTTACTATTTGTGGATGACCAATAGGGTTGATGAGTCCATAATCCGGGATTACGCTGACTCTAGTGAGAAGGATACCGGAAAGGATCGCCGGGGGCGAGGAATGGACGTATCTGGATCTAAGTTGATATGACTGAGTAGATGACTTGCATTGGGCTAGGCTTTACTGTGACATGCGCCAATACTTCTACCAAATGGTGATGTGAGAGAGTGGTGACTAAATCCCCAACCATGGTTTTTTTTGAGGACTTTACCGATATTCCCCGGGCATTCCCAAGATATGGAACGGGAGAGTGACAGACGACCTACAGAAGTATGGTTCTATGACTTAAAGCATGTCTACCTTAGAGACCAGCATTCATAGAGTTAGAACCATACTTGCATCATGTGTCCCATATCATATTGCATCATGTTATGGCTTGTATCATATGGTTTATATTTTATGGAATGACTACCTTGCTGAGTTCTTTCGAACTCACTCCTTTTTGCAACATATTTTGTTAGACTTTCCTGCAGTACTACCATTGTTGATTGTGGCGATCCAACACTCGGGAGGCCGAGTTGAAGACTTGTATCATACTGGTGGCGATGTACCAGTTGATAAAGACGAGTAGACCGAGATCGGGACTTGTTTGTAGCAGTTCAGTTTTATATTGTGTGTTAGGGATGGGATGTCGCCTCATTCCCTTTTTAACCTTTTATTTGAATTGTCGAGACTATAGCTTAGTTGTTTCACTTGTTATTTGGTGAATCGGTTGTAACCTTTACTTTTAGTCGTTTCATCTTCCGCTAATATTATAGGACGGGTTTCCTCCCTCCATTTTACACTTGATTGTTTATACTAATGAAATCCTTTCCGCACTCTGATGTTATTTGTTAATCCTTCTGAGGTACTTTCTCGACTTTTATTATTGAATTATTTGGAAATAAGGAATTGTTCTTGCTTTTGATTATATTATTGTGCTAAGTGACTATGATCGTTCCTAAACTTGATCGGCGGGACAGTAATTCACTCCCCGGATAATCCAGATAGGGTATCCCCTTGGTGGATTTAGGGCGGGATGTGACACTATGCCCTAGTGGATGATGCGTCATCTGAAGGCAAGCGTAAAGTGGAGAAAAGAGTTGACGAAGTCAGGATTATCTATGACTTTGTTGATGTCTTCCCTGATGATCTATCGAGAGTGCCTCCGGATAGGGATGTTGAGTTTTCCATTGATCTCATCCCTGGTGCCGCTCCGGTATCTAAGGCTCCATATAGGATGGCTCCTACTAAGTTGAAGGAGTTGCAAAACCATTTGAATGAGCTCATTGATAGAGGTTTCATACAACCTAGTGTGTCACCTTGGGGAGCTCCGGTGTTGTTTGTCAAGAAGAAAGATGGTAGTATGCGTCTGTGCATCAACTATCGTGAGTTGAATAAGCTGACCATCAAGAATAGATACCCGCTGCCCATAATTGATGATCTCTTCGATCAGTTGAAGGGTGCAGCTGTGTTCTCGAAGATTGACTTGAGATTTGGATATCACGAGTTGAAAGTGAAGCCATGTGATATCTTCAAGACAGCTTTCCGAACAAGGTACGGCCATTATGAGTTCAGAGTCATGCCCTTTGGTTTGACTAATGCTCCTACAGTATTCATGGACCTCATGAACCGAGTATTTCACGATGTGCTTGATAAGTTTTTGATTGTCTTCATTGACGACATCTTGATCTATTCGAAGAACAAAGATGAGCATGCGAGCCATCTAAGTTTCACTTTGCAAAGATTGCGAGAAAAGAAGTTGTACGCCAAGTTTAGCAAGTGTGATTTCTTGCTCAAGAGAGTAGTATTCCTCGACCATGTGGTTTCAGCTGAAGGTATTTGTGTCGATCCTGAAAAAGTCCAAGCAGTGGCTGATTGGGAAAGACCGAAGACAGTGACGAAAATAAGAAGTTTCCTTGGATTGGCGGGTTACTACAGAAGATTCATTGAGAACTTTTCTCGGTTGGCTGCTCCTATGACTAAATTGACCAAGAAAGAAGAGAAGTTTGTTTGCTCTGACGCTTGTGAGAAGAATTTCCAAGAGTTGAAGGATGGATTGACAAGTGCCCTAGTTTTGACTATACCTGATAGTTCCAGTGGTATGACAGTCTATACTGACGCGTCAAAGATTGGTTTGGGTTGTGTACTGATGCAACATGGTAAGGTCGTAGCCTATGCTTCTTGGAAATTGAAAGATTATGAGCGGAATTACCCCACTCACGATCTAGAACTTGCCGCTGTTGTCTTCGCTTTGAAGATTTTGAGACATTACCTCTACGGTGAGAAGATTGCCATTTTCACGGATCATAAGAGTTTGAAATACTTCTTTACCCAAAAGGAGTTGAACATGAGGCAAAGAAGATGGTTGGAACTAGTCTCTGATTATGATTGTGATATTCAGTATCACCCTGGTAAGGCAAACGTTGTTGCTGATGCTCTTAGTAGGAAGAATCAGAAGAAGACTTTGGATTTGAATGCTTTGAGTCTACCATTGTTGTCTTCTATTGAGAGTTTTGATTTGGAAGTTGTCCCTGAGAATTCTGATTTCGTTCATTCTGCTATGACGGCAAGATCTGGCCTTAAAGATAAGATTGTTGCCCTGCAAAGTTCTGATCAAGGACTTATGGACAAAGTTGAGAAGATTTCTTCGAATACTGAGTCGGATCTCGACTTCGGTATATCCATGGATGGTGCTTTATTGTTTAGAGGTAGACTGTGCGTGCCGCCAAATAAGAAATTAAGAAGGAAATATTGAAGGAAGCACACCAGTCAGTCTTTACTGTACACCCGGGAAGCACCAAGATGTACAAGGACTTGAAGGAACATTTTTGGTGGTTTGGTTTGAAGGCTGATGTTGACAATTTTGTTGCCAAGTGTGAGACTTGCCAACATGTGAAAGCCGTTCGTCAACCCCCATCTGGATTACTTCAACCCCTTCTTGTTCCTAGTTGGAAGTGGGAGGATATCTCTATGGACTTCGTGACTAGCTTACCTCGGACAAGTAAGGGCAATGACACTGTGTGGGTGATTGTTGATAGGTTGACCAAATCAGCCCATTTCATTCCTATGAAGATCACTTATACTCTAGATAAGCTAGCTAGGCTTTATGTGGACAATGTGGTTCGTCTGCACGGAGTGCCAATGAGTATTGTCTCTAATCGTGATCGTAGGTTTAGCTCAAGGTTTTGGAACAGTTTGCAGAAGGCCTTGGGAACCCAATTGAATTTGAGTACAGCTCATCACCCACAGTCGGATGGACAATCTGAGTGAACAATTCAGACCTTGGAAGACATGCTCAGATCTTGTGTGGTGGATATGGGTGGTAATTGGGATGAACACCTAGCGTTGGTTGAGTTTGCCTATAACAACAGTTATCAAGCAACAATAGGCATGGCTCCATTTAAGGCTTTGTATGGTAATACTTGTAGGACACCATTGTACTGGACTGAGACGGGTGAAAGAAAAGTCTTAGGTCCCAAAATGATTGAAGCTACGAGTGCGATGGTTGATATGATCAGAGAAAGGACTAAGTCTGGCCAATCAAGACAGAAATCTTATGCTGATAAGAGAAGGACTAATCTAGAATTTCAAGTTGGAGAGAAAGTTTTCTTGAAGGTTTCACCAATGAAGGGTGTGATGAGATTCAATGTTAAGGGAAAGCTTAGCCCTCGATACATTGGACCTTTTGAGATTTTGGAAAAAGTTGGACCTGTTGCTTATCGATTGGCATTACCTCCGCCTCTTGCTGGACTTCATAATGTGTTTCATATTTCGATGCTTCGGAAATACATAGAGAATCCGGAACACATTTTACAGCAAGCACCTGAAGGACTTAGTCCTAATCTTACCTATGATGAAGAACCAGCCGAAATCCTGTAAAGAAGCACAATCAACTACGGAATCGCACCATCCCTTTAGTGAAGATTCGGTGGAAGAACCATACCCCTGAAGAAGCTTCTTGGGAGAAGGAAGAAGATATGAAGGAGAAGTTTCCTCACCTCTTCGGAAGCTCAGGTACGCTTTAAATTTCAGGGACGAAATTTCTTTAAGGGGGGGAGAATGTGAAACCCAGCCCTAACCTTGACCCGGAAACCCTGTTGTTTGTAGGTCTGATAACCCAAAGTAAAGCAAGAAGTCAGCTATGGGCCATCCCAGTGGAAGACTTGGTGACTGGCTTTGAATCGATGAGTGTTGACGTAATATCCAGCCCTATTCTAACCTTGACCCTGACCCGGATCCACTGTTGTATTCAGGTCCGAGGACCCGAAGCGGTGGAAGAAGAGATTTATGGACCATTCTGATTGATGATCATGATTCGAAGACCGAGCCCATGGACATTGACAATGATACCCCTTGCTTAAATGCATTGTCGGTGTTTAAGGAAAGTCTGCGCATCGGAGAAGATTAATATGGTTGATGTACCAAATGACCTCATGTGCACAATCCGAAGGTATTCCCCAAAACTAGACTCCTTGATTGAATTGTGGAAGAAAACCTCACTCAATTTGACCTTGTATAGCCTTTCAAATCCCTACTTGAAGTTGTTGTTCTAAACCTGAGTTTTCTGCTGAAAATATTTTGGTCGATCATTTTGGTCGATACCATCGACCAAAATATCCCAGTTGCCAAGTTAATGATTCCATGGAATATTCCTTTTCTATTTAATATGACCTCGAGCCTTGAGCCTTTTGCAATCATTTTTCTCACCTGGGGACGTGGGGAGAGCTTCCCAAAGCAGCTCCTTGGTTAGTGTGAAGGGTATCTCATCAAAGACACTTAGTTTATCATTGATTCTTGTCTTCATCTTCCACACTAAGGTATGACTCCTCCTTCCACTCTCTACCCTACCCTTTTCTACTCTTTTCTATTGTCATCTTGCTGATGGGACATTTGGAATGGTGCTGCAACCTTGCAACCACCACTCCAAGTGCCTACTCATGCTAAATCCATGATTCCCTTAGCCATTCATTGATGCTAATGCTTATATCTCATGCCTAGCATATGTATTCCATGATTTACCTATTAACATCATACCATTTGATATCAAACTGAGCTATAGAGTGTATTATGTTCATGTTTAACATTGCCATATGATTCCAATCGAATTTCTATTAGTTCCTCTAGCTATTGCATGCTATTCCTCATCAATGCAATCAATTCCAACTCATGCCATGATGTTTATCACTTGAACTTGATAGCTAAAATTGGGGCTTTTTAATTGGACCATTGGATTGGGTTAATTCCTTGATTTATAGTGTCCTACTACTGTTGTTAAGTATGCCTCCAAGTTTCAGATTGATCCGAACACCGGAAGACTCATTTCGGACCAAAATCCCCAAAATCCACTCTTCTGCCCGAGGACAATTTTGGTCGATACTTTTGGTCGATACCATCGACCAAGACCATCGACCAAAGTTGTTGCTGACAGCAACCTTGGTCAGTTTTGACCCAAATGACATCCGATCTTCCCGACTTCTTTTCTAACTTATTATTGATGTTTGTTTAGGGCCTTAACAATTCTATTGGACTATTCTTGGTATTCTCAATTCATCATCAACTCATCCAAGGTAAGGATGGTTATATCCATAAACCTATAAGTCATCAAATATTGAACTGTGCTTTATTCAAAGAATGAAATCCCTAAATTTCTTTCAACCATTATGATACTGTTACATATGTGTTAGAACAGTAACATTTAAATCTTTATATATTTTTGTTGTGTTACTTTATCATTTTGATTTGCTTATGTTTATAATGATTCGTTTCAATATCATGATTTGATTACTATTATGAATATGCATTGGATGCATGAGAAATGATGAGATTGGATGTGTGATTGCTTACGTATGACTTGGGATTGGAGGGTGTCCTACTGACACTTCTGTCCTTGGGCATCGGAGGGAATAGTATGGGATGTTCTCCGATGGTGCCTATCGACACTCTCCCGAGTTATTGGATGACATACATAGGATTGTCTAGTTGTGTGGCTAGGTTCATCCTTGTCGTGTCAAACCCGAATCGGAAGGGCATTGAGACCGAACAACCCGTGGTAGTGTATGGTTGGATGGGCGCTCTAGGCCGGTAACCAATCCGGTAGGGGACATAAACCATGCCACGGATACCTGAAAGGGGCCATTTATTGGTAGAGTTGCATATGGATAGACTTGGGCTCATGGGCGCTCAAGACCGGTAACCAATCCGTGAGCTGACGTGAGAGCTTCCTGTTTACTATATGTGGATGACCAATAGGGTTGATGAGTCCGAAATCCGGGATTTCGCTGACTCTAGTGTGAAGGATACCGGAAAGGATCGATGGGGGCGAGGAATGGACGTATCTGAATCTGACTTGACCGACTGAGTAGATGACTTGCATTGGGCTAGGCTTTACTGTGACATGCGCCATTACTTGACCAAATGGTGATGTGAGAGAGCGGTGACCGATCCCCTTACCATGGTTTTTTGATGACTTTACCGATCTTCCCCGGGCATTCCCAAGATATGGAAATGGGAGAGTGACTGACGACCCAGAGAAGTACGGTTCTATGACTTAAAGCATGTCTACCTTAGAGACCAACATTCATAGAGTTAGGCTCATATCAGCATCATATGTTCCATATCACATTGCATTATTATATGTTCTGAATGTGTATGATTTCTAATTATGGAATAACTTGCTTGCTGAGTTCTTCGAACTCATTCCTTTTGTGCAAATGTTTTAGATTACATTCCAGGTACCGAAGATTACGATGGCACCTCCTATGAGGCGGACTATGATTCCACATACTACCCTCCGGGTAGTGGCGTCGGTGAGGATCCGTATATTGGAGCCGAGGAGGATTACTATCCGCACCAGGGTTAGCCCCACAGTTGTGCGGGAGCGGCAGCGCTGGGTTTACTTCATCCGTACTGTTGAGGAGACTACCATTAGTATAGAAGAAACCCTAGCATATTGCCCCATTCCCCTGGTGTATTTGTGGAACCTTGGATATTGTAATTAACTTGTCTTTGAATTATTCTAGTGACATTCGGATATGTAACTAACTTGATTTACTTCTTTTCCGTTGCTCTGAGAGGGTGACTACCACACCTTCTCACCCTTTATGATTTTGATCACACTTTATTACTATCTATATTCCGCACTCTGATTTAGTTAATCTTATCTTATTCATGATACTTAGTATTAGCTGTTTTTACCATTGATTATTACTATTCATGATTGTGTTACCGTGTATGTGGGAGGCATGGACTTCAGATCATTGATCCTTGGACTGTGGATCACATCCCGGGTATTCCAAATGGGGTACCGGCTGGGTGGATGTGACAGATTGGTATCAGAGCCCAAGATCAGGTGGATCCCCGACCACAGAAACGGTGACGAAACATTCCGAGTCACAGATCCGGAAGTGACTCAAGTGCTCCTAGAAGTGAATAATAGATAACATGGACTAGAAACCAAAATATTGAAACATAATTTGACCCATGAATAAGACACAATAATATAGACAAAATAACTGAACTTCATTGATCTCATTGGGAAATTTTTACAAGTCTGAAAAGAGAAATACATCCATGATGACATAAAAGAAAATTTCTAGTGCTGTCTATGTAGGTGAACGACTCCTGCGATCTGTCTGATCCCTCCTAGATCTAAACTCCTCCTCCAATCGTGCAAACCTCTCACAGAGGGTGCACATGTGTAACTCCATCCTCTCCTGCCGAGCCTCGATCCTCTCAAGAATAGAGTAAATTGACGACTGATGAGAAGCCACATCTGGAGCCTCAGAAGTCGTGTGTGATGGGCCTCCGACCTCAGTAAATCGTGGAGCGGGAACCTCCTCATGCCTCGGAGCCTCCTCATGACCCTGATCATCATGACCCTGATCATCATCCTCACTATGCTCATCATCGTCACCACCATCATCATCATCAGTACTATCATCCTCTAAGTCGTCATCTCCTGATGCATCATCGATATCATCCTCATCCTCTGATCTGACTGCATCCTGGAGCCCCATCTTCCTGATCAACCATGTACAAATGGGCTCACCTAAATCTCGACCCTGAATCGTAGGTGTATGCTCCAAGTCCACACCAAAGTACTCAAACATACGAGTCAAGAGTCGACCGAAAGCCAAGTTCCTATCCCCAGGAAACTCGATCCGATCAATCATGACATTTTGCATGATGTATGCTAAATCGATTTGTACTCCAGTATACATACTATAAATGATCAGTGCCTCCATCGCCGACACTTTGCTATGATGCCCTGTCTTCGGACGGATGTTTCGCCCGACGATGAGAGAGATAACTCTAGCTGAAGGACGCATTGCAGTACCACACCGGGGCATATAACAGTCAATGTCATCCCATAGAGTCATGCACACCTCGTATACCTCATAAGGAAGAAGCACCTCTGTGATATCTGTACCAGCGGGAATCCACCAACGGGAATCTCGTACGATCGGTACATCTAAGATGCGAGCCAGTGTCCTCGTAGTGAAACTGATCTCTCAACCTCCGACCATGGAATCTATGACAATCCTAGAACCATCCCTCGGATCATCCTCTATACGGTAAGTTAGATTACTATAGAAGTATCTGATAAGATCTGGGTAGACTGGTTGTGCCGTAGTGTATAAGTGAAGCCAATTCATAGCCTCTAATCTCTCTCGGATGCGAAATACCTCTAAATCATCCACATCCACCAATCGTCCGTGCTCAATCGGTATATCATGGAAATAATGTTCGTATAGAAACTCCGCCATAGGAGTAGTGAAATGCTCCTCGTCTATGACCTCAGCCTGGGGAACAAGTCCTCTACCCCTGTCTACTCGTCTCCCTCCTCTAGGCATGGTGTATCTGTTGAAACAAGGAAAGAAACTCATTTGGATTAGTCTCAGTGTATGATTGTTAGATGAAGGGCATTTTCGTAAATTTTCAGAAAATTCGATTTTTGGTGAAATTTTGATTTGATCATTCTAACATATGCATAAGACCTATACAAGCATGCTAGAATACTTTATTTGGTGAAAATCCATCTTTTTGGCATATTCAAAGTGAAAATTCAGCAAGTAAGAGAGAGCAAAATCCCTCTTTTGGCTTGCATTTGTGATTTTTGAAAAAATTGAATTTGACCGAATGGAGAGTGGGAACACTTTTCCCCTAGTAGATCAGTGTTGTAGAAATTTGTTTCATGTCAAAATTCCTTTTGGGTTGAAAATGAGACAAGTGCTTGTAAAGTTGAGTTTTTGTGAAATGAATAGTGTTTTGGTAACCAAAATAGATGCAATCTTGTGTTTAGAACTTAATCTTACTTGAAAAGTTATGAAAACATGTTTCTAATCATTTATATGTATGATTCTAACCATTACTCAGTTTTATTGAAGAACACAACAATGGTGAATGAAGTTTTCAAGAAAAGAGAAAAAGAAAGAGAACTTACTTGTGTAGATGATCAAGTGAGACTATCAAGAATGATTGAAGCTTTGAATCAAGTTCTAGCACTTTTGAAAACCCTAGAAAATCGCTTTCTTCAGAGCTAAACTCGAAATGGTTGAGTGAGAAATGAAAATGAAATGAGAAGTGGGCCCTCTAAATCTGATTTTTCGCGAGAATTTATTTTGGTCGATCATTTTGGTCGATACCATCGACCAAGAAGCATCGACCAAAATTCTCCATTTTCCTGCATTGGGTTATCTTAGGAATTTTTGATTCTTTGACTCATTTCCTCTATATTTTGATCAATGCTGATTTATTTTACTGTTATATTGATAATTCTAACCATGATTTGGTTATCCTATTCGTTGGCCAAGTTGTCTTTGTCAAATTTGAAATTTTGGTATCCTTATCTTTGATCCTTGCAGAATGGTCTTACTTAGAAATCGTTTCGTCGGATCCGGAAGCAACGGAAACGAAGAAACCCCTGCTGGGGGCTCTGATCAGCAGACACAGGACGATAGCCACACCACGAATGGCATTCCTGGTGCCCCCGATATCGGAAGCTTTAGAGATATCGCCAGCGTCATGACCAACATGATGCAACAGCAAGCTGCCCAATTTAATCAAATGATGACTGGTTTTGCTACCCTTCGCAATGAGAACCGTGTCGGAATTGGAACTTCTAGAGCCGCAGCCCCTCTTATGGAAAGATTCACCGGGACACCCCACACCCGTTTGATGGAAAGTTTCCTAAAGTTACAAGTACCTTCCTTTACTGGTGTAACAAAGGACACCCTCTTTCCGAACAAGTGGCTTCATGAGTTGGAGAAGGCCTTCAGACATTTGCAATGTTCTGATGCTCAGAAAGTGTTGTTTGCCGAGCAGAAGCTTCAGCAAGAAGCTGATGCATGGTGGGCTTCCACTAGGCCTATCCTTGAGACCTTGAATGGTGGTGTTGTTACCTGGGAGAGGTTTAAGGAAGCTTTTTGCAAGAACTACTTTCCAGAAGCTGTAAAGGACGCAAAGGAGGCCGAGTTCATGGCCTTAGTACAAGGTACTTTGTCTGTGCTTGAGTATCAGCAGAAATTTGAAGAACTTTTCTTCTTCGCCCCTGAGTCTATTAAGTCTGAAGAAGCCAAGGCGAAATTTTTTTTCAAGGGTTTGCGACCTTCTATTAAGGCATAGCTCACTGTCTTGCCTCTTGAAGGATATGCTCAGGTGGTTCAAAACTCGAAGAAGCTTGAAGAAAATGAAAAGGAAAATGCTCGAGTTCAAAAACCCTGGCAACCTAGACCTTCTGGATTTGTGGACCGCACTGATCGAATTTTTGCTAGACCTACTCCTTATCCTGCACCCGCCTTTCAGCCGAGAAATGTTGGTCAGAATCCTAATTCCCTTCCTGTGAGCTATTATGGTCAGTCCAGTGGAGCCAGACCTCAGGGAGCTACTTATCCTCCTAGGCCTGGGATGGTGAATCCAGACCAGCTTATCAGAGACCTCCCCCTGCTGCAGCTCCTATTGGACCGAAAGATACTACTTGCTTCCTTTGCAAGCAAGCAGGCCATTATGCTCGTTCTTGCCCCAAGAAGTCTGTGCAACCTCAAGCTCCTGTAGTGAAGAGTACTCCTGCTGCTACTTCTGCCCCTCCCTCTAGCAGAGTGTTTAGCATATCCGGTACCGAGCAAGACCCCTGCCACGATGTTGTAACAGGTACTCTGTTAGTAGCTTCTCTTCCCGCATTTGTATTATTTAATACGGGTGCATCACATTCATTCATATCATCTACTTTTACCTTGAGAACTAACTTGACACCTCGATGTTTATCTAGTCATTTATCTATTTGTACCCCTGTTGGGTCTGCTGTTAAACTAGATAAAGTGTTAGAAGATTGTTCCATTTTGATTTGTGGAAGAAATCTGAAGGCAAACCTTGTATTGTTCGACATGAGAGATTTTGATGTAATCTTGGGAATCGACTGGTTGACTTTGTAAAACCCAGCCCTAACCTTGACCCGGAAACCTTGTTATTTGTAGGTCCAGTGACCCGAAGTAAAGTAAGAAGTCAGCTTTGGGCCATCCCAGTGGAGGACTTGGTGTCTGGCTTTGAATCCATGAAAGTTGATGATGAAGTTCTATTTATGGAAACTGAATCTTGATGAAGATCTGATTAGTTGATGGACTTGGAGTGCTCTCTATCTTGGTTTGAAGGCATTTCTACCTATTAGGTAAGTCACTTGACTTGTGTGCAAAACCCCTTTAGGATTGGATTTGATCTGGGCCTTCAATTCCCTGTTTTGGTCTTCGTTGTCAAGCATTGGTCGATTGATTGGTCGATCTGGGCGATCGACCAATCCACTCGACCAATGAGTGCTTGTCTTTGGCAATTAGGTTGTTCTTGCTCTATTTAAGTCCAATCTCGAGTCCACTTCGTATTTGCTGCCTCCAAACTCTCGGAACGAACCAAAGACCTCTGCAAGTCATCTCCCTTGCATCCTTGGTGTTTTCTTGACGGATCTTCGTCGAAACTCTTCTTTTTGCATCAAAAGGTATGTCTACTCTCTCTTCTTCTCCTCCATCTTTGTTTTTCTTTCCTTTTTGAGTTGAGACAGTAGAAGAGATGCTGCATTCTCTGTTGCAAACATCTCTGAACATGTTCTCATGATCATCCTAAGGATTTGAGGCTAGAACAATGATCTTAACCAAGATCATTGCAAGCTTTTGAAGGAATCATGATCAAACCATGATCTAATCTTGTTAAACATCTGATTTGAATTCTGATCTCTTTGGATCTTCTATGATTGATCATGTTAGTAGTTAATTACTTGTGTTTTCCTTCCATGATCCATAATCTATCAATTTCTAGTTGTTCTCTTCTACCATACTATGTGTTCTTCATGAAGCATGGTAGTTACATATATGGTAGGTTTTATTTCCTTATTTAGATTTATGCTTCTAAGCCTTGTTCCTTGAAGATCTAAGTATGTTTTCATGATACCATTACCTGAAGCAAAGATCCATCCTCCTATTGTTCTTGTCTTTGATTTCTATTTCGAATTCATCAAGATCCATGGTTGATCTAATTATGGTAACTTTTTGTTTCCTAATTTGGATCTTGATATCTTGATTTGATTGGTGTTTTGAGGTCCCCTATATGTTAGAATACTACTGATGTAGTTTACCCCTTGATTAGTACCCTTTTGAACCACCAAATTCAGATTTCATATCTTAAAACTCTGTTTTTTTTAGGTTATCGTCTCGCATTGGTCGATTGATTGGTCGATTGGGCCGATCGACCAATCCACTCGACCAATGAATACAAGCATCTCCGAATTGGTCTCGTGTTGGATGTTTTGGTATCTTTTCTGTTAGGGATCTTTCCTAATATGTTGTATATACTTGTTTAGGACCTTCTTCTCAAGTTTGCCAAGATCTTACTTGATTTCTTAGGATTCCTTTGCGAGTTATAAAAGGTAAGGATGGTTATTTCCTTAATTACATAGATAGCATGAATCTAGTTTCTATATTTGAATATCATTGATATGATTCCTAAATTAGATTCTTACAATGATATACAACTGTTGCATAACTTTGATTACAGTAGCATTACTTATTCATATTGAATTGATTCATGTATGATTTACTTACCAATGTTATACAAGTGATTGTAATTATTGATTTCTTTCCATATATGAAGTTACCATATATGTGATGATATGAATTGATGCATGTGTATGCTTAAGTATGGTTTGGAAAGGAGAGGTGTCCTTTTGACACTTCTGTCCTTGGACTACTACGGGAATATTATGGGTTGTTTCCGGAGATGCCCTCTGGACACCTTCCTAAATTGTTGGATGACATATCTAGGATTGTCTAGTAGTGTTTGGCTAGGATGTCCCGTTATGTCAGACCCTAATCGGAGGGGTATTGAGACCGAACGACCCGTGGTAGCAATGGGGATTCATGGGCGCTCAAGACCGGTAACCAACCCGTGAGAGGACGGGAATCACATTGTGGGGGCCATTTATTGGTAGGGTTGCATATGGTTAGACTTGGGCTCACGGGCGCTTAAGACCGGTAACCAACCCGTGAGAGGACGTGAGAGCTTCCCGTTTACCATATGTGGATGATCAATAGGGTTGATGAGTCCGTAGTCGGGGACTATGAGGACTCTAGTGTGAAGGATACCGGAAAGGATCGTCGGGGACGAGGAATGAAAGTATCCTGGATCTCGACTTGATGTAACTAAGTAGAAGACTTGCATTTGGCTAGGTTTTACCCCGACATGCGCCAAGTACTTATACCAAATGGTTGTGAGAGAGTGTGTTGACTTAACCCCCGCCAAGGTTTGTCCCGAGGGATGAAGGACCCATTACCAATCGGCTGCTCAAGACCGGTGAAATGATCCGTGAGAGAATCCAAGATATCTTAAATGGTTGAGGATGTGAGTGGACTTTCCTAAAGAAGTACGGTGCTATGACTTAAAGCATGTCTGCCAATAGAGACCAGCATACATAGAGTTAGATTCATTCATTCATTGCTTGTCTCATATCATATTGCATTTATGATTGTTCTGGAATCCTGCCATTTATGTTATTATGGATTTTAACTGCCTTACTGAGTTTCTTTGAAACTCATTCCTTTATTGTACAATGTTTGTTAGACTATCCTGCAGTGCGAGTATTATGACGGTCCCTATGAAGAAGCGCAAGGCGAAGAGGCATATCTCCAGGAAGGTGATTGCGGTTACCACAATTACTCTGAAGATCCCGCGAGTGGTTATGCTCCGTACGATGCTTAGTCCGACCATTGAGTGGAAGCGTCCTTGTGCCATTTATGAGATTTACACTTATAAGGATGTTGTCTATAAAGTGGAGAACAATTTAGTTACCCAATGTACTTGCTACTGGGATTAGATTTTGTCTAGTTTATTCTTTTAGAGCTACTTTTCCGCTGGTTGTAAAGTGGGATTTTTGCCTCACTTTACTTATCTGTTTGACACTCTGATTATATCTATTATTCTGATTCATTTATGATTCATTCTTTCTTTATTGGATCTATGGTTTATCTTCCGCATTTTTATTATGATTGTTCATGATTATGTTATTGTTTATGTGGGAGGTTGATCACTCGATACCTGATCTTCGGGCTGTGGATCACACTCTCGGGTATGCCAGATAGGGTACCGGCTGGGAGGGCGTGACAGACTTCCTACAATGCCGTGATCTTTATGCTCCTCAAAGAAGATTCAGTTCCGTGTAGAAGAGAATTCAGTTTTCGAATTTCAAGGAGAGAAGGGAAGATTTAGCAAGAAGACCTTGTCCACTCTAATGCAAGTCCATGCCTTTTTGGGAGATGCTTCGTCTGGAAGCAAGGTTAGAGAGAAGAAGAGACTTGAAGAAGTCAGAGTTGTTAGTGAATTCCCTGATGTTTTTCCGGATGACTTGTCAGGTTTGCCTCCTGATAGGGAAGTTGAGTTTTCTATAGACTTAATTCCTAGAGCGTCTCCTATATCCAAGGCCCCTTACAGAATGGCACCTACCGAACTCGAAGAGTTGCAAACTCAATTAAATGAACTCTTAGAGAGAGGTTTCGTGCAGCCAAGTGTGTCGCCTTGGGGAGCTCCGGTCTTGTTTGTAAAGAAGAAAAATGGTAGTATGCGTCTGTGCATTGACTACCGGGAATTGAACAAGCTGACAATCAAGAACAGATACCCTTTGCCTCGGATTGATGACCTTTTTGATCAGTTGAAGGGTGCTGCTGTCTTTTCAAAGATTGATTTGAGATTGGGATATCACCAGCTGAAGGTGAAGTCAAGTGACATCCTTAAGACAGCGTTCAGAACAAGGTACGGACATTATGAGTTTAAAGTGATGCCTTTCGGCTTGACTAATGCCCCTGCCGTGTTCATGGACCTCATGAACCGAGTATTTCACGATGTACTCAATAAATTTGTAATCATTTTCATTGATGACATCTTGATTTACTCAAAGAATGAGGAAGAGCATGCGGAGCACCTGAACTGCACGTTGCAAAGGTTGAGAGAAAAGAAACTCTATGCTAAATTCAGCAAGTGTGACTTTTGGCTCTCAAGTGTAGTATTTCTTGGCCATGTTGTTTCAGCCGAGGGTATTCGTGTTGACCCAGAGAAAGTCCAAACTGTTACTGATTGGGAAAGACCGAAGACCGTGACTGAGATAAGAAGTTTTCTTGGATTAGCAGGATACTACCGGAGATTCATTGAAAACTTTTCTAGGTTGGCTGCCCCTATGACTAAGCTAACTAGAAAAGAAGAGAAGTTTGTCTGGACCGATTCTTGTGAGAAGAACTTCGAAGAGCTGAAAGTTAGATTGACAAGCGCCCCGGTTCTGACTATGCCTGATAGTTCGGTGGATTGACGGTCTACACTGATGCTTCTAAAATCGGTTTGGGCTGCGTGTTGATGCAACACGGAAAGGTAGTGGTTTATGCCTCTCGACAACTAAAGGATTATGAGCGGAACTACCCCACTCATGACTTAGAACTTGCAGCTGTCGTATTTGCTTTGAAAATTTGGAGACACTATCTATACAGTGAGAAGATCGCCATCTTCACGAATCATAAAAGTTTGAAATACTTCTTCACCCAGAAGGAGTTGAATATGAGACAGAGAAGATAATTGGAGTTGGTCTCTAACTATGATTGTGACATCCAGTACCACCCGGGTAAAGCAAATGTAGTGGCGGATGCTCTTAGTAGAAAGAGTCAAAGAAAAGAGTTGGATTTAAATGTTTTGAGTCGGCCTTTGTTGTCCTCGATGGAAAGATTTGGTTTGGAAGTGGTCCCTAAGGGTTCGGATTGTATTCTCTATGCTATGACTGCAAGATCCTCCCTTAGAGATAGAATTGTTGCCTTGCAAAGTTCTGATCAAGAGTTGAAAGAGAAGATTGATAAAATTGCCTCGAATTCAGAAATGGACCCTGCTTTTAGTACATCTATGGATGGTACCTTATTGTTTAGAGGTAGACTCTGTGTGCCCGCTGTTGATGAAATCAAGAAAGAAATATTGAAAGAAGCACACCAGTCCATCTTTACAGTACACCCTGGAAGTACCAAAATGTATGAGGACTTAAGGGAACATTTTTGGTGGAATGGTTTGAAAGCAGATGTTGAAGACTTTGTTGCCAGGTGTGAAACTTGCCAACGTGTGAAAGCTGTTCGCCAACCCCCATCTGGATTACTTCAGCCCCTTCCTATTCCTAGTTGGAAGTGGGAAGATATCTCAATGGACTTTGTGACTAGCTTGCCGCGGACGAGTAAGGGAAATGACACTGTGTGGGTGATTGTTGATAGGTTGACTAAATCAGCCCATTTCATTCCTATGAAGATCACCTACTCTTTGGATAAGCTAGCTAGACTTTATGTGGACAATGTAGTTCGTCTACACAGAGTGCCAGTGAGTATCGTTTCGGACCGTGATCCTAGGTTCACCTCAAGGTTTTGGAATGGACTGCAGAAAGCCTTGGGAACCCAATTGAAATCGAGTACAGCTCATCACCCACAGTTTGATGGACAATCTGAGCGGACAATTCAAATTCTTGAAGACATGCTTACGTCTTGTGTGGTTGACATGGGTGGAAATTGGGATGAACACCTAGCCTTAGTCGAGTTTGCCTATAACAACAGTTATCAAGCAACAATAGGCATGGCTCCATTTAAGGCTTTGTATGGTAACACTTGTAGAACGCCCTTGTATTGGACTGAGACTGGTGAAAGAAAAGTCTTAGGTCCAGAGATGATTGAAGCTACCAGTGATATGGTTGACATGATTCGGGAAAGGATCAAGTCTGCTCAATCTAGACAGAAGTCGTATGCCGACAAGAGAAGAACCGACTTAGAATTTCCAATTGGAGAGAAAGTCTTCCTTAAAGTATCACCTATGAAAGGGGTGACAAGATTCAATGTGAAAGGAAAGCTTAGTCCCCGCTTCATTGGACCTTTTGAGATTTTGGAAAGGGTTGGACCTGTAGCATACCGCTTGGCCTTGCCTCCGTCACTTGCTGGAGTTCACAATGTGTTCCATGTTTCAATGCTTCGGAAGTACCTAGAAAACCCAGAGCACATACTACAGCAAGCACCCGAAGGACTTAGTGCTGATCTTTCTTACGATGAAGGACCAGCCGAGATCCTAGATAGAAAGGACAAGCAGTTGCGGAATCGCACCATCCCTCTGGTGAAGATTCGATGGAAAAACCATACCCCTGAAGAAGCTTCATGGGAGAAAGAAGAAGACATGAAGGAGAAGTTTCCTCATCTTTTTGGAAGCACAGGTACGCTTTCAATTTCGAGGACGAAATTCTTTTAAGGAGGGGAGAATGTAATATCCAGCCCTATTCTAACCTTGACCCTGACCCGGATCCACTGTTTTATTAAGGTCCGAAAACCCGAAGCGGTGGAAGAAGAGATTTATGGACCATTCTGATTGATGATCATGATTCGGAGACCGAGCCCATGGACATTGAAAACGATACCCCTTGCTTAAATGCATTGTCGGTATTTAAGGAAAGTCTGCGCATCGGAGAAGACTAATATGGTTGATGTACCAAATGACCTCCTGTGCACAATCCGAAGGTATTCCCCGAAACTAGACTTCTTGATTGAATTGTGGAAGAAAACCTCACTCAATTTGACCTTGTATAGACTTTCAAATCCCTACTTGAAGTTGCTGTTCTAAACCTGAGTTTTCTGCTGAAAATATTTTGGTCGATCATTTTGGTCGATACCATCGACCAAAATATCCCAGTCTGCCAAGTTAATGATTCCATGAAATATTCCTTTTCTATTTAATATGACCTCGATCCTTGAGCCTTTTGCAATCATTTTTCTCACCTGGGGACGTGGGGAGAGCTTCCCAAAGCAGCTCCTTGGTTAGTGTGAAGGGTATCTCATCAAAGACACTTAGTTTATCATTGATTCTTGTCTTCATCTTCCACACTAAGGTATGACTCCTCCTTCCACTCTCTACCCTACCCTTTTCTACTCTTTTCTATTGTCATCTTGATGATGGGACATTTGGAATGGTGCTGCAACCTTGCAACCACCACTCCAAGTGCCTACTCATGCTCAATCCATGATTCCCTTAGCCATTCATTGATGCTAATGCTTATATCTCATGCCTAGCATATGTATTCCATGATTTACCTATTAACATCATACCATTTGATATCAAACTGAGCTATAGAGTGTATTATGTTCATGTTTAACATTGCCATATGATTCCAATCGAATTTCTATTAGTTCCTCTAGCTATTGCATGCTATTCCTCATCAATGCAATCAATTCCAACTCATGCCATGATGTTTATCACTTGAACTTGATAGCTCAAATTGGGGCTTTTTAATTGAACCATTGGATTGGGTTAATTCCTTGATTTATAGTGTCCTACTACTGTTGTTAAGTATGCCTCCAAGTTTCAGATTGATCCGAACACCGGAAGACTCTTTTCGGACCAAAATCCCCAAAATCCACTATTCTGCCCGAGGACAATTTTGGTCGATACTTTTGGTCGATACCATCGACCAAGACCATCGACCAAAGTTGTTGCTGACAGCAACCTTGGTTAGTTTTGATCCAAAGGACATCCGATCTTCCCGACTTCTTTTCTAACTTATTATTGATGTTTGTTTAGGGCCTTAACAATTCTATTGGACTATTCTTGGTATTCTCAATTCATCATCAACTCATCCAAGGTAAGGATGGTTATATCCATAAACCTATAAGTCATCAAATATTGAACTGTGCTTTATTCAAAGAATGAAATCCCTAAATTTCTTTCAACTATTATGATACTGTTACATATGTGTTAGAACAGTAACATTTAAATCTTTATATTTTTTTGTTGTGTTACTTTATCATTTTGATTTGCTTATGTTTATAATGATTCGTTTCAATATCATGATTTGATTACTATTATGAATATGCATTGGATGCATGAGAAATGATGAGATTGGATGTGTGATTGCTTACATATGACTTGGGATTGGAGGGTGACCTACTGACACTTCTGTCCTTGGGTATCGGAGGGAATAGTATGGGATGTTCTCCGATGGTGCCTATCGACACTCTCCCGAGTTATTGGATGACATACATAGGATTGTCTAGTTGTGTGGCTAGGTTCATCCTTGTCGTGTCAAACCCGAATCGGAAGGGCATTGAGACCGAACAACCCGTGGTAGTGTATGGTTGGATGGGCGCTCTAGGCCGGTAACCAATCCGGTAGGGGACATAAACCATGCTACGGATACCTGAAAGGGGCCATTTATTGGTAGAGTTGCATATGGATAGACTTGGGCTCACGGGCGCTCAAGACCGGTAACCAATCCGTGAGAGGACATGAGAGCTTCCCGTTTACTATATGTGGATGACCAATTGGGTTGATGAGTCCGAAATCCGGGATTTCGCTGACTCCAGTGTGAAGGATACCGGAAAGGATCGCCGGGGGCGAGGAATGGACGTATCTGAATCTGACTTGACCGACTGAGTAGATGACTTGCATTGGGCTAGGCTTTACTGTGACATGCGCCAGTACTTGACCAAATGGTGATGTGAGAGAGCGGTGACCGATCCCCTTACCATGGTTTTTTTATGACTTTACCGATCTTCCCTGGGCATTCCCAAGATATGGAAATGGGAGAGTGACTAACGACCCAGAGAAGTACGGTGCTATGACTTAAAGCATGTCTACCTTAGAGACCAGCATTCATAGAGTTAGGCTCATATCAGCATCATATGTTCCATATCACATTGCATTATTATATGTTCTGAATGTGTATGATTTCTAATTATGGAATAACTTCCTTGCTGAGTTCTTCGAACTCATTCCTTTTGTGCAAATGTTTTAGATTACATTCCAGGTACCGAAGATTACGATGGCACCTCCTATGAGGCGGACTATGATTCCACATACTACCCTCCGAGTAGTGGCGTCGGTGAGGATCCGTATATTGGAGCCGAGGAGGATTACTATCCGCACCAAGGTTAGCCCCACAGTTGTGCGGGAGCGGCAGCGCTGGGTTTACTTCATCCGTACTGTTGAGGAGACTACCATTAGTATAGAAGAAACCCTAGCATAGTGCCCCATTCCCCTGGTGTATTTGTGGAACCTTGGATATTGTAATTAACTTGTCTTTGAATTATTCTGGTGACATTCGGATATGTAATTAACTTGATTTACTTCTTTTCCGCTGCTCTGAGAGGGTGACTACCACACCTTCTCACCCTTTATGATTTTGATCACACTTTATTACTATCTAAATTCCGCACTCTGATTTAGTTAATCTTATCTTATTCATGATACTTAGTATTAGCTGTTTTTACCATTGATTATTACTGTTCATGATTGTGTTACCGTGTATGTGGGAGGCATGGAACTCAGATCATTGATCCTTGGACTGTGGATCACATCCCGGGTATTCCAAATGGGGTACCGGCTGGGTGGATGTGACAGTTGATGTCAGTGTTCCATTTATGGAAAATGTATCCTGATGAAGATCGGATTAGTTGATGGACTTGGTGTCACATCCACCCAGCCGGTACCCCTTTTGGAATACCCGGGATGTGATCCACAGTCCAAGGATCAATGATCTGAGGTCCATGCCTTCCACATACACGGTAACATAATCATGAACAGTAATAATCAATGGTAAAAACAATTAATACTAAACAATATCTATAAGATAGGATTAAATATATATCAGAGTGCGGAAGATAGATAATATCAGAATGTGGTCAAAATCATATCAGTGAGAGAAGGTGTGGTAGCCACTCTCTCAAAGCAGCGGAAAGTAAAAGTAGTTAAGTACATGTCCATGTATCACCAGAAGAATCCAAATACATGTTAATTTCAGGCCCGTATACTCCATAAACACACCAGGGAAATGGGGCACTACGCTAGGGTTTCTTCTATACTAATATTAGTCTCCTCAACAGTACGGATGAAGTAAACCCAACGCTGCCGCTCCCGCAC
Organism: Hakea prostrata; assembly: GCF_041222555.1. Lineage (NCBI taxonomy): Eukaryota > Viridiplantae > Streptophyta > Magnoliopsida > Proteales > Proteaceae > Hakea > Hakea prostrata. Next base: position 52,055,792 of record NC_142600.1, on the reverse strand, counting down.
AACCGTGGGGCTAACCCTTGTGCGGATAGTAATCCTTCTCGGCTCCAATATACGGATCCTCACCGACGCCACTACCCGGAGGGTAGTATGTGGAATCATAGTCCGCCTCAAGGGAGGTGCCATCGTAGTCCTCGATGCCTGGAATATAATCTAAAAACATTTGCACAAAAGGAATGAGTTCGAAGAACTCAGCAAGGCAGTTATTCCATAATTAGAAATCATACACATTTAGAACATAGTATAATGCAATGCGATATGGAACATATGATGTAAATATGAGTCTAACTCTATGAATGCTAGTCTCTAGGGTAGACATGCTTTAAGTCATAGCACCGTACTTCTCTGGGTCATCAGTCACTCTCCCATTTCCATATCTTGGGAATGCCCGGGGAAGATCGGTAAAGTCATCAAAAACCTTGGTAAGGGGATCGGTCACCGCTCTCTCACATCACCATTTGGTCAAGTACTGGCGCATGTCACAATAAAGCCTAGCCCAATGCAAGTCATCTACTCAGTCGGTCAAGTCAGATTCAGATACGTCCATTCCTCGCCCCCGGTGATCCTTTCCGGTATCCTTCACACTAGAGTTAGCGAAATCCCAGATTTCGGACTCATCAACCCTATTGGTCATCCACATATAGTAGACGGGAAGCTCTCACGTCCTCTCACGGATTGGTTACCGGTCTTGAGCGCCCGTGAGCCCAAGTCTATCCATATGCAACTCTACTTTCAGGTATCCGTAGCATGGTTTATGTCCCCTACCGGATTGGTTACCGGCCTAGAGCGCCCATCCAACCATACACTACCACGGGTTGTCGGTCTCAATGCCCTTCCGATTCGGGTCTGACACGACAAGGATAAACCTAGCCAACAAACTAGACAGTCCTATGTATGTCATCCAATAACCCGGGAGAGTGTCGATAGGCACCATCGAAGAACATCCCATACTATTCCCTCCGATGCCCAAGGACAGAAGTGTCAATAGAACACTCCCCAATCCCAAGTCAATACGTAAGAAATCACATATTCAAGTTCATCATCTTTCATGCATCCAATACATCTTATCATAAAAGTTAAAACATGATATTGAAATGAATCATCATAGACATAAGTAAACAAGAATAGTAAGGTAACATGACAAGAGTATAAAGATGCCAATACTACTGTTTTAACACATATATAACAGTCTTATAAAGATTTAAAAGAAATCAAAAGGTTCCATTCATAAACAAGAACATAAATCATAAGTTGGTGATCTATATGTTTATGGAGATAACCATTCTTACCTTGGGTTGAATTGATGATGAATTGAGAGTACCAAGAAATAGTCCAAAATAATTGTTAAGGCCCTAAACAAACATCAATAATAAGTTAGAGAAGAAATTAGGAAGATTGGATATCAATTGGATCAAAACTGGCCAAGGTTGCTGTCAGCAACAACTTTGGTTGATGGTTTTGGTCGATGGTATCGACCAAAAGGATCGACCAAAATTTCCTTCGGGACAGAATGATGGATTTTGGGTGTTTTCATCCTAAATTGGTTTTCGGGTGTTCGGATCAATCTGAAACTTGGAGGAACACTTAACAACAGTAGTAGGACACTATAAGTCAAGCAATTAACCCAATCCAATGGTCTAAACAGAAAGCCCCAATTTGAGCTATCAAGTTCAAGTGATAAACATCATGGCATGAGTTGGAATTGATTGCATTGATGAGGAATGGCATGTAATAGTTAGAGGAACTAATAGAAATTCGATTGGAATCATATAGAAGTGATAAACATGAACATAGCATGCCCTACAACTCAGTTTGGTATAAAATGACATGATGTTAATAGAAGAATAGAGGAATACATAAGCTAGGCATGAGGTGGAGGCATAGCATCAATGGATGGCTAAGAAACTCATAGGTTAATCATGTGTAGACACTTGGAGTGGTGGTTGCAAGGTTGCAGCACCATTTCCAATGTCTCAACAGCAAGAAAGGAAAAGAAAAGAGTAGAAAATGGTAGGATAGAGAGTGGAATGGTGATTCATACCTTAGTGTGGAAGAAGTAGACAAGAATCAATAGTAAACAATGAGTTTTTGATGAGGTGCCCTTCACATTAGCCAAGGAGGTGCCTTGGGAAGCTCTCCCCACGATTTCAGGTGAGAAAAATGATTGCACAAGGCTCAAGGCTCAAGGTCATAATAAATAGAATAGGAATATTCCATGGAATCTTTAACTTGGCAGACTGGGAAACTTTGGTCGATGGTTTTGGTCGATGGCATCGACCAAAAGGATCAACCAAAATGTTTCTCAGCAGAAAAATAGGTTTAGTTCAGCAACTTCAAGTAGGGATTTGAAAGGCTATACAAGGTCAATTTGAGTGAGGTTTTCTTCCACAATTCAATCAAGAAGTCTAGTTTCGGGGAATACCTTCAGATTGTGCACAGGAGGTCATTAGGTACATCAACGAGATTAATCTTCTCCGATGCGCAGACTTTCCTTAAACACTGATAATGCATTTAAGCAAGGGGTATCATCATCAATGTCCATAGGCTCAGTCTCCGAATCATGATCATCAATCAGAATGGTCCATAGGTCTCTTCTACCACCGCTTCGGGTCTTCGGACCTGAATACAACAATGGATCCGGATTAGGGTCAGGGTTAGAATAGGGCTGGATATTACACTTGGAGTGCTCTCTGTCATTGTTCGAAGGCATTTCTACCTACTAGGTAAGTCACTTGGTGTGTGTGCAAAACCCCTTGATGTTTGGATTTGATCTGAGCCTTCATTTCCCTGTTTTGGTTTTGCTATTCTGATTGGGTCCAGTCGACCAATCCAATCGACCAATGGGTTCTGTTTTTGCTAATTAGGTCTTGCTTGCTCTATTTAAGTCCAATCTCGAGTCTACTTCGTATTTGCTGCCTCCAAACTCTTTGGAACGTACCAGAGACCTCTGCAAGTCATCTCCCTCGCGTCCTTGGTGATTATCTTGACGGATCTTTGTCAAAATTCGTGCTTCTACACAAAAAGGTATGTGATCAACCTCTTCTGTGTTTCATCTTCGATTCTTCGTTATTTTCTTTCCTTTTCTGATTGAGGACAGTAGAGAAGATGTTGTATCTCTGTTGCAACTATCTCTTTACTCCTTCCCTCTCTTTTCCTAAGGATCTAAAGCTTGGTGGATGATCTTCATCAAGATCATCACTCGCTTTTGAAGGAAAACTTGTATTCATTCACTTTCCTTATTTAGATTATTGTTCTTCAGCCTTAGATCTAATTTTCTTGAAGATCTATGCATGCTTTTCATGATTTCTTATTCACAATTAGTTATCCATCATCTTATTGTTCTTGTCCATGAATTTTACTATGAATTCTTCAAGAACCATGATTGATCTAATTATGGTAATTTTTGTTTCCTAATTTGTAACTTGAAAACTTGATTCGATTAGTGTTTTGAAGTCCTCTATATACTAGGATACTGCCATTGTAGTTTACCCCTTGTTTAGTACCCTTTTGAACCACCAAATTCGATTCTTTATTCTAAAAATTCTGATTTTTGAAGGCCACTGTCTCAGTTGGTCGACTCATTGGTTGACTGAGGCAAGAGACCAAGTCAATCGACCAATGAGTACAGCAACTCCATATTTGGTCTGTTTTGGATGTTTTGATATCTTTCCTTCTAGGAATCTTTCCTAATATGTTGTATACACTTGTTTAGGACCTTCTTCTCAAGTTTTGTCAAGATCTTACTTGATTTCTTAAGATTCCTTTGCAAGTTATAAAAGGTAAGGATGGTTACTTCCTTAACTACATAGATTGCATATCTTAGTTTCCATAATTGAATCTTGTTAGTTTATTTCTTTAATTAGATTCTTGCAATGTTATACTACTATTGTACTATCTTGATTTCAGTAGCATTACTTGTTTATGATTCATGTATGATTTACTTACCAAATATATGCGAGTTATATATTATTACTGATTTCTTTCCATATATGAAGTTGCCATATATGTGATGATTATGGATTGATGCTTGTGTATGATTAAGTATGGTTTGGAAAGGGGAGGTGTCCTTTTGACACTTCTGTCCTTGGACTACTACAGGAATATTATGCGATGTTTCCGGAGATGCCCTTTGGACACCTTCCTAAACTATTGGATGACATATTTAGGACTGTCTAGTAGTGTTTGGCTAGGATGTCCCGTTATGTCAGACCCTAATCGGAGGGGTATTGAGACCGAACGACCCGTGGCAGCAATGGGGATTCATGGGTGCTCAAGACCGGTAACCAATCTGTGAGAGGACAGGAATCACGTTGTGGGGACCATTTATCAGTAGGGTTGCATATGGTTAGACTTGGGCTCACGGGCTCTCAAGACCGGTAACCAACCCGTGAGGGGACGTGAGACCTTCCCATTTACCATATGTGGATGACCTATAGGGTTGATGAGTCCGTAATCTGGGACATCGAATTGATCCATCATGAATACAAGTAACAAGAATAATAACTCATTATGATAAGAGTATATGAATCGCAATACTACTGTTCTAAAACATGTATAGCAATCCTATAATAATCCAAAAGCAATTAAGAGATTATGTTCACTAAGTATAATCACCAAGGCATAAGTTCATAACCTGTGTGTTTATGGAGATAACCATCTTTACCTTAGGTTGAGTTGATGATGAATCAAAAATTACCAAGGAATGATCCAAAAGTAGTGTTAAGACCCTAAACAAACATAAATAAGAGGTTAGAGAAGAAATCAGGAAGATTGGATGGCGAACGAGTCAAAACTGGCTGAGATTGCTATCAGCAACAAGTTTGGTCGATGGTCCTTGGTCGATGGCATCAACCAAAGAGTATCGACCAAAATGTCGTCAGGGCTGCATAATGGGTTTTGGGGATTTTTGTCCGAAATTGGTCTTCCGGGGTTCGGATCGATCCAGAACTTGGAGGAATGCTTAAGAACAGTATGAGGACACTACAAATCAAGGAATTAACATAATCCAAAGGTCTATATAGAAAGCCCCAAATTGAGCTACTAAGTTCAAGAGACAAGCATCATAGCATGGATTGAAATTGATTGCATTGACATTAAAAGGCATGCATTAGCTAAGGGAACTTATAGGAATTTGATTAGGATCATATGCTAGTGATAAGCATGTACATAGCACACTATATACCTCAGTTTTGTACAAGAAGGCATGATGTTAAGAAGAAAATCAAAGAATGTATATGCAAGGCTTGAAATGGGGGCATAGCATCAATGACAAGTGAGAGGATCATAGGTTAAGCAAGAGTGGACACTTGGAGTGATGGTTGCAAGGTTGCAGAACTATCTCCAAGGTCTCAACAGCAAGAGAGGGATAGAAAATGATAGAAAAGAATAGAATAGGGAGTGGGAGTGATGAATCATACCTTGTAGTTGTTGATGGAGACAAGGAACAATGATTAACAATGAGTTTTGGTGGAATCTTCTTCACAAATGCCTAGGAGGTGCTTTGGGAAGCTCTCCCCACGTTCTCAGCAGTGATAATGATTGGAATAGGGCTCAAAACACGAGGCTAGTATAAATAGAATAGGGAATATTCCAAAGAATCATTAATTTGTCTGTCTGGGAAACTTTGGTCGATGGTCCTTGGTCGATGGCATCGACCAAAGAGGATCAACCAAACTAGAAATCAACAGAAAATCAGATTTTGTTCAACAATTTTGGACAGGGACTTGGAGGGCTATACAAGGTCAAATTGAATGGGGTTTTCTTCTACAATTCAATCAAGAAGTCTAGTTTTAGGGAATACCTTTGGATTGTGCACGGGAGTCCATTAGGTACTTCAACTAAATCACTCTTCTCTGATGCACAGATTTTCACTAAATACTGACAATGTACTCAAGTAAGGGGTATCATCGTCAATGTCCATGGGCTCGGTCTCCGACTCATAATTATCAATCAAAAGCATCCAAAAGTCTCTTCTACCACCGCTTCGGGTCTTCGGACCTAAAAACAACAGTGGATCCGGGTTAGGGTCAGGGTTAGGATAGGGCTGGATTTTACAGGCCATCTCAGTGGAAGATATGAAGTTTGACTCTGAACCCATGGATGTTGATGTTGGTGTTCCAATCATGGAAACTTGCTCTGAACTAGAAAGGAAACTACACCTGACTGAAGATGAGATTAGTTGAAAGACTTTTGAGTATTATCTGACTTGGTTCGAAGGCATTTCTACACCCTAGGTATGTCACTTGATGTGTATGTAAAAGCTCTTTAGGTTTGGTATTCATTTGATCCTCCAATTCCCTGTTTTTACTTTGCTGACTTGATTGGTCGATTGGTCGACTGGGCCAGTCGGCCAAGCGGTCGACCAACTGTGTGTTAAATCTGAGAAAATCCAATTTTAGGGTTTTTCACTCTCTATTTAAACACACTTCGTGTTTCTTAGTGTCCTCTGCCTCCAAAACACTCTGTGAACATGGGAAGACTCGTTTGAAACTCTCTTCGGTGACTTCGATGAATTCTCCGAAAGATCTGAAGTCTCTCATCTCCGATCTGCCAATTCAAGGTTAGTAATCTCTTTGGTGTCATTATTTATCTTTCGATCTTGTTCTTGGTCGAGATTGAGAAGAAGATGTTGCAACCTTGCAACCATCTCTTCCATGATCTCATTCTTTTCTTAAGGGTTTATGATCAGCATAGGGATCTCAACCCTAATCCTTGTAAGACCCTTTTGAAACCTTAGTTCTTCTTATGGATCTAATTTCTTAGCCGACTGAATCTAATTTTCATCGCATACTTGTGTTTGATTCTGATTACCTTTTTCTTGGATGAGATCTAAATCATCCCTAGTCTTTTTCGTGATTTCATAGTATATTTTTCATCAAATTCTAGGGTTTTCACCCAATTGGGGAAACCATGATTTCAAATTGGAAGGTAGTGTTTTTAATCATTATTAGTGCCTAATCTTTGCTCCCTTAGTATTAGAATACTATTCTAAAGTTTTCCTCCAAGTTTCGTGAAGTTTCGAACCCTGTCGATTGAGTTTCAGATCAAATTTCCCGTATTTGCTTCGTACTGACTCTGTTGGTTGACTGATTGGTCGACTGGGTCAGTAGACCAATCAATCGACCAATGAAGTCAGAAGCTCTGTTTTTCGCTCAATTTGATTCGTTTGCTCTCCAATCTTTTAGGCTTCTTTCCTAATGTTGTATCTATGATTGTTAGGGGTTTAATTGCTAAGTTTGGAACCTCTCTCTTTGATCTTGGATTGTCTTCAACGATAATTAAGGTAAGGACAATTATTTCATAATAACATAGATCGCGTATATTTTGGTTTCTAATTTAAGAAACTCTGAGTTTAACTACTGATATTGTATGTTATACTTATGATGTACTACTATAAGTACAGTAGCACTTTACTTATGTTTTCTTTTTCATTATTCAAGCTTATATGAAATGCTTATTACTGCAGATTGTTTAATGATTGGACCATGCTTTTACATCCTTTTTTGTATGATGAAGTGTTGATTGTGTATGTCATGACTGATCTGTGAATGTGATTGATTAAGTATGGTTTGGGATTGAGAGGTGTCCTTTTGACACTTCTGTCCTTGGACATCAACGAAAATAGTATGGGATGTTTCCGGGGTTGCCCATTGACACCTTCCTGAACCATTGGTTGTCATACTTAGGGCTGTCTAGCAGTGTTTGGCTAGGATGTCCTTGTTATATCAGACCCTAGTCGGAAGGGTATTGAGACCGAACAACCCGTGGTAGCAATGGGGATTAATAGGCGCTCAAGACCGGTAACCAACCCGTGAGAGGACAGGAATCACATTGTGGGGGCCATTTATTGGGAGGGTTGCATATGGATAGACTTGGGCTCATGGGTGCTCAAGACCGGTAACCAACCTGTGAGGGGACACGAGAGCTTCCCGTTTACCATATGCGGATGACCAATAGGGTTGATGAGTCCGTAGTCAGGGACTATGAGGAACTCTAGTGTGAAGGATACCGGAAAGGATCGCCAGGGGCGAGGAATGGACATATCTGGAACTGAGTTGATATGACTGAGTAGATGACTTGCATTTGGTTAGGCTTAACCTTGACATGCGCCAGTACTTAGACCAATGGTGATGTGAGAGAGCAGTGACCTAACCCCAGCCATGGATTTGTCCCGAGGGATGCCGGACCCACTACCAAACGACGTTGAGTGACTGAGACCTACCCAAAGAAGTATGGTGCTATGACTTAAAGCATGTCTGCCTATAGAAACCAACATACATAGAGTTTAGATGCATACATACATTATCTGTTTCATATTACATTGCATCTTGTTATGTTCTGCAGCATGTTATTTATGTTGTTATGAGTTAACTTGCCTTGCTGAGTTCATTCGAACTCACTCCTTTTTGTGCAATCTTTTTGTTAGATTATTCTACAGGTACTAACTACTATGAAGGACAATACGATGAAGCGCAAGCCAATGAAGCGTACTACACACAAGGTGCTGGCAACAATGAAGATCACACTGATGATCCCACAAGCGATCACGTTGCGTACTACGATTAGACATAACGTAGAATGGGAACATCTGTGTTGGATTGATGAAGTCCACTATTTTGAAGATGTTATCTATAGAATAGAAAACTCGTAGTTCAGTTTGACTTTCTTTCCTTACTTTCCTTTAGAAACAGTTGTAATTCTTTTTAGACTTACGTGCTACATTCCGCTGTAACTGTGGAGTGAGATTCGTCCTCACTCTACTTCTTTTTTATGTGCTTACATCTGGTATCATTTTCTGCACTCTGATTATACTGATATTCATTTCCTAATTTGGATCTTTTGTTTATAATATTAAAACGTTGATTATTTTCTGTTCATAATTATGTTATTGCATATGTGGGAGGATGATTTCCTCGATACTTGATCTTCGAGGCTGTGGATCAAACACCCGGGTATGCCAGTTAGGGTATCGGCTGGGGGGATGTGACACTTTTTGCTGAGGGGTTGAGGGACCTCAACTGTTGGCCCTTTTCCTCCTCCAGGAGTAGGAGGGACTTTCCTCTTGGAACTTTTTATGGTCCCAATCGCTGCGGCAGAAGGCTGAGCTACAGCTGCAAAAGGCTTGGCCGCAACCGCACCCTGAGCCGAAGGCTTCGCCTTGGAAGGGGGCTTCCTCTTCCGGACTTCAACTATGGCCCCGGTCGCCATTGCCAAGAGATAGTCGGTCAGGACATTTGTAGATGCTGCACAGCAAAGCAATATAATCAGGTCAGAACACAGAATACAAAACAAAGACAATTGAAACAAAAACTCACCCGGAGAAAAGCCCCACAACTGAAGAACGGGCACATACTCCACGGAATAACCATGGACTGCAAATTCATCCCCTTCCACCTAATTTATAATCCCCACTCTTTCTTCTTCATCGAGATCTAGGTCGAAAGGGGTATTCAAAGTTTCAATATATCTTCCCTCGACCTCTCTTGAAAATCAGTAAGAAAAGGTTCGGGAGAAGGGGGACTAAAGAATAAGAAAAATTCCCTCCACTTTTTGGTCGTGGAAGGGAGTGTATCTTTTTCGATGAAATTCCCCTGAAATTCAAGGGAAGTGGACGCCCTCTTCTCCAAGTAAAACCAGCCCTGCTGGGTGTGAGGGTGCAAGGAGTAATAGTGGTGGAATAGACCGAAGGTCAGGAAAACACCAACATTATGGCAAAACCCAATAAAGCCAATAATATTGCGCCAACTATTTGGGCTCAAGTTGATCAGGCTGATGGCATAGTAGTTTAGTATGTCAAGAAAAAGATCATGTAAAGGAAGATGAAGCCCCCCAATGAAGGCATCGTAATACAAAGGGTAAAAACCAGTCGAGGCACTGTTCACCCTTTCATCACTCCTCGGGAGGATAACTACATACTCCTCGGGGGTAATACACCGCAGGACCTAGGTTCAGTGACAATTCCATACAACACAAGATATAGCATAATTAAAAGGACAAGATTAAATCAAGTTCAAGTATAAAGTTATCAAACTTGATTGATCAAAAGGTTATAGTCATCCATATATCTAAAGTTAATCAAAATGGACATCAGAGTTTGAATGAAACATAGTTTGTTGCAGCGGAAATTAAACTAAACTGATTCCCTAATGGAATCCAACCTTATAAGAATAGTCTTTGCACAGGCATGAAGCTCCATGCAAGTCTACATCTTCTTCAGTCACTCCTTCAAGAAAGCCTGCCGACAACGAATCCTCCACTTGGAAGGAGTTCTCATGACCTGCAGAATATTCTAATAGAAACAAACATACAAAAAGGAATGAGTTCAACAGAACTCAGTGAGATCAACTCAACATCTTATCATACATTCATCCACAAGATTCCACATCATATCGTGCATTCGTACACAAGATCCCACACCACACATATAGTTTGAGTATCGATAATGTAATTAATGATAGTGATATGATGTATGAATGATTATGATATTATGCTCCTAACTCTATCATGAAGTCTCTATGGTAGACATGCATTAAGTTTGTACACCAATCTCCTTTGGGCCGTCTCAGTCACTCTCCCTCAACAAGAGACGTCTATTGGGTTCTCCACGGTTGTTGGGTAAAGTCCTGTCAAGCCATGGTTGGGGTATAGGTCACCACTCTCTCACATCACCGTTTGGTATGAGATTGGCGCGTGTCAAGGATAATCTTAGCCCAATGCAAAGTCATACAGTCTCGTACTACATATGGTCTGAATATCTCCCCTCATGCCTAGTGCCCTTTTGGTTCAATACCTTTCCACCTATGAATGGAATCCTCAACGGGAGGCATCTGTTAGATCCCATTCCTTAACCCAGTGGTCGTCCACATATAATGGACAGGATGATCTCCATGTCCTCTCACGGATCATTTCACCGGTCTTGAGCGCCCAGGAGCCCTTATCTATTATATGCAACCCTACCTCTCTATGATGATAGTGGGCATGCTTGACGCTCAGGACCTAGCCACTAACATCACGGGTTAACCGGCTTCAATACCCCTGCCGGAAGGGTAGTAGTACTCATGAGGTTACCTAGCCAAACACTTCTAGACACTTAGCATTCATGTACTTAAGTCTAGATGCATACTCATGTAAGTTCACTAGGGTAATGGGCGAACCCACAACCCTAGTTTGAAACATAAAATAAAAAGAGTAATTTAATTCAACATCATCCATATATCTTCATATCAATGATTTAGAATTATGAAAGTAAAATAAAATACTCAATCCATTCAATCTCATCCATCCCATACATTCTTATATTGTTTTCGAAGAATATTGAAAATAGAAGCAAATATACTTGCTTACCTTTCATTCGTGCAAAGTCCCACACATAATCACAAGATAACAAATATTAAAACAAGGCAATATTATCAATAATGAAATTTAATTACATAATTAAACATGCAAGATAAGGTTGAGTATATTCCTCACCTTTTTAGTTAGCATAAGCTCTCCAAGGTTCCACAAAGTCACACTTACAAGTTGGTGATTATAATCAAAATAAACCTAATCATGTAAGAGGATCATTAGACATAAATTAGAAGTCAATTGGGTTTTAATAAAGTTCCCAAAATAACCCAACAAAAGCCTAATCTGCCAACTAGTTTCGAACCCACCTTTCTCAACCTAGTTTCGGCAAAAACCAAATTTCACCATCGATTCGAAGTCGAATTGAAACGAAACTTTGGGAATGTCTAATTGGCAGAAATAGGGTCCTAAGTATACCTTCAATTTGATCTAATTCCATCTCAATCAAAAAGTCCCAATTTTGGGCTCTCGCGAGTGCTCTCGGCTGGGTCTGAGAGCCAAAATGCAAAATCGTTTGCAACAACTCGCACAAATCACTTACAAACCAAAGGAAAACATAAATGAAACTATTTGCAAGCATTCAAAACACCTATCAAGCAACAACTACTCAAATCTATCATTTATTGCGAAGAACTACTCCAAAAACTAAGCTTAAAGAAGAGGGTTTGATGATTCTTACATTTCTTAACGTTTCCGCAATGATCCGGGTGTTAGCACACGTCCAAATGGTTAGAAACCTTACTTTCCCTTGGTTTCTCTTCCTCCTTTAGCCTCAGCTTCATACTAGCCTTCTAAAATGCGAGTATGAGAGGTTAGAAACTCAAAATAGGGTTTTAAACATGAAAAACCCGATTCTGCCCCGAAGCTGGAAAATGGTTGGGGGGTTGGGGCAATCGATCTGCCATTCAACCAGTCCCAAGTTGACTTATCAAATGGACTCCGATTTTGGTGATTTTTGGCTTGTTGGAAAGGTCTTTCGACGATCTTCGATTTGATACCTTATTTGTGTCAATCGGATTCTCCATCGCCGATCTACGGACGTTCCAAAATCACCCTTTTTACACCATTGAGATTAATATTTTTCTTCACTTAAACTTTAGGAGAGTTGATGAGTCATCACAAGGGTCATCCACCAACATTGGTTCCATTTCCAACCCTTCGGGCTCCACTTGAATGGCCCACATTTTCCGTCAACTTGAGGCCCAATTTTGTCGATTTTGAAGCCACAGGTTGAAGGGGTAGAAATCCGTGGGATTTCACACATAGTCGGGAGAAAGAACTTACTATTGAAAGATTGGAGAATCACGAAACTTAATCAAGAGCAAATCTTGGTCGAGAGCAACGAAAACGATGGATCAAAACAAAGAAGGGGTTATTTATACTACCGGAAGAGGCGTTACTAGTGTTGATCGAACAGTTGCAACGATTACAAGATCGCTGGCTCAAAAGAGGAGACGATTCATCTTCCCGAGGTCGCAATTATGACAATTAAACCAACAATTTTGACTTGGCAATACGAGGATGGACGCGACCTTTGAGGAAACCGTTAGCATAACAGCTAGTCACTTCACACGAGGGTAATAAATGCACCCAGCAAAGAATCTCCCGAAGGCTATCCCACATGGTGTAAACACCATTCGGGATAGGGGGCTTGTGATACGGGAGGTTTCTACCCGACTGACTTAAGCCCGGGCTATGGTTGAACGAGATACTTGGTCGAGACAGTTACCGACCGGCTAAGTCAGGGCGTTACATAGGCTGGACTTATTTGGAAACAACACTTAAGATGGAAGGTCAACTCAGAGGATGATTGTGCGGGACCAACGACAGGGAAGCACAATCTCAAGAGAAACAACAACCCTCGTCAGGAAAACTTACCAAATCCAGAAAAGGTAATACATACAGTATAAAAACAAGGATTTGCCCCTTCAGTAAGCATCCAATACTTTCTGAGCATAGTCTTGTGTAGCTCTTGCACGAGATCTTAATCTGTTCACTGTCTGACTTAGTCATCGGAGGCGGTTGCCCATTATACAAGCCGGCCCGCATCTGACCTTTCTTGCAGGACTCATCGTCTCGATCGTGGGAAGAGGCTTAGTTGGAACCAGATTTGTAATTGAGACGCATCAGGGACCATTTTTGTTTGAAAGAAAATCTATTGCAAAAATATTCCTATTCACGCCAATAATATGACAAAACCGAGTTTTCACGCAAGGTATGGGGTTTTACAAGGGTCATGGTGGGAGTGTCTTAAGAGACTATCACTATCAAGACCATTTTATCAAATTTCTATTATCCAAACACCATGTAAAAACCATTATCCGAACCACTTTTTACTCCAATTCATCCTTTAAGAACAAAAAAAATGAACCAAATTTAACACACTTGCCAATCTCTTTTATAATTTAAGAACAAAAGAGTCTCACAATTGTGCTCCAAGACAATTATTAGGGGGAAAATTCCCAGATTGTCAAATTTAAAAAAATATATAATTATTCAATAAAATATTTACAAAATGTAAATAAATTATATTTTTAAAAATAATTAAGAAATCTGAAATTTTATGATAATTTTTTCTGCCCTGCTAATATTCTTCTACATGAACTACATAAACTACCCTCAAGTCTTTTGTATAAAATCTTGTGAGAAACCCTCGTCAATTCTTTCAATCTCTGGGCAATCTAAGGCCTTTCTTTTGTAATTCTCAACCCTCTTATCATTCATTAATTTCATTGTTTACAATAAAAACCTTTCGGGTAATTAAGGTAGTTCATTTTAAAATATTAATTGGGCAAAAATAATTATGATAATTTTGAATTTGATAATTATTTTTATAGATAAAATCTACTTAAATAAAAATAACTTTAAAAATATCGTACTGAGCACTATTTGCAATGTTTTCACATTATCAAACACATCAAATTGTCAGCGTGCTAAATTGTTTATTCCAATTTGCATTCAGCAATTTTCACCTCCATGTGGGATTATTGCAAATTTAGAAGTGCAACTGCCAACATCAACCCAAGAGAGGCAAACATTGGGACTGCGGCAAGTATGTTTCCTGGTAATCTAAACCTCCCTTCTGTGTGTATCCTTTTGCGCCTTGAATTTTTCAATCTCTATATTTTGGCACTTAACCTAATTCCCACACTATACAAGCCACAAACTGCCTACTGGCTTTTAAAGCCCTTAACTCTCTATCATGTGGCACTGCCGAAAGAGGGAGGGAAAAATATACTATCATGCAGCAGTTCATACACAACCATATGCATTGAAAGAATAGGCTAAACTAACCTAAAAGCTCTGCTGGAATTATAGTCAAATTTTAAAATACAGAGGCTAGAGGTCAGTGTATGTAGGCCATTAGGCTGTGAAGGAAACACCAGTTTGACATACAGGTAATCAGCAGGGCCATATTCATCGAATAATATGGCAATTTGAATAGCATCAAATATGCAACCTAAAACACGAGCCTGGAATGTGAAGATCAGTCTGATGAGCACCAAAGAGTGTTCTTTTTTTCTTCCCTTTTTTTCTGGGTGAGATAAGCATCAAAAGACTTTGTTGTACAAAGTTCTGAAACTCATTGATCATGTTAAGACGATGTTTATAGATAAGTATCATGAGAAGCCACGAAGCAATGGTTCATTTAGGCTTTAAAACAACAACAAATGTTTATCAGCACGTCTATCAGATAAAGGTTGTCATGTCCATTTAAAAATGGCTGAGTTTTGTTTCGGTGCCAACTGTGTACGACACACCAACCCTCCTCCTTTACCCTTATTTAAAACCAAAACAGGAGAAGAAATAAAAATTTTAAGCTACCAAAAAACCGACAGTCCAGAAAAGAAATAGCAAAACCTGTATTTCCATCTATCCATCAAATAAATCTCATTTCTCTTCAAGAACGGATAATAACTTGCCGTCCATACTAGCTCCACATTCTCGCCCAGCAGCTTATAATTTTCTCACGTGCTTACTTTTAGCATCAATTAAAGCAAGTGTAGTGCAGCATTTGCTTTCCAGATCTACCTGAATATGAGCAGAGATTGGGGGAGCGGAAGAGGAAAAATTCTATACCACAAAGAAGCCATGCTGGCATGCATCTAACTTTCCAATTAAACAACTAAACAAGACCTTTTCAATGAATCAAAGGTCTAGCCCCCAATAGGAATCTCTGTCCCCGTCCAAACTCCAAAAGCCGCAAAACAATATGCCGACCAGCTATCGCAGGAAAGATGAGTACCTATGTTGGCCAAGAAATGTAAACCAGCCAACTCTTAAGGTGCAGAATAAGATTACCAGAAAGAAATGCAGCAAATATCAAACGCCAATAGCCAAACCTGTGGAAATTTGAGTTAATCATCAAGGTAATAATAAGATCCAGCATGTTTTTGCTCCCTGTCCTTGGTTGAATCCAACTTGTTTATTCGAGGACGATAATTGGTTGGGTCCCTTCTAAAGGTAATATCCAGATGCTGCATTAAATAGAACATTAGCTGTAGGTTTAAGATGATAATTTACAAAACTGTGATTCTATAGATGCCCAACAAGAAAAAATGAATTTTCCATCTTAAAAATATAGAGGAAAAACTTTTGTGAACATGGTAGATCATTTATATCAGAAATAAAAAAATTAAAAAAAAAATACACACATTGTAGACATACTAAGAATCTACTTGATGAGGACATCAATGGGCAGTTCCGAGTTTACCAGCAACGCCGGCGTAGAGATCATCCGACGACAGCATCTATGTGAATGGACTACGAGTTCGAAGGTTATCGGATTGCTAGGTCCTATGGTTCGATGTGGAGCACTGCTCATAGGCAATTTGTCATGTTATTTTCGTTAGTCTTACTGAGTTGGGTAGTAGTTTGCTATTGACTCTTTTTAATTTTATGTTTAAGTCTTTGTGGGCTCAGCCTAGAGTGTATTTTGGCCCAATTTTGAATTAGCTTGGGTTTGGGTTATATTTGCTAATTAAGTTGGGGTTATTTTGGGAATTAAGCATGTAGGATTGGGAGGATTAATTATATTATTTAAATCTTGCATGAGAATCGTTTTTGGCAGCATAAATGCATAAAAATAAAAAAACTCTCTTCTCACTCTCTTTGGGGTGAATTCATCACTCTCTCAGGTAAGTTCTCCTCTTCTCCTACATTCTCATTCCTCTCTTACGTTAATTAGGCTTCTCTCCTTTTCTTTTCTTCTCTAGTTGCTATCTTCTCTCTTCTTTCTTTCCTCCTCTTTTCTCTACTATTCTATCTGTAAGAAATCATTCTTTATCTACCGTACCCTTTCTTTCTTTCTTCTTTTAACTTCTCCTTCTCTATTCTCATTTCTTGTACAACAACCTTGTTGTATTTCTCCTTTCTAACCCTACTATCCATTCTGGTGTTTCATCACTGCCCATAAATTCTCTTTCTATTATTTCTATTCCTTGGTATTTTTTAACCCCTATTTGCAGCGAGAACCAGCAGGTAACTTTTGTTTTTCCTTAAATATTTCTCATTTTATATTTCTTCCCTTTTGCAATAGTTTCTTTAAAACAGAACTTCCAAGGTTTCCTTTGCATTGTTAATTGCTGAATTCTTTGTTAGAAATCTGATATTGACTAGCATAGCTTTAATTTTCTTTAAGTTTCTTAATACTCTTGCATTCAATTTAGTGTTATGGTGTCAATATCCCCATCCCCTGGTTCCTCTATCGATTATTGTTTAGTTGTGCTCATCAGTTAGGACTTATTGTGCTTCTTTCTCTGCTTTAACTGTCTTATATGCATGCTTAATTAGAATCCAGGTGCTGCAATTCCTTTTTCTTTTATTACCTGTTAAGAAAAGGTGTCTCATTCTAAGAGCCTAGTAGCCCACTTTGTAGGTACCCTAGTTTCTAGGGTTTCTCCTGCATCTACTTGAATAGATGAAACCTAATCTCCAGTTATAACCTCAGTTCACAGGGAAGAACGGGTAGTAACATTTTCAGATTTTCGTTTTTTTTCTTTTCTTTCTTTAATTCAGCCCAAGCCGAATTTCCCACAATCAGCATGACATAGCCAACCCAAAATCCAAACTGGTTTGATAGGTCTATGCTAAACCCATGACAAGAAAGATAACCAGATTTCAAGCCAAAATTTTACTGGGTTAGCAAGACCGATGCTGGAGCCCCTCTTGAAACTCTCAGTTAGATGGTATTAACCACAAAGACAGAATCCAAGTCAGACAGCAATAAAATTCATATATCAAGCACAAGACACACTTTGAAGAAAACAGAAATATAACCAAAGCAGAAACACCAAAACTCAGCCCACTCACTGACTGTAAAAATCAAGGGACAGTTTTCGGCCACAGTTATCCAGTAGCTAAGGAAGTCTACCAAATGAAGTTAATTTTTTTTTTTTGGAAATGACAATGGACAGAGATGCTCCAACACTATACTGCTTCTCTCGTATTTTTTTCTTTTTTTTTTTTTTTTTGGGGTGAATAAAAAAGCTCATTACCAAAGAAAAGAAGGGGGAGGGAAATACAAAGAGAACCCAGACGGCTCAAAATGCAGCACCAAGCCATAGAACAAAACTAAGAGGACAAAGAGAGGACACAAAGCATCAGGCAATAATGGACCAAGATACAAGACCCAAAGGCAAGCTCAACAAAGCCAAACCTAGAAAATTCACTATTTTTCTTGACTCGGCAAGGATCTCAAGTGGCATAGCATCGAATTAGAGTTATCCTAATATCAGAAGCCCTAATATCAGCAATCTCAGAAGAGGATGCAGTATGTGCAAAATCTTCAACTTCATCACGAGTAGACTTCAGAAGCTTTATATCACCAGCTGTAACAGCCGAAATAGGGAAATCAAGGCATAACACAAAAGAGGCAGCGGGGCAGAGGAGGAGGGCTTGGGGGCAGGGTTCAGCACGGCAAGAAAGAAGCAGGAAGAAAGAAAGACAGAGGAAGCGAAGCCAAGAGGAGAGACAGAAAGAATGCAATTTTGTAGGAACATTATAAATAAAGGGGACCAGATCCATTTCACTTGGCAAATTACAGCCTCTACATTGTTACAAAGTGAGTCCAAAGTTACACAAAATGACAACACTGCCATTTTGTAGGAACATAACAGCATTTCTGTAGCTTTATGTAACTTCAAACTTGCTTTCAAACATTTACACTTCTTGTTAATATCTTGACCAAGGAAGAAATTTCAACCGAAACAGGAATTTCGACCTTGCAAAAGGCCGAAATTTCGACGTTTCGGTCGAAATTTCGATCGAAACTGGATACTTTTTCTGAAAATTAGAACTTCAATTTCGGGCCTCATATGGACTCAAAATGATTTGGATTCTTGTATACTACCTATTTCAAGCATAATAAACACAATGGAACTAGTATTTTGTAAAAAACAAAACTATTGAAAATTTATCATTCAAGTATACTAACAAATGACTGGTTCCGACAAGTGCAAACTGTATTGCATACATGCATAGAATCAACAACATACATGAATTGTTTGGTAGAATGGTTACATATACAACAAGTCAACAAAATAAAATGACCGGCTCGATCAAGTGATGGTGTCTCAAATATATAAAGCTAAAGCCTATATAACATATATACATAAAATAAAAATACATAATTTTAGAAAATAATTATTATAATAAAAAAATGAAAAAATGGTAGCAAATAATAAAAAGATAAGTTTAACAAAACACAATTATAGATCATAGTCCTAGGCTAAACATATATTAATTTCAAGGCAATACAAGATCATTTAAGGCATGAACAAAACAAAAATAAAAAAAGGGGAAGTTTGGAACTGTTGGGTGTGGCTCATGCTTCACATTCTATTATTGCTGGAGTTTCCTTTGTAGCTGTTGTGGCTTAGGAGGTGTTTGGAGGCTAAAAATGAGCAAAAGTGGTGTTTGAAGGCGAAGGAGTAGTGAAAATTAGGTGAAAATGGGATAGAAATCAACAAAAACTAAGGAAAAACAAGTTGGAATGCTGATATGTCGAAATTTAGGTCGAAATGGTCGAAATTTCGGTCGAAATGGTCGAAATCTCCGAAATTTCGGTCGAAATTTGATACTTTTCCGAAATAATTGAAATTTCATTTCGTTTTTTAAAAATGCAGACATTTCGACCGAAATTTCGACAATTTCGGTCGAATTTTCTTCTATGATCTTGACCAGGTGACATGGAAACTGGGGGTCCTGTCCATTTTGTAGATATTACAAGTATTAGCAGAATCTGGCCATCTTGAACAGAGGCCATCATAAAGGGTCTGTTCAGTTTGATTGTCATTGCATATGTGACAAAAATGAAGATAACTGAATCTACAATACCAGTGGCATTAATCTGGCAGCAAATGGTTCAAATAGCTCTTTGAACTGAAACAGTGTAATTCCATAACAGAGACTTCAAAGTCCATCAGTAAGGACAGGTAAAAAATCACCCCATTGGAAAGCAAAAGATCAATAAAAGAATAATAATTAATAAATAAAGGGATAATTACTATTGCTCCCCCATGCCATGGCTTAATTACTAAAGGGACCCTGCTCTTTATGAAATTACAATTTCCCCCTTCACTTCTAACAGTGTAAAGAAACCGTTATGGTTGGATATTTAATGTCTATTTTGCCCTTTTAGAATTAAGAAGCCAAAAGACAATACCATGGGAAATACCAATTTTATCATTGTATTCTTGTCATTTTAGATTCTAAAAATTGGATCCTAATGAGATGAACACCCCCCCCCCAAAAAAAAAAAGACGTTATTTATTAGGGATAATTACTGTTGCCCCCTTGTACTCTGATTTTATTGCTACTTTATCCACTTTACTTTTTAAAATTACTAATCCAACCTTTAACTTTGTTTAAAATTACTAATGCCCCCTTCCGTTAAGCTCAGTTAGTTTACTGATAATGTGGCATCTATATATTTTTTTAAAAACCCAAAGATAACCCTACAATTATCTCTTTACTTATTTACTCTTTTGCAAGTTATAATACTATCATTAATTAACTATGGAGAAAAATTAACGTTAAATTAAATTTTCTTTTCCAAAAAGAAACTACTGAATAAAGAAAAGACTTGATTTTTTTTCTCTAAAAAGAATTCGCCGAATAAAGGAAATATGTGATTAAATAAAACTTAAAATAGAAACTAAAATATTAGGAAATATCAAATGTGTTTCAAAGTTGAAAATTGAAAATCTCCTAATATATGCTAACCATTGTACAAAGTATGTGGTCCCACCAAAGCCAAAATTTATTGTAAAATATAAGATTTTAAGGATATAATTGATATTCAATATAGTTTCTAAAAATGAGGGTAATGTCATATTTTTAATTTCTTAATTTTAATGTAAGGGCAAAATAGACATTACAAAATTCATGTTAACAACCACTTAACGCCGTTAGAAGTGAGGGGGGCAACAGTAATTTCATAAAGAAAGAGGTTTGATTAGTAATAAAACCAAAGTACAAGGGGGCAATAGTAATTATCCCTATTTATTATTATCATTATTATTGGTAGGAAAGAAAGGAAGATGAGTTTTTTTTCCTACTGAATTTTTTATTGGTGGCTCCATTAAGTCGAGGTGAAATTGAAGGCACTACCTTCAGTGGCAAATATTACTAGTGGCTCACCTTTTTATTACTAGTGGCGCACACTTAACAGAGTGAGTAAGATTTTGTTAATTAATTCAAATTAATGCCACCCCTTGGGGTATCAAATTTATCAGTCAAACCCCCTATGGTTAGAATCACAGTTAAATACTGATGTAAGCAAGTTAAATTTTTTGGAAAGACAAAAGTGCCCTTGAATGGAAAAAACCCCATTTTCATCACCAAACCCTCTTCATACATCGATCACCACCAAGATAATAAGTTTGTTAACTACTCAACCCACTCTTATTGTTAACTCGCCCAGTGTGGGACGGAAAATGGTGGTGACCGGTGGATGAAAGGGGGTTTGGTGATGAAGATGGGTTTCTCTATCCAAGTGTATTTTTGTCTTCTTAAAAAAATAAAGCTTATTTACATCAGCATTTAACTGTGATTTCTAACAGCAAGGGGTCTAACTGATAAATTGGATACCTCCAAGGGTGGCCTTAATTTTAGGGGAAACCTCAGGGCGGCGCTGAAGTTTCCCTAATGTAAAATAGAAAACCCTGATTTTTCCATCCCCACAAGCTCAGGGAAGGGGATGCATTTCAATGGAGAAGAAATCATAGTCATATCAAAGATTTCATCACAGAAAAGATGGTTCAATTTCATTTCAGAAGTCTCAGAGAAGTAAAACATCAAATCAAACCCTTATCTCTCTCTTGGGG
Organism: Hakea prostrata; assembly: GCF_041222555.1. NCBI lineage: Eukaryota > Viridiplantae > Streptophyta > Magnoliopsida > Proteales > Proteaceae > Hakea > Hakea prostrata. Next base: position 52,034,121 of record NC_142600.1, on the reverse strand, counting down.
ATATCATAGTTTATAATGGATAAACTCTCCAGCGCTAAGCCAAACCGTATTGATGACTGCCTCACCTTCTCCGAGACTCAAACTCCTAGACAGAACTACCTACAGCTGTACAAGGCTGCATGATGTCAGCCAGAATCAGGGCCAAATAAGGCCTAGAGTGATAGCCCCACACAGCGTGATAGCCCCACGCCCTACAGCCCTCTAGTACAACCAGGGGTATTTTGGTAATTTGAAGTATTCAGTTGAATCAACTTAGGGTTTCATTGGATCCAATATGTTTATGGAACCCAAGAATCTACTTTGGTTTTTGAATTTGAGTCCCTATTTGTCAAGTTATTGAAGAGTCCTAGTCAGTTTGGGGTTCCCAAGTAGTAAGGGAATCCCCTAGTTATAGTCTACTTCCAGGATCCCACATCTACTTTTATTTTTCAATATGAATCTTTCTAAAATAAGATATGAAGGAGTCCTTAATGAGTATCAGTACCTAGTCCAAGTAGGGGTCCCGAGTTTACATTATTTTCTAAAGTTGAGTCATATTGTAATTTCTTTCTTAAAGGCTATAAATAAACCTCTCTAGCTTGTAACAAATCAGATTAGATTAGTGAAAGAAACTGGAATTTCAAGAAGCAGGAGTTGGAGTCATGGATTCCCCTAGAGGACGACTTGCGGCTGCTATAGAGTAATAATTCTGCAGTTTGAAGCTTGAGTTCCCCCCCCCTTTTCCAAGAGAGTACAGAGCCTCCCTGCTCCAGGCTACCTTACTTCTCTTCCACCTGCCATCCCCAAACCCTAAAACCAGCAAGTGCAACCCCCCCCCCCCCCCCCAAAAAAAAAAAAATCCCCTCCCTCAGCCCTAATCCCTCATTTTCCCACCACTGGGTTATCAATCCCAGCCCCTCCTTACCTTTCTTCTTCTCCATCCTTCTAACCTCTTGCAGCCTAGGAAAACCAGAAAAACCCAAACCCAGAATTTTCTCAACCCCTCTAAACCCCACTTCGCCTATATCTCCTAAACCCAACCACCCATTCTCTCACTCTTTTAAAATTACTTTCCCCATCCCCTTACTTAACCTCGATCCCTAACCCCACCCCTTTACCTCATCTAAACCCTAGAGATTCTGCAATTCATCTTCCTAGAAAACCCTAAACCCCCCACCCCAGGAAAAAAAAAAAAGAAGATTCCTAATCCTCTTCAAACAATCATCCAACCCCTAAACCTTTTTAGGATCATCTTCCCTCAACTCCACTTAACACTCGGACCATATAGCCCAAACTCTAGTTCGGACCCAGAAACCCTAGAATTTTAAGAAATCCCAATTTTCAAACCTTAGAATTCAATTCTGAAATTAAAATTACAGTAAGCAAAGGGTTAGAGTTGGATTTCATACTAACCAAACCTAACTCTTAACACATTTCCAACCCTAGAACTTCCGTAACAACCCCATTCCCTCATCCGTGGGGTATTACAAACTCTAGTTTTACTTCTGATTCACTTGAAGAGGATCCTGAGGGTGAACCTAGACCTAGATCAATTAAACCCTAGATCCTTGTTCACATCATTGCAAGGGATCAATATTCTGTGCAGCCCACCAGCAAAGACTTTCAATCCCCTGCCGAAGGCCATTGCCTTGTACAATGCTGGATTATACATTTATACTTGCAATCAGAGAACCTCCCAGGTTCACCTCGTTGTTCCTTGTCCATGTTACTCCGATAAGAGTTACATTGCAATCCGAGTATTTCAACATTGAGACCAACAACAACAACAACAACAAGCCTTGTCCCAACTAAATGGGGTCAGCTACATGGATTCTTGCCTTCCAATCAGTTCTGTTAGAGGCCATGCATATCATTTCTCACCACTTCTCTTAAGGTTATCTTAGGTCTACCCCTAACTCTTCTAGTTCCTTCAATCTGGATTGTATCACTTCTCCGTATAGGGGCATTTATAGGTCTCCGTTGAACATGGTTGTGCCACCTCAAATGACTTCCTCGAAGTTTATCACATATGGGAGCAACTCCCAAACCAACTCTAATATGATCATTCCTTATTTTATCCATCCTAGTTTTGCCACTCATCCATCTTAGCATCCTCATTTCTGCCACACTGAGTTTATCTATAACCCACTACAAAAAGAGTACATTCCCATCAGAACTTAATCACCAAGAAACAGAGATAGGACAAGACAGTCCATTACAGTGCAAAGCATACAGTGGCTCTGGAAGTGGATTTCCTTTAACAACAATCTTGGCACCAAATAATGGGAGACATGAACACGATGATAGACATCTTTAGCATCATGTCTCGCTGCCCATGATCCCATTGGAAACTGTAGGAAGATTACTGTTACTAGATGGCACTGAATGCTCCACTAATTAGCCATATAAAAAAATGACTGTTAGTCTGGAACCAGCAGAACTATCATCATTGGATCTCCATTGCAAATCAATTCCATCTGTGTCCTAATGGCATTTTCTTTTAGTAGGTGGAGCCCACCTAGTGATTTTTTTCCCCTTTTTCTTTCTCTAGCCAATAAAGTTTCTGTCATTGTTGGTGTTTACGCAGTTTCAAAAAAGGTATACTCAACACTTGCATAACCAACATAGGAGACAACCAGCTTTTCCCCATGATGAATCATAGCCCCAGCCCATTCCCATTCTGGGTTATGACCTTAGGCAGAACCACCAGGATTTGAGCAAAATCTTCTTGTGAGAAAATAACCTTAACACAAAATCATCAAGATTTGAGCAAAATAAATAGGTAAAGATTTTGAGGCTTACAGATAAGAAGAGGTTCATCCCAGTTAACAAAGACTGTGGAGCATTGGCAGTACAATTCACTGATGCTTGCCCCTCATACACTATAACTCTGTCTGCTAGGTAGGTAGCCATAATGAAGTCATGCTCAACCACAAAAGCAGTTTTCTTGGCATGGAGGATGAACCTCTTTATGACTTTGGATGCAACAATACGCTGCTCTGAATCAAGATAAGCACTTGGTTCATCTATCAGATATATGTCTGCAGGCTGCAAATGGCACCAAAAGATACACATCAATGAAGGGCAAACACAAAGCTACAACTTTTACCCAAAAACCTCAAAACTGCAACAAGAACTAGATATTAAGAATGCATATATGTCTGTCTATAGAGGATTCAATAGGACTTATCCCATTCACACAGCACAGCACAATTGATATCAAGCACTCACTCAAAAGAGATTAAATTCAAAAATATATAGTCAATTATACATGAAAATCACATTCTGCAATAAGCAACAACTTTGCACTTGACCAAAACCCATGAATTTAGTACTTGCAATGCATCATCAATCGCAAACAAAGATGTGCACATGCATGAGAATAAATACAGCTAGAAAGAGAGGAAAACATTTTAGAATGAAAAGGAACAGACATTCATCTAGCCATTCAATATAGAAAGCAGTAAATGTGCATACCTTTCCCAGACAGAGACATAATGCAACTCTTTGCAACTCTCCACCAGATAGATTAACTACTTCTTGATCCATTAATTGTTCAATTAGAAGCGGTTTCATGACATCTGACACAAACTGAGGATGCATGTATGAATCACGTATCTTTTGATGCAACAAGTGTCTAACTGTTGACTGAAATTTTGGACTGATCTTCTGGGGCTTATAAGAAACATTGAACTCCGGTATTTCCACATCTGAACCCTCCACTTCATCCGGCTTCAACAAACCAGCCTGCAGCAAGACAATTAAGATAATAAGGAAGTATATCAACTAGTAAAGCCCAACCAACATGAAGGGCAAGACTATAATCCTTTAAACACTGGAATAGCTTAGGACACAAATTTCATATGATATTGTTAACCAAAAGAAATATGAAAATGCTACATATACCAGCATGCGGATGAATGTTGTCTTCCCTGTCCCATTCTCACCGAGCATTACAATAATCTGGGAGTCAGTGAATTCACCTTCAACCACACGAAGCTTGAAATTACCCTGAGTCTTTGTCATGGTTGGGTATTTGTAACGTGCATAGGTCTGGACTTCTTCAGCACTCTCCTGTGGAGTCTCTGCAACCTGCACCACACAACAAAGCAACATAAGTACCAAATCAAACATGGTCATCCATTATGAAGATCCAGAATTTTTACCTTGAAAGTAAGAGACTCCTCACGAAATCTCAGATTTTCTGTTGGAACAAACCCTGCCAAGAATATATTAATGCCTTCTCTGACAGAAAAAGGCAGAGTAACAACTCCATATGCTCCTGGTTTCCCATATAAGCAGCAAATGAAGTCCGACAAGTAGTCAAGGACACTAAGGTCATGCTCCACAACAATAACATAGCTGAATAGAGGATGCAGCAGATTAGAATAAAACCAACAAACATCCTGCTACCATACACAAGCACATACAACACAAAAAGGAAACCCCCCACCTCTCAACCCAAAAAAGAAAAATATGAAAAGCATGTTCAATAAACTCTAGGATGAGTAAGACCTGTTAGGCCTGAGCAAAGACCGAACAACTTGGGCAGCTTTAAGCCTTTGTTTAACATCAAGATAACTGGAAGGCTCATCAAACATGTATATTTCTGCATTTTGAATTGCAACTACAGCAATAGCAAATCTCTGAAGCTCTCCACCTGACAAATCCCCAACGTTACGATCTATAACCTGATTCAGCTCAAGATCATGACAAAGTTCTGCCTTCATGTCTCTCTCATCTTTCTGATCAAGAACTTGACCAACGTTGCCTTGTACAGCTTTTGGAATGTGATCAACATACTGTGGCTTAATGATTGCCTACTCAGCAATAAACCAAGTCATTTTTAGGTTAGTGTCAAGAGCATATAAGAATAGTGTACAAGGTTTTCTACCAAAGGTGACCTATAAGATAATAAGGAAAACCATAACACAATTTTGCAGTGAACTGTTATAGAGACATTTACAAGAAACTAACATGACTCATGATATTTTATTGTTAACAGAATCTTCCATAACTTCCTGGCGGAAGGAACCTAGTAGAGTTTGATAATCTGAGGACTTGATTTCGACTATCCATCTCCCAACAAGAGGGTACAGACTGAAATGGAAGGAGGATGTCCACCATGAACAAAGTTATGGCTCGTACACCTGAAAGCAATCCTTCCCCATAAACATAACAGAACCAAAGCATTTTACCCCTTATATAGGTAATAACCAGATTCAAATTACTTTTGACCATAATTACAACTTCTACAACGAATTAGTAACTGAAACTTTCTGATAATACTGATGACACAAACTGAAGAATACTCTAAATCAAATTCCGACAGACCCAGTTCTAACACAAACTCCTAAACAACAAATTAAATCAGTCATGACTTTCCAGATAAAATTGTAACCACAAGACTTCTGGTCTCATTGCAAAGAAAACTGAATTGACCTCCCAATTCACACGATGGATGGTTGGATAGCCGTAGCCCACAAAACCAAATGTACTTCAAATCTTCAATACAGCATGTGAAGGAAAAATATAACCTACATGACTAGGCTCATTAATGTGCATGCATTGAATATGTATGGCCTGGTGTCAATTTGAGATCTTCCAACAACTAAGGTACCAAAAATCTGAAGGGGCAAGTCACCAAGCTTTGCACATGCATGTACCAAAACAACCAGGCATTCAAAAAGGTGACTGTTTTGGCAACTGACTGTTGATCTAAACGTGTCAATTCATTACCGAAACCAACCATATAAAGCAGTACCATCCTAAACCGTTTCAAAAACTGTAGAGTTTGATTTTTAAGAAAAAGATGTATAGCAATACAATGCAGTAACAGTTTTTGGTGTGATAGAGAGATATATGTTGAAACCCTACCATAGGAAACCATTTACCACTAAAACATTTCTGTACTATTTTGTATACCATTTAATACCACATACCTACCGTGTTTATGTATACCATCTTTACACTGCAACCATACCATAGCGTCTAATACCACACACATACTGTTCACATACATTGCTTTTATACCACAATCATACTGTATCATACCGTCTGATACCAAATACGTACCATTTATATGTACAGTACTTATACTGCAACTGTATTGTACCACCTTTTTTTTTTTTGGGGGGGGGGGGGTGATACCACCTAATGGTTTGGGAAAAGTAAATATACTGCTTTTATAACACAATCATACTGTAGCATACAGTCTGATACCAAATATGTACCATTTATATGCACAGTATTTATACTGCAACTGTACTGTACCACCTAATGTTTTTTTTTTTATTTGGTTTGGGGGGGGGGGGTTTTGATACCACCTAATGGTTTAGGAAAAGTATAAATAAACAGTAGTGTATGGTCTTGATTTAGGGTATAAGGTTTCTATACCGTACCGCTTTACATCCTTATGTTGATCTATGGCACTCATCGAAAGAGGGGTGAATCAGTGACCCAGTTGTCTTTTCCTATTGCTTCACAAGTGCTGACACTGGCAACCTGTTGCACTTTTTCATAACACACATTTGTGCAAACACACCAGCCTGACTGTCAAAAGTCAACCAACGGGGTAGACCCATCTTGCACACAATCACTACCACTTTTCACATATGGAAACAAAAGCGACATCCACAAAAAGGAAATTTTCATTGGGTTCAGCAAGATGTGTACATCCCCAGAGTAGTGCTTACAAAGGCTTTGTTTCTACTCAGTATGCTATTTTAGCCGCACCTAACCCCAAGTTTAGCAGGTATCAATCTCTAAGAGAGTCACAACAATGCCAGTACAAATGACAGCACCCACTCCAAGTGTCCAGCACCCAGCGAACACCACTTTCAAAAAATAAGATGCGCTCATACCACTGTCTTACAGCGATGCACATTTAGCATAGGTTTTTTTCTATGTACAACCCTATGTCTAGCATGAATACATTACAGTAGTATGAGAAAATGCTTACAAATCTTTATCTGTGTCAAGACCTGGTACCCAGTGACGTTCCTGAGATCATTCAATGTCTCACTAGAACCATCAACTTTCCACTGAATGGAGAAGTTGAACTTTCAAGTCTACCTTCAAATCTATGGACACCGACTGCATATAGCCTCCACTTTAATTTGTTTTGTCACCATAATATTACAATTAGAGGCCAAAAACTATTATTAAAAATTGTTCAAAAAGAAAAGTTCAGACATGTTTACTTGGTGTTTACACAGTAATCACACACGTTCACATGCGTTCACTTATTTCAAACCATAAGTAGGCTTTCTTTTGAGAAACCATAAATAAGTGACTGGCCATAAACCCTCAACATGCTTGAAATTTTATGATGTGGTTTCAGTAGCTTTTGCCTGGTAGATTCCAGGTGTGCTAAGTGCGATTCCTAGCCTATTCATCTACATTTTCCCTCTTGTGGTCTTACCTCTTCTACCTATCAATTTAAGTTATAAAGTCAAATACAATTCCCCTATTTGTTGCCAGTGAAATAACTGTTTTCTAGTCAGATTCTTGTCATGATAGTCTATCATTCCTGAGTTCATAAATCTAGTAGGTCATCTTTGTTTCTGTACCTCCAACCTTGATTGAACAGAAGTCCAACTATGTTTCTTTTTGGTTCCAAGTTTAGTCTTCACTAATGTCATCCTACACTTCCCAAAAGGAAGAACATGTAATCGAATCTAATCACATCGCTGTTCACTACTAACTCTAGAGTTGCTGAATCATTAACATGTGCACCTGACAAACTCTTCCCAGCCATCAAAACACAAACACAAAACAAGCCTATGCCCTCAACAAAGCCCAAATAAAGCCTGAAGTTAACAGTATTCAGGAAAAGGGGAAAAAAGGGTTTGCCTTATTTACTCCCTGATAGCTCTAAACAAAGAGAGCAAAATGTGGTTTAGGATAATAAAGAAAACAACACCATAAGGTCATATGACAAAAATATGCATTCAACAGAATAACTGTCCAAAGCTGCATAAGAATACCTTCAGATTATCCTCCAGAATACGAGTGAAATAATTTTGAAGTTCCGACCCCCGGAAGTATGTCAATATTTCCTGCCAATCAGGGGGATTCTGTAACAGAAAAATGTCATCAGACATAACATATAGTACATTCACTCATGAACAAATACAAGCAAATCTGTCAAAGAAAGAAACAATACATTGAAACGACCCAGATTAGGTTTTAATTTCCCTGCCAAAACTTTGAGTGCGGTTGACTTCCCAATACCATTTGTTCCAACCAAACCTAAAACCTGCCCAGGTCGTGGAACCGGCAACCTGCAATTGAACTTTTCAGATCATATAGAGTGTGACTAAAGAAAATGCAGTTATTCTTGTCCTCCAAAAGCTTTAAAAAGGATAAATGAAAAAAGTTGTAAGCCAACCTGTGCAATTTAAAGGTATTTGGACCATAACGATGGGTCGTATCTTTATCTAGATCTTTTGGTAAGTTGATGATCTGAATGGCTTCAAATGGGCATTTCTATACCAGGAGGAAAACACTCATCAGAGAACACATCAATCCAACAAATCAAGAGAGACAGACTAATTATTAATACTCTATATGAGACAAAAGTACAGCCCAACTCAATTTTATCTCAACTAAATGGGGTTAGCTACATGGATCACCTTTCTCTAATCGACTGCGTTTAAAGTCATACGTGTTACTAGTCCTAAGCTATGCATATTTCTTTTACTTCTTCTTCTAGGATCATTTTAGGTTTATTTGGCAATCTATCTCTGGCTCTTTTACTCCCTTCAATAAGAATCAAATCACCTCTCAATCGTAGAGCATTCAAAGGCCTTTTCTGCACATGCATGCCACCTCAAATGACATTTTCACAACTTATCATGTATCAAAATTGTTCCTACAGTAGCTATTAATTAGTTCATTCCTTATTTTATTCTTTCTAGTTTTACCACTCACATCTCAGCATCCTCATTTCGGATCACTAAATGCATTTATATGTTGTTCTTCACTAACCCAACATTTTCAGTTATTACATAAATCTTTGCTGTTAACTGTCCCACAAGAATTTGATTTTAATTTTGAGTTTGAAAAGACTTCAATCACACAAAAATCCAGAGATATCCCTCCAAAAACAAAAAACAAAAAAGGGGAAAAAGAAATCATGAACGAGAAATTATAACTCAACAGGAGGAAGGAGAAAGGAAAAAAGACGATGTGAAAAAACAAGACGGGTTCCCTACAATGTCATAGTATAAAAATAAAAAGGATGTAGGGCAGCTTGGTAGCACGTTTATTTTGGGTGCAACTTAAAGGTTCAATCCGGACAACACTACTGATTACTTCTTCTTTAGGCAGCAAGTATTGATTTATTAAGGCAAATTGTAGAAATAACCAAGAAATAAAGACTAAAAGGCTGAAACCATATTTCTCAAACCTTGACACAAATACCACATCCAATACAAAGTTCTTCAGAGATAAAAGCAATCTTGGACGCAGAAGTGACTTCAATACATAGTTTTCCTGCAGCAGGACCAGAAGAAGGTAAGGTTTCTATCACCACAAAAATAAAAATACCTATTGTTGCACCTTATTTATAGTCAGCAAAGAATATGCTTGAGGAAACCAAACAAATTCAATAATGATTACTGAGAGCATCACGGCTATTATGCTGATACAGATGGCAAAATAGGAGACGAACTCAGGCATGTTGGCTTCCTCAGAAGCAATACATTATAGGACATGCTCAACCACAGAATGGGACTAAGCTCTCCACAAAAACATATAATTTATTTCCGATTAAGTTGTGCATCCAAAACTTTTATACCTCGTAGAACATTAAAAGTTCACTATCAAGAAGCTCTCTTTGTACATAAATTGTGAAATCAAGAGAGAGAAAAATGAAACTCAAGACAACAAACTTTATAAAAGAAAAAAATAATAATAATACTCTGAACAAATCCGAATGAGGAATAAAACCAGAACGGCATACACACGAAGGCTCCCTATCCACCGAATCAATTTTCACTTAATAGAACTTGCGAAAGATTTCGATTTCAACGAGAAAACTCGAAACTTAAAAATAAATAAAAAATCAAAATAAAAAAAGAACCCGAAGTCTATTGAACCAGAAGTCTATTCTCGAATACAATTCTTGAGCTAGTCCACTTACACGTAACTGAAGACATCAATCAACTTAAAACAGAAATTGCAATCTGACCACTAGAAAGAAGGAACATCAATTGGCGGATTTATATTACCAGTTTTGACAACAGGACAGCTCTTCTTACATTCCTGGCGGCATTTCTTAGGCTTGCAACGATCAGAACTGACGATGGCGATACGAGTCAACCGATCCGCCATCTCTAAGCCCTAATAAGAAGATCGAGCGAGATGAATCAAACCCTAAACTCCCACAACAAACAGTAAACAAAGAACAATTGAAACCAGAGAGACCAAAACCCTATAAATCGCAGAGAAAAGTAAGAAGAATCAAACAACCTAGGTCCAAAACGGGGGAGAAAAAACAATGTTTCTTTGGAAAATAAAAGGGGAGGCGGTCGAGTGTAAGAGCCTGAGAGGGTTTCACTAATTTTCTTTGCTTTGCCGCGGGTTGGTGTGAGCGTGTGCTTGGCACTGGCAATGTTTTGTTTTGTTTTTTTTTTTTTGGAACTGATTCATCCGGCGCGCACCATGATTTATCAGGGGGAACTTTATATTAATGTCGCCGAGTGGGTACGAACCTAAGACCTCCCAGAGGAAAGTTGAGTCTTTAACCGCTTTAACATATCACCTTTTGCGCAAAGTGGCGTTGTTCTCAGTTCTCACACCCAATCAATAAGAGCTAAAGAAAATCTTTAGGGATTTATTGTAATATTAGTGTGGTGTGAAATTTTTTATTTTAGTTTTAGTTTTCCAAAGAAAATCTTTAGGGATTTATTATAATATTAGTGTGGTGTGAAATTTTTTATTTTAGTTTTAGTTTTCTCGTGTCATTAGTCATAATAGACCTGTATTGTGTATACTTTTCTGAATTACGTTTGTTTACTTCTCATTTCTTTCTAGTTTTTAACATTCATGACATTTTAATTATTATAATTACTATTAAAATTTTGTTATTTTTTTAAAGAAATTTTCTAAATAATATCTCAAGTTCTCAGCCTCTAAGTTTTCCCTTCTTGTTCATTTTTTAAAACAATCTTCTAAATTATACCTTGGCCTCCAAGTTTCACTTCTCTAATGTGTTTTTCTTTTTTGTTTATTTTTTAAAAGAAATCTCCTAAATTATATCTTGGCCTCCAAGTTTAGTTTCCTTTTTCTTTTTTTTTTACCAAAACCTATGCGGATATTCTTGGTAGGCCTGTAAACGGACCGGATTCGGCTCGGATACACCAGTATCCGAATCCGAATCCGATTAGCAAATCCGGTATCCGAATCCGGCAAAAATTTAGAGAAGGCATCCGAATCCGAATCCGAAACTTTATCGGATATCCGATAATAATCCGATAAAATATCCGATTATTGATTGATAATTGTCACTTTTTTACATTTTTTACTATAAATTTCTAATTTCCGAATACCGGTATCCGAATCCGATTACCGGTATCCGAATCCGATTACCGGTATCCGAATCCGATTATCATCTATTTTTAAAGAAAAAATGTTAAATACTTTACTCTATCCGGATAAAAATTTATCCGGATATTATCCGATCCGATAAGCAATTATCCGAATCCGAATCCGGTTGCTTAACGGACGGATACGGATATTTTCCGGTAAGAAAATTTTCGGATACGGATACCCTTAAACGAATACGAATGCGAATTCGGAGGCGGATTTCGGCTATCCATTGACAGGTCTAATTCTTGGTAATTTACTAGCCTAAAAAAATCCAAGTTTGAACATTCTTAAGATATTAGTTATGTAATCCTTATTAAAATTTAGTTTTTTTTTTTCTAAGTAATTTTCTAAATAACTCTTAATTTTCCTTGTGTTTGCAATCAATTACATCTACGGATCTACTAATGCTAGAAAAAAAATTACAAGCACCCCCCTACTATCAATGATTAGGGTTAAGTGATAATAATTATTTAAAAAACAAGTAACTTCCACATAGGTTTAAATATAAGGTATAGTATTGCCCAGTTTTTTGCTCTTCTATTTGTCAGTGTTTTTTCTCCTCCGTTTGTGAGTGCTTGCAACAGGTCCAGTAGGTTATTGGAAAGCAGTAATCGGTTTTGCGGTGGAACAAAGCAGAATAGATGTTTGTACCATCCACCGAGAAGAGGGAGGGAAGGGGAAGGGGAAGGGGAAGACCTCCACAGAGAATGGACAATAGACGAACTACCTACTATGATATGGTGTTGCACAATGATGAGGGACTAGATGTTCTTGATGAGATTGAAGATCAAACGAGCAAGGCTAAGGTTAACACCTTAGTTGGGAAGATCTTACCAGGTAAACCATATAGGAAGCAGGCTATTTTTGAAGCTCTCCCCAAAGCTTGGAACACCATTTGCCCTATGGAAATTACCCAAATGAGAGCTGATAAATATAAATTTCAATTTGAACACCATCAGGATATGTTTAATGTGATTGACGAATCTCCCTGGGTTGTAGGCGGCAATCTGATGATGGTGGAGCCATGGAGGAAAGACCAACAGTGGGCATTCACTGTCACATATACAATAACATAATCATAAACAGGAAATAAATCAAGGTTTAATATTATAAACAAGGTTCAAAACAAAAATGAATAATCAGTATAATCAGAGTGTGGAAAAGATACCAGATATCCAATGATATCAAAAAGGAGTAAAGTGAGGCGGAAACTCACTTCACCAAAATAGCAGAACGTAGTATGAAAGTCAAAAGGAATTACAACTGAAACAAATGTACTAAGAAATAAACTAAGATCAAGCGTCTTCAAGTTTATAGATAACGTCTTCGTAAGTATGGACTTCGTCAATCCAATGAATCCGTTCTAACTCTATGCTGTTTTCAAAAGCAAGACGCACCTTGATCCGCCGAGGGATTATCAGAGTAATCTTGATCGTCGCCAGCACCTTGCGTGTAATACGCTTCATTGGCTTGCGCTTCACTGTACTGCTCATCATAATAATCTGTACCTGCAGAATAATCTAAACAAAGAATGTACAAAAAAAGGAATGAGTTTCGAAGAAACTCAGTAAGGTAGTTAATCCATAACATCATAGATAACATGTGGCAAAACATAACATGATGCAATGCAATATGAAACAGATAAAGTGTGAATGCATCTAAACTCTATTTATGCTGGTCTCTATGGTAGACATGCATTAAGTCATAGCACCGTACTTCTTAAGGAAAGTCCGCTCACACCCTCAACCATATAAGATATCTTGGGTTCCCTCAACCATTTAAGGTATCTTGGGCAGCCGGTTGGTAATGGGTCCTGCATCCCTCTCGGACAAACCATGGTAGGAGGTTAAGTCAACACACTCTCTCACAACCATTTGGCATAAGTACTGGCACATGTTAAGGAAAAGCCTAGCCCAATGCAAGTCATCTAGTCAGTTACATCAACTCAGGTCCAAATACTTCCATTCCTCGTCCCTGACGATCCTTTCCGGTATCCTTTCCACTAGAGTCCTAATAGTCCCTGACTACGGACTCATCAACCCTATTGGTTATCCACATATGGTAAACGGGAAGCTCTCATGTCCCTTCACGGATCATTTCACCTGTCTTGAGCGCCCATGAGCCCAAGTCTAGCCATATGCAACCCTCCAATAAATGGCCCCCACAATGTGATTCCCGTCCTCTCACGGGTTGGTTACTTGTCTTTAGCGCCCGTGAATCCCCATTGCTACCACGGGTAGTTCGGTCTCAATACCCTTCCGAATCGGGTCTGATATAACAGGGGTATATCCTAGCCAAACACTGCTAGACATCCCTAGGTATGACAACCATTAATTCGGGAAAGCGTCGATGGGCATCTGCGGAGAACATCCCATACTATTCCCTTCGATGTCCAAGGACAGAAGCGTCAAAAGGACACTTCCCAATCCCAAATTTAATCAAACACATTCTCAGATCAGTCATGACATACACAACCATTAGTTCATCATATAAAAGAGAATGTAAAAGCAACATCAGATTAAGCAGTAATAAGTAATTCATATAACATGAATAATGAAAAAGATGATATAAACAAGTGCTGCTATTCCCACAATAGGAGATCAGAATTAAAATACAACAACAGTAGGTAATCTCATAGTTTCATAAAGTAGAAACCAGAGAACAAGCAATCTATGTAGTTAAGGAATTAACTGTCCTTACCTTCTAACTTGGATGGGATCTTAAAGAATCAAGTATGATCTTGACTAAACCTGAGAAGACAGTCCTAAACAAGTGCACACAACATGTTAGGAAAGATGCATAAAGGAAAAGATCATAAATCAATCGAAACAGACCAAGATTGAGGTTGCTGTACTCATTGGTCGATTGATTGATTTGCTGGACCAGTCGACCAATGCAGACAGTGGCCTGCAAGAATCCGAATTTTGAGAATCCATAACCGAATTCGATGGTTCAAAAGGGTACAAATCAGAGGGAAATTATCATGGTAGTATTCTAGGGTATAGAGGATATTAAATCATAAATCAAATCAAGTTCCCAAATTATAACCTAGGAACACAAAGGTTAACCTATTAGGTTAAACATAGATTATGAGAGAAAAATATTATAATCAAAGATTCAATAATTAGGATATGAGGATTACAGATATAGTAAAGAAAACACATTGATTGGGTTGCCATGATTAAACTAGAGGTTCTTGATCTTACCCAAGAATTAGGGTTTTACCCTTTTTGGTTCCCTCGAAAAATAATTGTGAGATCTGGATGAAGGGAGATAAATTGTTAGCCAAAAATAACAAGAAGGGTCATTCAATGATGAAGTTTAGGTTAACACAATATTACTCAAGAAGATTTTCCTTCACAAGGGAGGTTACCAAAAGCTCTCCAGACAATCTCACAGGTTAAGGTTTCAAAGGATTAGGGTTAGGGTTTCGAAGATTTCACTGGCAGAGGTTAAGATCATGATGATGATCATGGATCTTAAAGATCACGATGAGATCATGGAATAGATGGTTGCAAGAGTGCATCATCTTCTTCCTGATCTCAACGAAGAATAGAATTAAAGAAAGAAAATCAGAGGTAGAAGAAAGAGTGAGTGAAATCATACCTTTGCTGTAGGAGGATGAAGAATTCTTCAAGTCTTTGCGAGAGATCACCAAAGAATCCAAGGGAATGGGTTAGATTAGGGTTCTAACTCGTTCCAGAGGCTTAGGAGGCAGAGGAGGCGGAGTATTCCCGAGATTAGACTTAAATAGAAGAGACAGGATTCAAATTTCAAAATCAGAATCAATTGGTCGATTGATTGGTCGATTGGTCCAATCGACTAATGAGTCAACCAATCAATACAACAACTTCAAAACAGGGAATTGAAGGCTCAAATCAAGTCCAAACATCAAGGGGTTTTGCACACACCTAGAGTGACATACCTAGGAGTTAGAAATGCCTTCGAATCAATACAGAGACCACTCCAAGACCATCAACTAATCCAATCTTCATCCGGGTGCAGTTTCCACCATTGGGACACTGGCATCAACACTCATGGATTCCAATCCAGCCATCAAGTCTTCAACCGAAATGGCCCAAAGATGACTTCTTGCCTTACTTCGGGTCACTGGACCTACAAACAACAAAGTTTCCGGATTAGGGTCAGGGCTGGGTTTCACATTCACACATGTAGATGTTTGGTGCCAATTCCATGAAATCCCCAGTGATCTCCTCTCCCTAAAATTTGGTTTCCAACTTGGCTTGAAGATGGGTAAACCTAGAACGAGAATGGTCATAGAAGGAAATCAATTTGGAAATAGGGTTTGCTATTGATGCGTCCAAAATCTGCTCAGCCCTTAGATCTCTTGAGAATGACCTACAAAATATAGCGTCAGATGTGGCCCGACCACTAGGATCGGGAGTCCACCTCCAAAGGCTAAGTCAGTTGATGAACTTAATCACAAACGGCTCTACTAGAGCACAGAGCTAAGGAATGAATAACAGGAATACGATTCAGATAGTAAGCATCTAAGTGTTTTTTCATCCGTCCCTACCTTGTGGGTAGGTGATGTCTTATATAGAGTGTACCTTCAAATCTTCTTCGTTGGATGTATTTGAGCCTTCTTCGGATAGTCATTGGATCTTAATAGATAGATCAGTTGAGTGATAGACTTCTACTAGTTTGGACTAGTAGATGACTCCTAGGTTAACTCGACTGTTATCTGATGGTTATCCATATGATATCGATGAGTGACAGCCGCCGAATTCTACTAGCCATCATCAAGTTGATTAACTTATTCCAAAAGTATCGGATTAGGGCGTGCTTGTGGCTGAGTAAGTTTTCTTCTTTAGCAAGCAGTCTCATGGACCCGGCTCGCTCGGAAGCGAGTCGATTCCTTTCATCCCGACAGGAGTCGAGGGTCGAACCAAGAATGAACCAAGTTCGATCATATTTTATCCGTATCACGAGCCCCCCAGACCAAGCGTTCGGTCGATCCCGAGGGCTTGGTTTTTAACTGGGTTCTTCGTCGAACAATAGCCTTGCGTAATCCTCAACCCATTTAAATGTCATTTCACATTTAATGCGGTTGTGTCGCTTTTTCCTCGAGCATTGTGAGGGTGACGCCACGCGTCCTTTTGTAGCCGAAACTATCGTTGCTCACGCAATCCAAAACGACGGTTTCTGAGCGCCTGCTTTGGATTCGTGAGTTCAAACTTTCGAACCATCTTCAAATCTCGATCGTTGATGCCGAATTCATCTCGATCGTACACGTCCTCGAACACTCGTGTGGGTGCTTAAAAGCGGTTCGTTGTCTCCGTAGGTTTCATTCTCCTTGTCTGGAATTTTGGAACCTTGTCTTCTTCTTCGCACCTTCACGATCCTCTCGTCCTCGAGCTTTCGCCTCCAGTGATTCAGTAAGTTTACTGACTCCTTTGCAAAGTTTACTTTCGTCTCTAGGTTTCTTTTTCTCTAGAGACCACAGTCATATTTCTCAGTAATGGAGGACAGTAGGGTTTCTTCTGAAGTTTCTCCTGTGCCCAGCACCGGTAAGGGTGATAGTGGTGATGAGGTCTTTGTTTCTGTTCCCTTTGAGTAGTCGGATAGTGACAAGAAAACCCTAACTGCTCTCTGGCGTGACTTCGCAGAAGTTAGTCAAAAAAGAGTAGAAGAAAAAGCTGAGACTTCTTCTGCCCTTCCTGAGTCTAGACCATCCATGACTCCTAAGATGACTGCCGAGTCCTTTGGGCAGTCAAATCAAACTACCAAATCCACTGATGGAACTGATTCCGTTGCTCCCTCCTATAATGAGGAAAATCTTCCTTTAGCCATCCAGGGTTTTGACTTTCCTTCTTCGTACCATCTTAGGGCTCCCAATTCTGATGAGAGAGTCGACTAGACCCTTCCGGGTGAGTTTTCCTTGTATATTGATACATTAGAAAGCGGTGTTCGCTTTCCCTTTTTCAATCATTTGTTTGCAGCCATTCTGAATCATTGGGACAGTTGTCCCATAATGTTTCTTCCCAATAGCTGGTGTCTCATCGTCGGCTTCTTGAGTTTATGCTTTGAACTTGGCATCACGCCTTCTCTTCCTCTTTTTGTACATTTTCATGTTCTTTATATTTCCCATCCTCCTGGTTGGGTTGTGCTTTCTAAGCGCAATAAAGTGGAGCTTGACTGGACGGGTAGCATTCTTGCCAAAGGAACTTGCCCTTCCAATCATAAAGGATGGCGCAAGAGGTTATTTTTTCGCCGAGCGCCTCAATCAGATCTTAACTTCCTGACCGTCTGGAAACAGTACACTTCATACTCTGAGGGTAACCGGGTCCTTCCCTTATCCAAAGAAGACAAAATGGCCGTCAGGAAGATCAAGTCAATTCCATGGTATCAAGAGATACATGAGATGGAATACAACTCCATCCTTCAGTACTGGGGGTTGGCTCAACGTGAGCTTCCTAACCGCTTCGTTTCACTTTCTTGACGATATTATGAATTTTTTCAATTATGACTCTCGTCCTTCTTTGCAGTGCCTCCAAGAATGAATCCCGAAAGTCTTCGGGTGAAAGCTGCCAGGGCTGTTGTGACTGTTGAACAACGGTCTCCTTGAGCCTTGACTGCAGAACAAGTAGCTTCTGCTCCACTTCCAGACCCTTCTTATAAGCGTATTAGGAACCTGAAGCCAGTGGTTGAGGCTTCGGGGAGAGGGAAAAGACCAATGGAAGAGGTAGACCTCCCCTCTCCCATTCGAACTAAAAGGAAGCACGATTCAGCTGATGCTTCCGCTCTGAAGAAATCCAAGAAGAATAAAGATCCTGAGGAGATCTTCGTGCCTCAATGGACGCTGATGCGGACAAATAGGGCAACACAGGATCCTGAGAAGGCTGCCGAATGGAGCTCTCTCGGTCTTTTGCCTGCCGATTGTCAGGCCTTTGAGGCCCTGGAGGATGACGTTCTCGTTCATCATTCCACGAGGTACTATTTTTCTTGATCTTCCGCCAATTGCTTTGTAATATCTCATGAGCTTTTCTGATAATCTCCTTGTCTTTCTAGGAATGCCGTGTTGATCTTTTATCAACACATGCAGGTGTTGAACCGAGTTGGTCACAATGGCTCCTTACTGCAAACCTGCGAAGAGAATTTGGCAAAGGCCAATTCTAAGGTAGACCGGCTGAAGAAAGTAGTTGATGAGTTGAAGGAGAAGCACGATGAGGAGATGAATTCCTTGAAGAAGGAACTTGACTCGTCAATTACTTGTGTTGTTGCTGCCGAACGTGAGGCCAAGAAGTATAAAAATGAGGCTATTGCTTTTGGTGAGAGCCTCGAGTTTAAGTCCTTGGATAATGACCGTCTGTTGAAGATGGCAGTTCCCAGCAAACCCGAACATATTAAACCAGATCTTCTGAGGGACTGCATTTGGAAGTATCAGAACAGCATCCCCTTCATCAATTTGTTGGGCTCCTTCAACCTTCAAGCTTACCTAGCGGGGCAAAATGACGTTTCGGAAAAGATCCTTGAATCTAACCCTTCCTTCGACACAACTCCCTTTCGAGAGGTGTGTCACAAGGAAATCTTCAGGAAGCTTAAGTTGGAATTCCCCAACTGGGTTTTGGAAGAGGAGAATCCTATTCCAGCAGACCCAAATATTGAGGAGTATCTTGCTAACTCGCCGCCTCTTCCTGAAGAACCTCAACATCCTGCCTCGGAGAAAGATCCTGAGGAAGAGCCTTCGGTCGATAATGAGGAAGAAACATAGGAAACATCTCCTTATTTTCCTTTTTCTTTTGTAAGGGTTGGCCCTCCACAATTTTAATGAAATGGAAATCAATCTTTGTTTTCTCGAACTCTTCCAATGATTGCCTTAATAATACTTCCTCATCTCATATCCAAAAAATTGTCTTAAGAACAATATGTGAATAATATAAGTTATCATGTAGATTAACTCATACCTTAATGTTTGGGATATCATGGAAACGCGTTTGGGACAGATGTGTTCGGTCTACTTCTAAACCTTTTATGCCATCTGAACTCTTATCTCCCAATTGCTCCTTTTATGACGAAACCCAAACGTTTCTTGTATTCGTATACCAATCTCTCCTCCCAAGGAGTTGGAAATTGTCACATCCACCCAGCCGGTATCCTATCTGGCATACCCGGGATGTGATCCACAACCCGAAGATCCAGATCGAGCGGCCATGCCTCCCACATACACGATAACATAATCATGAACAATATAATCAATGTATAAAGAACTAATAGATAGATCAAATGAATAAGACAAGATAGATAATCAGAGTGCGGAACCATTTAAGTATCAACTTCAAAGTGATAACATCTTAAAGAGAAGGAGTGATCAGAAGTCACTCCTTCACAAATAGCGGAAGCAGTAGTAAATCAAGTTTAGTTACAGACAGTATCATAATCAAATCCATAAAAACTGGAGAGAGAAGATTCCAATGATTACAGTCATCCAGAGAAATGGGGCCTACACACAGGTTTCCTCCATCCTAATGATGTCCTCTTCAAAAGTATGGATAAAGTAAACCCAATGTGGCTGCTCCCTCACTAATGTGGGGCTAACCCTGGTACGCACTATAATCCTCCTCGGTATAGCAATCCTGATTCTCCACGTAACCATCACCCGAAGGGTAGTATGCGGGATCATAGCTCGGGTCATAGGACGTGCCATCAAGGTCTTCTGTACTGCAAGTGTAATCTAACAAGTTGCACAAAGGAATGAGTTCAAAAAGAACTCAGCAAGGCAAGTCGTTTCATAATCCACAGTTCAATCAACACAAGTCAAAATATGATGCAATATGATATGAGACACTGATGAATGATGATTCTAATCTTAAGTATGCTAGTCTCTAGGGTAGACATGCTTTAAGTCATGGCATCATACTTCTTTGGGTCGTCAGTCACTCCCCCTCAATCATAAGATATCTTGGGTCTGCCCGGGGAAGTTCGATAAAGTCATCTCAAAACCATGGTTGGGGATTTAGTCACCACTCTCTCACGTCCCCGTTTGGCATAAGTATTGGCGCATGTCACAGTAGAACCTAGCCCAATGCAAGGCATCTACTTAGTCATATCATGTCAGATCCAGATACGTCCATTCCTCGCCCCCGGCGATACTTTCCGGTATCCTTCACACTAGAGTCAGCGTAATCCTGGATTACGGACTCATCAACCCTATTGGTCATCCACATATAGTAAACGGGAAGCTCTCACGTCCTCTCACGGGTTGGTTACCGGTCTTGAGTGCCCGTGAGCCCAAGTCTATCCATATGCAACCCTACCAATAAATGGCCCTTTTCGGGTATCCGCAATATAGTTCAAGTCCTCTCACGGAGTGGGTACCGGTCTTGAGCGCCCTTCAACCATATTCTACCATAGGTCGTTTGGTCTCAATACCCTTTTGATTCGGGTCTGATACAACAAGGGAAATCCTAACCATACACCTAGACAATCCTATACATGTCATCCAATAACCCGGGAAAGCTTCGATGGACACCTTCGGGGAATATCCCATACTACTCCCTCCAATGTCCAAGGACAGAAGTGTCGAAAGGACACCTCTCAATCCCAAGTCATACGTAGTCAATCACAATCTCAATCTCATCATATCATAGTAAATCAATGATTCGTCAACGTCCGCTTTCAGACCATTCCACCAAAAATGTTCCCTTAAGTCTTTATACATTTTGGTACTTCTAGGGTGTATTGTAAAGATCGATTGGTGTGCTTCTTTCAATATTTCCTTCTTGATTTCATCAACATTAGGCACACATAGTCTACCTCTAAACAATAAAGTACCATCTAAAGATGTACTGAAGGCAGGGTCCATTTCTGAATTTGAAGCGATCTTCTCAATCTTCTCTTTCAACTCAAGATCAGAAATCTGCAAGGCAACAATGCGGTCTCTAAGGGTGGATCTTGCTGTCATGGCATAAAGGATACAATCCGAACCCTCAAGAACCACTTCCAAACCAAATCTTTCCATCGACAAAAGCAAAGGCCGATTCAGGGCACACAAGTTCAAATCTTTCCTCTGATCTTTTCTACTAAGGGCATCAGCAACAACATTTGCTTTACCTGGGTGGTACTGGATGTCACAATCATAGTCAGAAACCAACTCCAACCATCTTCTTTGTCTCATATTTAGCTCTTTCTGGGTGAAGAAGTATTTCAGACTTTTGTGATCTGTGAAAATAGTGATTTTCTCACCGTACAGGTAATGCCTCCAAATCTTTAAAGCGAAAACAACGGCGGCAAGCTCCAAGTCATGAGTGGGATAATTCCGCTCATAATCTTTCAATTGCCGAGAGGCATAAGCCACAACCTTGCCGTGTTGCATCAACACACAACCTAAGCCGATCTTGGATGCATCAGTGTAAACTGTCAATCCACCGGAACTATCAGGTATAGTTAACATCGGAGCGCTTGTCAATCTAACTTTCAGCTCTTCAAAATTTTTCTCGCATTCATCGGTCCAAACGAACTTCTCTTCTTTCCTAGTTAGCTTAGTCATAGGGGCAGCCAACTTGGAAAAATTTTCAATAAACCTCCGGTAATACCCAGCCAATCCAAGGAAACTTCTTATCTCAGTCACGGTCTTCGGTCTTTCCCATTCGGTAACGGTTTGCACTTTTTCCGGGTCGACACGAATACCTTCGGCTGAAACAACATGGCCAAGGAATACTACCCTTGAGAGCCAAAAGTCACTTGCTAAATTTAGCATAGAGTTTCTTTTCTCTCAACCTTTGCAATGTGAAGTTCAGGTGCTTCACATGCTCTTCTTCGTTCTTCGAGTATATCAAGATGTCATCAATGAAAACGATTACGAACTTGTCGAGCACATCGTGAAATACCCGGTTCATGAGGTCCATGAACACAGCAGGAGCGTTGGTTAGACCAAAAGGCATGACTTTGAATTCATAATGTCCATACCTTGTCCTGAATGCAGTCTTAAAGATATCACTAGACTTCACTTTCAACTGGTGATATCTAGACCTTAAGTCAATCTTTGAGAACATAGCTGCGCCCTTCAACTGATCAAAGAGATCATCAATTCGGGGCAGTGGGTATCTTTTCTTGATTGTCAACTTGTTCAACTCTCGATAGTCGATGCACAAGCGCATACTACCATCCTTCTTCTTAACGAACAAGACCGGAGCTCCCCAGGGCGACACACTTGGCTGCACAAAACCTCTGTCCAAGAGTTCATTCAACTGAGTTTGCAGCTCCTCAAGCTCGATAGGCACCATCCTATATGGGGCCTTAGACACCGGAGACACTCCAGGAATCAAGTCTATGGAGAACTCAACCTCTCTATCAGGGGGTAGTCCCGATAGATCGGTTGGAAACACATCAACAAAGCTACAGGCAACTCTTACATCTTCGATTCTCTTCTTCTCTTTATCCTTGCTTCCGGATGGAGCACCTTCCACCAAAGTGTGGACTTGCATTAAAGCGGTCAGGGTCCTCTTGCTCACTCTTCCTTTCTTTCCTTGGAACTCGAAAACTGAATTTCCGTCCAAACGAAACTGGATCTTCTTTGAAGAGCACAAGATCACAGCATTGTAGGATGTCAACCAGTCAATTCCCAATATGACGTCGAAGTCCCTCATATCGAACAACACTAGATTTGCCTTCAAGTTCAAACCACAAACAAGAGCAGGACATTCCTCTAGCACCTTATCTAGTTTAACACCAGACCCAACAGGGGTACAAATTGACAAACAACTAGATAAACATCTGGGTGTAAGATTAGTCTTCACAACAAAAGTAGATGAAATGAAAGAATGGGATGCACCCGTATCAAATAACACCAATGCTGGAAAAGAGGCGACTAATAATGTACCTGTTACAACTTCATGGCAAGGGTCCTGCTCAGTGCCGGAGATGCTAAATACTCTGCCAGAAGGAGGGGCAGGGGCAATAATAGGAGCGGGGGCACTTTTCACGGTAGGAGCAGAAACACCAGGCAAAGCGGACTTTTTCGGACACAAGCGAGCAAAGTGTTCGGGCTGCTTGCACAAAAAACACACAGAATCTCTTTGTCCAATAGAAGCGGCTGCCAAAGGGGGTCTTTGAAAAGCGGGCTGAGGATGTACTATACCAGGCCGGGAAGACTGCACAAATCCCGTAGGTCGAGCTCCACTATATTGGCCACGAGGACCCACAGGAGTGACGCTGGAACTCTGATCCACACTCCTAGGCTGGTAGGCAGGAGTGGGATATGGTGAAGGCCTCACAAATTGACGCTCGGTACGATCCACTAGACCAGGATGCCTAGGCTGCCACGGCCTCTGAACTCGTGCACTTTCTCTTTCCGCTTCTTCTAGCTTCTTTGCATTCTGAACCACCTCGGTGTAACTCTCAAGAGGGAGAAGGGTGAGGTACGTCTTTAGAGATGGCCGCAGTCCTTTGAAGAATTTCTTTGCCTTCGCATTATCAGGCCTTATCGAATCAGGGGCGAAAAAGAATAACTCTTCAAATTTCTACTGGTAGTCCAGCACAGACAAGGAACCTTGGCCCAAAGCCATGAACTCAGTCTCCTTGGCATCCTTCACTGCCTCAGGGAAGTAGTTCTTACAGAAGGCTTCCTTAAATATGTCCCAAGTGATAACACCACCATGGAGGGTTTCTAGAATAGGTCTAGAAGAAGTCCACCATGCATCTGCTTCCTGCTGAAGCTTTTGCTCGGCAAAGAGTACTTTCTGAGCATCCGAACACTGCAAGTTCCGGAAGGCCTTTTCCAATTCCCTCAGCCATCTGTTAGGGAACAAAACATCCTTTGATACACCAGTAAAGGATGGCACCTGCAGTTTCAAGAAACTCTCCATCAGCCGAGTATGCGGGTCCCTGCGAACCTCTCCACATATGGGGCCGCCAAGCCAGCACTGCCAGACCCACTAGCACGGTTCTCTTCTTTCAGATTCAAAAAACCAGCCATCATCTGGTTGAACTGAGCTTGCTGCTGTTGCATCATGTTGGTCATGACACTTGCAATGTCCTTGAAGCTTCCAATGTCAGGGGCATTGGGGATGCCATTGGTAGTATGGCTGTCCTCCTGGGTCTGTTGGTCAGACCCTCCAGCAGGCGTCTCCTCAATTCCGGCACTACCGGAACCGACAAGAAGACTTCTCAGTAAAACCATTCTGCAAAGAACATTGACCACATCAGATACGAATATTCATCAAAACACACTTGACCATATGAATTAAAATGCTCAAATCATACATAGGTTCATCAATATTATAAGCAAATAATCCAACATTGGTCAAAATCCAAAAATTCCATCCAAAATTCCCATTTTCCAACTTTTATAGCCTTGGTCGACTTTCTGGTCGACTGTCAGTCGACCAAGCCCAACAGTAACGAAAATCAGGCTTTTTAACTTCATTTCTCCTTCATTTCTCCTTCATTTCTCATTTCTAACTCATTTCTCTTGTGGAGGGGCTCTGGAGGACGCACTTCTAGGTGGTTAGAGGCTTCCACAACATCAAAACATCAAGCGTTGATAACCCAAGTAAGTAAATCACTATTCATCATCTTCTCAAATAGTTTCTTTACTTAGATTTCTCAAAATACCATGTTAAACTTGCTGTTTTAAGATAGAAACATGTTCATGCATGCTTAGAAACAAACTCCCATAGTTTACATGCAACAACAATGCTTAAACAACAAGCAAACACGAATTTTCAACTTGATCTCGCGAACGTAGCCGAAAGTTTCCATACTTTAGAAAATTTTTGATTTCTCCCAAACCGCTTGGAGTTCTAACGTCAAATTTGATGCCACACATTCCAAATGATATGCTTCACATTTCCATGCAATTTGATTCAGCCAATTTCAACAAAATCAAAATCCCCAAATTTGACCTAAACATCAAATTTCTTCTTTTCTAGCTTGCTGGATTTTTGACTTTAGGACGCGATTTCAACCGGTTTTCCTCAAACAAACGTCACAATTATGAAATTTTAAGTATTGTGCATATGGCAGTATACTCAAATTGAATTTCCCCCAAATTTGAAAATTTTTGAAAATTTACGAAAATGCCCTTCATGTTCGATTTTGGTTAATCTTCTAACATTGACTCGTTGATCTTTTCTACAGGTATTTATACTCTATAGAGAGACGAGGACGAGGTGGTCAAGCTCGAGGTAGGGTAGTAGGAGCCAGGAGAGGTAGAGATCAGGTGCCTTTACTGCCACGAGCGGAGGTGATTGATCGACACCGCTTCGTCACACCATTGGCCGAGTTTCTTTATGATACATACTTTGGGCATTTTAATATCGAGAATGGTCGGCCATTTCGGGTTGGCGAGTTGACTACTTTTCGGATCGGGGAGAGATTCGATACTTTGGGATGGACACACCTACTTACTGAGAATTTGCCGGTGTACCCAGAGTTAGTTCGGTTGTTCTACAGCAATTTGACTTCATTTGTGGAGGGTCGAGTTGATCAGATGGAGTTAGTGATAGTGAGTCAGATTAGGGAGACTCAAATTAGATTCACTACTCGCACAATAGCAGAGATTCTCGGGGTTCCTTATTGTCCACATGCATGTGTGTGGATATCGACAAGGGAGGACTTCAGCAGACACATGCTTCCATACGAGTTGTATGAGATATGCATGACACTTTGGGATGATGACTGGTGTTATCAGCCTAGGAACAACGGTGAGATGATTGCATCGGCTAGAGTTATCGGGCGAATCATAGGGAGGAATATCAAACCGAGAGCGGGACATCATAATGTGGTTACGGTGATGGATGCTTTACTCATCTATCGGATTTATACGGGATTTGAGATTGATCTGTCTTACATTATATAGAATGTCATGATCGAGGTCGTCATGCATCCGGGGGTTAGAAATCTTTGCTTTGGAATTCTATTGACACGCATCTTTAGTCATTACGGAATTGATTTGAGCAGGGAAGAGAGAGATGTTGGAGGTATGGGGTATTCCATTGGTTCTAGGACCATTGGATTGATGCAGTTGGATCATGTTGACAGTCTCCCCAGTCTAGGTGACGAGTCGAAGTCCGAGGATGATGATGAGGATATTCCAATAGATGATCAGGCTGGGGATGATATCGTGTACATGAGATCAATCCCGATGATCAGGGGGTTCCCACATCACAGTTTGAGACTGGAGGTCCATCACAGGCTGCACCAGAGGCACCGGATCTGTATGCATAGATGCAGTCTATGACTTCCATGATGGAGAGGATGGGAGTTAGACAGGAGCAGTTGTTCGAGAGTTTAGGAGCCAAACAGGCTTAGATGTACGAGAGGATCAAGGTGAGGCTGGCACAAATAGAGTCCGGGCAGGATCATATGCAGTCTCAGCTCACTTAGATCACTGAGGATGTCAGGACATCCAGAGTACGACGACGATCTCCTAGATAGATAGATTGTACTAGGATTTCAGTTATGCTTTCCGTATGTAACCCATTGTAAAAACTTATTTAAATTAAAGAAAATTATTTCGGTTTCATTTATTATCGTGTATTATTCACCTTCTTCATCGTTTCATTAAGTGTTGATTGTTAAATCATAATTATTGTATATTATTCAACAATTCACTTATGCTTCAATTTGGTTTCTAGTCCGAGTTGTCTATTATTCACTTCTAAGAGTAGTTGAGTCACTTTAGATCTGTGACTCGGAATGTTCCATTATTGTTTCTGCGGTTGGGGCCTTACTTGATCTTGGGCTCTGATACCACTCTGTCACATCCACCCAGCCGGTATCCTATCTGGCATACTCGGGATGTGATCCACAGCCCGAAGATCCAGATCGAGCGGCCATGCCTCCCACATACACGATAACATAATCATGAACAATATAATCAATGTATAAAGAACTAATAGATAGATCAAATGAATAAGACAAGATAGATAATCAGAGTGTGGAACCATTTAAGTATCAACTTCAAAGTGATAACATCTCAAAGAGAAGGAGTGATCAGAAGTCACTCCTTCACAAATAGCGGAAGCAGTAGTAAATCAAGTTTAGTTACAGACAGTATCATAATCAAATCCATAAAAACTGGAGAGAGAAGATTCCAATGATTACAGTCATCCAGAGAAATGGGGCCTACACATAGGTTTCCTCTATCCTAATGATGTCCTCTTCGAAAGTATGGATAAAGTAAACCCAACGTGGCCGCTCCCTCATTAATGTGGGGCTAACCCTGGTACGCACTATAATCCTCCTCGGTATAGCAATCCTGATTCTCCGCGTAGCCATCACCCGAGGGAAGTATGCGGGATCATAGCTCGGGTCATAGGACGTGCCATCAAAGTCTTCTGTACCTGCAGTGTAATCTAACAAGTTGCACACAGGAATGAGTTCAAAAAGAACTCAGCAAGGCAAGTCGTTTCATAATCCACAGTTCAATCAACACAAGTCAAAATATGATGCAATATGATATGAGACACTGATGAATGATGATTCTAATCTTAAGTATGCTAGTCTCTAGGGTAGACATGCTTTAAGTCATGGAACCATACTTCTTTGGGTCGTCAGTCACTCCCCCTCAATCATAAGATATCTTGGGTCTGCCCGGGGAAGTTCGGTAAAGTCATCTCAAAACCATGGTTGGGGATTTAGTCACCAATCTCTCACGTCACCGTTTGGCATAAGTATTGGCGCATGTCACAGTAGAACCTAGCCCAATGCAAGGCATCTACTCAGTCATATCATGTCAGATCCAGATACGTCCATTCCTCGCCCCCGACGATCCTTTCCGGTATGCTTCACACTAGAGTCAGCGTAATCCTGGATTACGGACTCATCAACCCTATTGGTCATCCACATATAGTAAACGGGAAGCTCTCACGTCCTCTCACGGGTTGGTTACCGGTCTTGAGTGCCCGTGAGCCCAAGTCTATCCATATGCAACCCTACCAATAAATGGCCCTTTTCGGGTATCCGCAATATAGTTCAAGTCCTCTCACGGAGTGGGTACCGGTCTTGAGCGCCCTTCAACCATATTCTACCACGGGTCGTTCGGTCTCAATACCCTTCCGATTCGGGTCTGTACAACAAGGGAAATCCTAACCATACACCTAGACAATCCTATACATGTCATCCAATAACCCGGGAAAGCGTCTATGGACACCTTCGGGGAATATCCCATACTACTCCCTCCAATGTCCAAGGACAGAAGTGTCGAAAGGACACCTCTCAATCCCAAGTCATACGTAGTCAATCACAATCTCAGTCTCATCATATCATAGTAAATCAATGATTCGTCATATAAACAATTACATATCATAACATGATTGATCATACATGAATCATAAAGTAAGACTGAACATGATATTTTAAATGATACATACATTCTATTACTGATAAGGAAATACATAACAATCATGTATAGTAAAGGATTTCTCATATGATCATAACCAATGAGTTCTCATAATGTAAGCATGTTGGTATAATTAACATGCTTAAGTTAACGACTGTCCTTACCTTAATCAAGTTGTAATTAAATTCAAGGATCACCAAGAATGGTTCCAAAGTCAGTGTTGTTACCCTAGATAACACACAAGCAACATCAGAGAAGAAAACATTCAAATCGGGGTTCAAACGGATCAATTCGGCTGAGTACAGGGCTTTAACAACTCTTGGTTGACTGGCTTGGTCGACTGTCAGTCGACCAAGCAGTCGACCAAGACTTGTTAACTTCTGGGCAGTAATGGAAACGTGCTCAGAAGCTGCCCTTCCACTGCTCCGATTGACATGAAATTTGGAGGGCATGCTTATAACAGTAAGAGGATATTACACACCAATTTTCATGATGATCCAACGGTTCAATCAAAAATGCCCAATTCGAAATATTAGGTTCTATATGGTAATCCTCAAAACTCAAAATGGAATTTATAGAAATTGTAAAGGATGGTAGGAATCAATCAATTAAAGGATAAGAATTGAGTTAGAGTCTTAATTTCAATATAGTCTAAGCTTAACATGCATCTACATATCAGATTGAATCAAAATAGATTAATATTGAAGAGGATAAAAGTGATGAAGTGAGATTAATCTTAATTGAATCATAGTATATCATGAGTGAAGATGATTAAGGAATTGAAGAGGGGAAACAAATGGTTGAGTGTTTGCAAGTTTGCAGCACTTCAGCCATGGTCTCAAGATTATCAAATGATAGGAAAATGAATAGATTAGAAGAGGATAGAAGGAATCATACCTTGGATTGATGGTTAACACATACACCAATGATTAGAGTCAAGATCTTCCCAAACTCCAAAGAATAGCCCAAGAGAGTGTCCAACCTCGAGCTCTGGAGTGCCAATGATTAGGTTAGGTCCTCATTCACGAGTTCCAAAAAGGTAGGGGCAAAATGGGAAGATATTTCATGAATATTTGAATTTCATGACTCTTGGTCGACTGGCTGGTCGACTGTCAGTCGACCAAGCACTCAACCAAGCTATGACAGCAACTTCAAGAGTGGATTTGGAAGGCTATACAGGGTCAAATTGAGCGGGGTTTTCTCCTACAAGTCAATCAACAAGTCTAGTTTCAGAAAATACCTTCGGATTGATCACGGGGTTCTGGGAAGTGATTCAACTAATTCAATCTTCATCGATGCGCAAATTTTTACTCAACGCTGACAAGGTGCACAAGTGAGGGGCATCGTTGTCAATGTCCATAGGCTCAGCATCAAGCATCGAATCATCCACTACTAGGGCCCACAGGTCTCTTCTACCACCACTTCGGGTCTTCGGACCTACAACAGTATAAAATCCAGGCCGGGTCAGGGTAAGGATAAGGCCCGATTTTACAGAAATACTCTATTATTTAATGCTGGTGCGACGGTTGGTACTTGGCAGTATCCTTGTATTAGGTGCATACTGTTCCACGTGGAAACTTTGTTCAACCTTCAAATTTCGAATTTGAAGTGCCGTTAACTCCTGACCGTTGATCCTGCATATTCAGAAATTCGAAGCGTTCCTTCCATCCTGTCCATTGATTGTCTTGGGCTTTCAACCATCGCATCCCTCTTTGAGGCTATTTAAGCCCCTCAAGGGTACTTCATTTTTATCTCGCTATCTGCAAGTTAT
The DNA here is from genome assembly GCF_041222555.1 of Hakea prostrata. Taxonomy (NCBI): domain Eukaryota; kingdom Viridiplantae; phylum Streptophyta; class Magnoliopsida; order Proteales; family Proteaceae; genus Hakea; species Hakea prostrata. The sequence goes on along the minus strand of NC_142600.1, from coordinate 52,003,471 downwards.
TTCTGTCTGATAGATTTGCAAAACGACATTCCGTCTTCCTTTGCTGTGTCCGTACTCTTGTCCTCCAACACTATCTTCGATCAGAATCTGAACGAGTAAGTCTTCTTTTCTGTTTATGTCACGAATCTCTTCTTCTCCCTGAGTAAACTCCACAGTATTCATACTTGGGGTTTACTTATGACGGATGTTCTGAGTAGTTCATGTTCAACAGAGATCTTGGGTTTTCCCTTTTTTGTATGTTGGATTCTCGTACTGACACTGCTTTTTTATTTTCGCAGTGCCTCCCAGAATTAACTTGGACTTTATTAGGGCAAATTCCTGCAAGAAAGTTGCCCCAGTACCGACGAAGGTTGCTTCCTCTGAGGTGATTGCCGCTGGTGAATCTTCTAAACGTGAGGAGATTGCTGTTAGTGAATCTTCAGATCAGATTCCCACAGTTTTTGCTGATGTTTCTCCCACCACACTCCCTCTGCCTGAAGAGACCGTTCGGTCTTCCAAGGAGGACGTGGCTCCCTCCGTCGTTGCTTGTACTGTTGATGCCCCTGCTGAAGAGACCGTTTGGTCTTCCCTGATGAAGACCCTTCGGGAAGTTGAGGCAACTATGTTGGCGTCTGAGGAAGATGCGGTCCCTGCCGGTGCCGCTTCTATTTCCAACTCTATAGCTTGTTTGGCATCCTCCTCCTCTCCTTCTCTGGAGCTGGAGGATTTTGCCACTAGGAAGCGCCCTAGGTTGGCTGATGATATCACATCCACCCAGCCGGTACCCTATCTGGCATACCCGAGTGTGTGATCCACAGTCCACAAGATCCAGTAGTCAGTAAAATCAACCTCCCACATTCACAACAATAAAATCAAGAACGAGACTAAATCAATGTTAACAATATTATTCAAATGAATCATAGTTAAGTAACGAGATAATCATCAGAGTGCGGAAAAGATACCAATAGATATATAAATCAAAAGTAGAGTGAGGCGGAATCTCACTCCACGAGTACAACGAAATGTAGTTCGAAAATCAAAGGGATTACAACTGATTCTAAAGACAAGAAAGAAAGTTATAATCTAACTAAACTAGAGTCTTTTCTACTTTATAAAGGATGTCCTCATAAACATAGACTTCATCGATTACGCTCAGACGCTCCCACTCCACAGTAGGGCTCATCCTGGTAACAAGAGAGACCACTCGAGGGATCCTCAAGGTAATCTTCGTAGTCGCCAACACTTTGTGTGACATCCAGCCCTAGCCTAACCCTGACCTTGACTCGGAAACCCTGGTTTTCTAAAGTTCGAAGACCCGGGCCTTGAATCGGCGGCATCTGTGGGCCATTCGATCGAAGTTTTAGATGTGGACTCATTTGCTAGTGGAGATGTTTTAAAAAATATATTCATATAATAAATAAATAATTAAATAAAGAGAGAGGTGAGTGGAGAAGTTATTTATAAAGAAAAAGGGAGTAAGTGGGAGGTTTAATTTTAAGAAATTGAGGTGAGTGGAAAAGAATTAATGGGAGAGAAGAAATAATTGATTTGTTTTATTTTTAGTTGAAGAGAAGAAGTGAGGAATCGATATTCATGATTTTCTCTGAGTTGAGAGAGAGGGAGAGAGAGAGAGTTAGTGGCTGTTATGTTATTAAACATTTCATTGTAGTGTGTATATTTACAAAAAAAGGACTACACATGTTAAGCAGAGAGATATCAGAAAACCTATCTCTTATTTCCCTTATAACCTTCTTCTCTGTCTCGGCTTTCTCTACTTCTTACCTTCTACCTTGTCTTCTTCTTCAATCCCTATCTTGAATCATAACACAAACCCAGCAAGTCACTCGCTGATTTAGCAAAGATTTATGGCCCTCTGATGACTATAAAGCTCGGTGGTTTAACCACCATAGTTGATTCTTCAGCAGCTATAGCCCAAGGATTTCTCCAAACCCACGACCAAGCATTTACTGGTCGAGCAGTTGTGGATGCAGTTCGAGCACTAAACCACCATCAATCGTCTATGATATGGCTTTCTGTTTCTCCACACTGGAGAAACCTTTACAACTCTGTAATCATCAGATTTTCTTCTCAACCCGGAAACTTGATGCTGGTGAATCTCTGCGGCGCCTTAAGATTCAGCAACTCCTTGATCATGTTCTTGAAATCGCCCAACTGAGGCAAGCTATTGTTGTTGGTCAAGCTGCCTTTGCCACAACCCTGAACTTGTTGTCCAACACTGCTTTCTCTGTCGACATGGCTTGTCCAGGCTCCCAGATCGCATAGGAGATGAAAGCCATGGTTTGGGGATTTATGGAAGAGGTAGGAAAGTCCAACGTTTCTATTTATTCCTTTGTTTTGAAATCATTAGACCTCCAAGGAGGAGTTGCGGCTCCAGTTCATTGGTGGGTCTAGGGCCTAAAGAAATCCTATAGTTCACCTTCTGTGTGTTTCTCTTTTGAGGCTGCTTATTGATGACTCAGCTCCCCAAGAACAGCAACCAACCTCTGCAGTTTCACTTGATTTGTGTGGGTGAGCAAGCCGTAGGTGGGCAGAACTTGGTGTTGATGCAGGGGAAACTCCAACAGAAACTCCCACCAGGCCCGGCTCCTCTTCCAGTCATTGGTAATCTCTTCTCCCTCCTCTAACCTACTCCTAATTACTCTTACTTTTGCTGCTGAGGTTAGGAAGAAGGTGCTGCAACGTTGCAACCACCCCTTTTACAACCTCTTTTGTTTTGAATAAACCCCTTCATATCATATTCAGGCTATGATTATTAATGTTCTTGCCTTCTTATTATGATTTTCTTCATGAAAGCATGAATCCTTTGCCTAATCTGATTTCCTTAAATAGGGCTGATTATATGTTAGTATGTACTCTAATTTACTGCCCATCATTCCCTTAATTCAATTCCTAAGTTCTCTTGCAATTGTAATTGATTTCATTGAAGAACATGGGTCTTGCAAGTTGAACCTAGGGTTCAAATTGGGGGTTTTCAATTTGACCATTGGATCATGTTAATTCTTGCTATGTAGTCTCCTGCTACTGTTCCTAGCATCCCCTCCAAGTTTCGGATCGATCCGAGCCCGGAAAAGCATCAACCAAAACCATCAACCAAGACCATCAACCAAAAGCATCAACCAAGACCATCAACCAAAAGCATCAACCAAAAGCATCAACCAAGACCATCAACCAAAAGCATCAACCAAAAGCATCAACCAAAAGCATCAACCAAAAGCATCAACCAAGACCATCAACCAAAAGCATCAACTAAGAGCATCAACCAAAAGCATCAACCAAAACCATCAACCAAAACCATCAACCAAGACCATCAACCAAAAGCATCAACCTAGAGCATCAACCAAAAGTATCAACCAAGACCATCAACCAAGCATACTGCTGAACTGTATTCTTGTCCGATTTGACCCGTTCCACCTCCAATTTTTCCGATTTCTTTTCTAATCTTTCATTAATGTTTGTCTAGGGTCTTAATACTATTCTTGGATCATTCTTTTGAGATTGTTGGATTATCATCATCACAACTTAAGGTAAGGATGGTTATTGCCATATAACATAGACTGTATGACTTTTACACTATTGTTGGTAACTTAGTAGACATAACTTATTAGTTGATTTCAGACATCATATGACTACTGTAGTTACCTTATGACAGTAGCACCATGCTTAATTACTTGGTTTATCATGTTTACTTATTCTTGTCATTTATTTATACATTGTATTATGAGATGTTATGACATGTTTTCAGTATGATAATGTATTGTTGATATGTAATGGATGGAAATAAGCATGTGATTGCTTAGGTATGATTTGGGATTGGGGAGTGCCCTACTGGTACTTCTGTCCTTGGACATCGGAGGGAATAGTATGGGATGTTCTCCGAAGATGCCCATCGACGCTCTCCTGGATCATTGGATGACATACATAGGACTTGTCTAGATGTATGGCTAGGATATCCCTGTCGTATCAGACCCGAATTGGAAGGGCATTGAGACCGAACGACCCGTGGTAGTGTATGGTTTGATGGGTGCTCTAGGCCGGTAACCAACCCGGTAGGGGACATAAACCATGCTACGGATACTCGAAAGGGGCCATTTATTGGTAGGGTTGCAAATGGCTAGACTTGGGCTCACGGGCGCTCAAGACCGGTAACCAACCCGTGAGAGGACGTGAGAGCTTCCCGTTTACTATTTGTGGATGACCCATAGGGTTGATGAGTCCGATGTGAGAGAGCGGTGACTGATCCCCTTACCACGGTTTTTGAGATGACTTTACCGATATTCCCCTGGCAGACCCAAGATATCTTGTATGATTGAGGGGGAGTGACTGACAACCCAAAGAAGTATGGTGCTATGACTTAAAGCATGTCTACCCTAGAGACTAGCATACATAGAGTTAGAATCATCGTTGCATCATGTGTTTCATATCATATTGCATCATGCTATGTTTTGTATCATGTATTTATGTTATTGTGGAATAACCTGCCTTGTTGAGTTCTTTTGAACTCACTCCTTTTTGCAACATTTTTGTTAGACTCTACTGCAGGTACCACCACTGTTGACTATGATGGTCAACACTCTGAAGACCAAGTTGATGACCCGTACCCCACTGGTCACGGTGTACAAATTGATAAAGACTAGTAGTCTGAGATTGGGACTTATCTGGAGCAGTTCGGCCTTTGCACTTGTGTGCTAGTGTTGGGATATCGTCCCATTTTCTTTTAACCTTTTATTTGATTCGTTGAGACCGTAGTTTAGTTTGTTCCCTTGTCATTTTGGGAACCGGTTGTAAACCTAAATTTTAAATCCATCTACCTTCCGCTATTATTATAGGATGGGTTTCCTCCCTCCTTTTCATACTTGACTGTATACCCTATTTGAATCATTTACGCACTCTGATATTCTTTGTGATCCTTCTGTGATCATTTCTTAATCTTTATTATTAGATTACTTGAATACTATAAATTGTTCTTGCTTTTGATTATATTATTGTGATAAGTGGATATGATGTTCCTAAACTGGATCTGTTGGGCTGTGGATCACTCCCGAGTAACCCAAGATAGGGTACCCCCGGGTGGATTCGGGGCGGGATGTGACACTTTGCGTATGGTACGCTTCTTCATCTTGCGCTTCCTCATATTGCGCTTCATAGCCATCAAAACCTGTAGAATAATCTAACAAAAGATATTGTACAAAAAGGAGTGAGTTTCAAAAGAAACTCAGCAAGGCAAGTTATTCCATAATAGCATAAATAACATAGTATCACAACAAAGCATAAAGTGATATGATATGAGACAAACAATGCATGTATGAGTCTAACTCTATGTATGCTGGTCTCTATAGGCAGACATGCTTTAAGTCATAGCACCATACTTCTTTGGGTAGGTCTCAATCACACATCATCGGTTGGCAAAGGGTCCTTCATCCATCTCGGACAATCCATGGCTAGGGGTTAAGTCACCTCTCTCTCACATCACCGTTTGGTCTAAGTATTGGCGCATGTCAAGGTAAAGCCTAGCCCAATGCAAGTCTTCTACTTAGTTACATCAACTCAGATCTAGATACGTCCATTCCTCCCCTCTCGGGATCCTTTCCGGTATCCTTCACACTAGAGTCAGCGTATCCGACTCTCTCAAATACGGACTCATCAACCCTATAGGTCATCCACATATAGTAAACGGGAAGCTCTCATGTCCTCTCACGGGTTGGTTACTGGTCTTGTACGCCCATGAGCCCAAGTCTATCCATACGCAACTCTACCCATAAATGGCCCCCACAATGTGATTCATGTCCCCTCACAGATATAACTCACCGGTCTTGAGCACCCATGAATCCCCATTGCTACCACGGGTCGTTCGGTCTCAATACCCTTCCGAATCGGGTCTGATATAACAAGGGTGTAACCTAGCCAAACACTGCTAGACAAGTCCTAGGTATGAAAACCAATAATCCGAGAAGGTGTTAAAGGGCAACATTGGAAATATCCCATACTACTCCCAATGAGGTCCAAGTACAAAAATGTCAAAAGGACATTCCCCAATCCCAAATCATACCTAAACAATCACAATCATAATTCAGTCATATCATCCACGACAGATATCTCATCATATGGAAGAGTATAATAAGACAAGATCAAATAAATAAGAAAACATACATGAGTAAGTATTCGTACATAATCAAGTAAATAAGGAAATAAGATCCTAATGTGCTTGCAGCATTCATATCATAATAGAAACTAACATAACAGTAGCAAATCTAAGTAGTTCCCAAATTAGAAACTAAATCTATGCAATCTATGTTAATATGGTAACAACTTTCCTTACCTTAAATAGATTCGAATGTATTCCGGACGGACAAGAGGATGAATCCAAAGTTAGAAAATAAACCCTAGAATAGCACCACACAATCATTAGGAAGTAGTCCTAAAAGAATAAGCATGAATCGAATCGAATCGGACGAAGAAAACAGATTCTGTTCTTGCAGGTTGATTGGCTGGGTTGAGTGCTCCAGTCGACCCAGGCAATCTGCCCAAGAGCAAATCCGGAAATAAAAAGAGAATCTTGATCCGAAACCTATGCTACACAAACCGGAATGCGACGAAACTTGGAGAGATTGTCTAACATAGTAGTCTAAGACTAAAAAGCATAATTTAGAAATCAAACCACCATTAAAACTATTACTTACTAATTTAGAATCATAGTTTCTATTTTGGTAAAAATCATAGTTTTCATTGGAAACATGCTATGAATGAAAGAGATGAACTAGAGATGATTAGATCTCATTCTAGTACAAGAACACAGTAGATCAGAGGTATGAATAATCATAGAGAAGCATCTATAATGCTAGAATGAATCAAAATAGGAATATTATCATTGTTTGAGAAGAAATCATAAGAATCATGTCAAGAATGAATGAGATGATCATAGCACAACAGAATGAAAAGAGATTGTAAAGATATGACTACAAGGTTGCATCATCTTCATCATAATCTCAGTTCAAAGATGAGAGTGATCATAGAAAGAATAAATCAATAACACAAAAGATAGAATACTAACCTTTAATTGAAGAACAAGAGAGAGAGAGTTTGCAAGATTGCAAGATTAGGTCTTCTTCTTCACTCTTGGAGGCTTGGAGATGGTTTCCCTTCGTTCTCTATGTGTTATGGAGGCTAGGGATACTAAAATCACGAAGTCATGGGGTATATATAGCAAGATACTCAAAACAGAAGATTCTGTTCGAGTTCAGCATCTCTGGGTCGAGTGGTTGGGTAGCATGGCCCAGTCGACCCAAGCAGTCGACCCAGGCTGTCAGCAAAACCAAAGACAGGAATTTGAGGGTCTTCCACTACTCGGAATCAAACGAAACTTTAAACACATATTCTATAACATACCTAGCATGGAAAAATGGCTTTAAATCATATCCCACCAAACTCTAAGGTCATCAACTAATCTTCTCTTCATCAAGGTGTAGTCTCTTCTCTATATCCAACACTGTCTTCAAGTATGGGGCATCATCTTCAATCTCCATAGGTTCGGAGTCGAACACTATATCTTCTACCAATATGGCCCATAGTTGACTTTCACTTCTACTTCGGGTCTTCGGACCTACAATCAAAGAGTATCCGGGTTAAGGTTAGGGCCGGGTTTCACAGATGATGTAGCTCATCCTTCTTGTTCGTTGAAGAGGTCGACTTGGTGACCAGGCGATTTGACAAGGCACTGGAATGGTGCACTACTCTTCAGATACCTGCGAAGAGTATAGCCCTCTCCACGATCCCGGATAGTGATTTTATGAAATCACTGGTGATGTAAGTTTTTCTTCATTACCTTTTGTTTTGAAAGACTTTTTTTTTGCTCTTGACTAACTCTGAAGTTATTGCAGGAGTCTCACTGGTAACTTCCACAACCAAGTGGAAGCAGCCTCTAGACTCAGTAGACTGAGTGATGAAGTTTCCAGGCTTCGGGAAGACTCCAAAGCCAAAGACACTGAGATTGCTCGTCTTGGAAACTGAGCTTGGGAGATTGCCCGAGAGAAGAATTCTGAGATTGAATGTCTTCGTTCGGATTTGGATGATGCCAGGGAGAAGATCCTTCAGCTGAAACAGGAAGCAAGGAAGTCAGGGGCGAAAGGGTCTGAAGCGTTACCCCAAAGGCAAGCTATTATCCCTTTGTCCGAGTCCTTCCCAACTGATGTTTGCAGGGCTTGCATCTTCAAGTATTTGCACAGTAAGCCTTTTGTTGATATGCTGAATGCTTATAACTTGCAGGCATACCGGGATGGCGAAAACAAAGTATGGGAATCGATATTAAGGAGTAATCCTTATTTCAACACAACTCCCCACCGCGCCAATTGTCATCCTGAAGTGTTTGCAAAGCTGGGACTTCCTCTTCCTGCCTGGTCCAAGGATGCGACAGACCTTCCACCTGCAGATCCGGACATAATGCATCATCTTGACGATTCTCCTCTGAAAGGATTCAGCTATGAAGAGCTTGCCTTGAATGCAGGTTTGATCAAAGATTAGACTTCTTCCGATCAAGCTTGATAAAGAGTATGGAATTGCGGAGGATTTTGAACTTGCAGAATGCTTCGCAATCCTTAAGGGAGAAAAACAAATGATAATATATGTTTTCCCGACCCCGTTCTTCTTCTTCTTCTTCTGCTTGAATCTATGTTGTTTCTTGACTCTATGTTTTCTTCGACAAAGTTTCTTCGATCCTGTTTAACTTTTTAATGATCATCGATGATGACTTTCTTTTTTGACCGAGCGAAGATTGTACCCCAACACTTGTTGTCTCATATGTATGTTTGATGTAAAGGTTAGAAGGGGTGTTTAAAGAAATAAAGAATTAACTTCATCTTGAACTTTGTCAATCACTTGAGTCATTGTTGCAATAGGTCTTAGCTGTTCAGAACAGTGCCTTAAATTAGAGATTTATGTAGAAATTCACTAAGTCTGAGAAGGAACTCACTCGGGTTTTAAACCGATGCCTTTACTTAAGAATTTCCAGAGAAATTCAATAAGTCTGAGAAGGAACTCACTCGGGTTTTAAACCGATGCCTTTACTTAAGAATTTATGGAGAAATTCAATAAGTCTGAGAAAGAACTCACTCGGGTTTTAAACCGATGCCTTTTGATTTTGTCCGCTGGATCTGTTCTTGAGTGTTGTATGATGCCCCCCAATCAAAAGACAGTATGTTGAAAACTGATAATTGTATTGATTGAGTTGAAATTTGTTACATCATGAACGGAAATGATAATCTTCAAGGATAATATTTCTTCAGATGCCTGGGATTCCACGAACGATCCAACTCTTTCTGGGTTGTCATGTTCTTCAGCTTATAAGCTCCCGAACCGACTGGTTTAATAACCATATATGGTCCTTCCCATGAAGGGTCCAATTTCCTTTGATGGCGTGGATCTGAAGCTAAGGTATTTCTCAATACCAAGTCTCTTGCTAAGCACCAACGGTTCCTCACTCGGGAATTATAATGTGATGCTATCCTTCGTTGATAATGTTGAGTTCGTGCTATTGCTTTTGCACGAACTTCATCCAACAAATCAAGGCTATCAAGCAGTCCTTGTTCGTTCGCTTTTTCTTCGAACTCTCTGTCCCGCAGTGTTCCAGCCATTACTTCCACAGGTGCCAATGCCTCAGATCCATAAGCCAACTTAAATGGAGTTTCTCCTGTGGGTGTTTGAATCGTAGTTCGGTAGGCCCACAGTACATTCTGTAATTCTTCGACCCACAAGGCTTTGTCAGCTTCGAGTCTTCTCTTTATTCCCTCAAGTAATGTTTGGTTTGTAACCTCTACTTGACCATTGCTTTGGGGATATGCCACTGATGACATACAATGCTCAATCAAATAAGTTCTGCAAAATTGCTCAAATTGTGGACAGTCGAATTGGGTGCCATGATCGGTAACGATTATTTTTGGCATCCCGAACCGATATATAATTGACTCGAGCACGAACTTCTCCACTTTTCTTTCAGTGATGGTTGCCATGGTGCTAGCCTCGACCCATTTGGTGAAGTAGTCGATTGCTACTATAAGATATTCTCTTCCGCCCGACACCTTCGTGAATTTGCCCATGAAATCGATTCCCCACATCACAAAAGGGATGGGATCTAGAATCGAAGTCATGGTTTCAGCTGGGCGTTTAGATATCGTAGCATGAATTTGACAATTGCTACACTGGCGAACATATTCCATAGCAGCTTGTTGGAGCTTTGGCCAATACAACCCAAGCCTCAGAATTTTGTGTGCCAGGGCTCGACCGCCCATGTGAGCACCACAAATTCCTTCATGCACCTCAGCCAAAGATGATTCTGATCCCTCGGGACCCAAACATCTCAGGAGGGGTTTAGAATAAGATCTTCTGTACAGCCTTCCATTCTGCATAATGAATCGCGCTGATCTCACTTTGATTAATCTCGCTTCTTTCGGATCCTCTGGTAGTTTATCATCTCTCAGATATTCGACTATTGGATCCATCCAGCAACGCTCCGCTTCAATATAGGAAATTTCCTTCTCGTGATAACTTGGAAATGTTATCTCTTCTATGTAGACCGAAGGGTCTAAATTCTTTTCTTTAGCATTGGCTAATCGGGATAGCTCATCTGCCATTGTATTTTCTTTTCTTGGAATCTGACATACTTTTAGATTCCTGAACTCTTTCTGCAATGCTTGCACAATCTCTTGGTATTTCTGTAACCGGGGTTCTTTAACGCCATACTTCCCGTGTACTTGGTTGACAATAAGCTGGGAGTCACTATAAATAGTTACATCTACTATCGCCAATGCTTTTGACAGTTTAAGTCCAGCTATTAGGGCCTCGTACTCTGCCTTATTATGACTTGCCTCGAATGCAAATCTTAATGCATATCGAATAATAAATCCTGCTGGACTCTTCAGGAGAATTCCAACCCCTGTTCCATCCTTGTTACTCGAACCATCCACATATACCTCCCACACTGTCAAGATAGTGGGTTCGGTAACTTCTGCCATGGGTGCAGTAGTCTATACTACAAAGTCGGCTAGTGCTTGAGCTTTGATTGCTGTTCGAGGCTTAAAGCTTACTTGGAACTCGCTGAGTTCAACCGACCATGCCACCATTCTTCTAGACAAATCAGGTTTACGAAGAACTTTACTAAGGGGAAAAGTAGTAAATATCTCGATTGAATGAGCCTGAAAATATGGCCGTAGTTTCCTAGCCGCTATCATAAGAGCTAGAGCTTGCTTCTCGATCTGAGAATACCATGTCTCCGCGTCAAGTAGTATGTGGCTGACATAATAAATTGGCCATTGCTTCTTGTCCTTTTCCCGAACGAGTACTGCGTTGACTGCTGAAGGGGATGTTGCTAAATATAGCTGCAAGATTTCTCCCTTCTCGGGTTGAGATAATAGCGGTGGTCTTCCTAATGTCTCCTTCAGTTCTTCGAAAGCTTTTTGACACGCCTCAGTCCATTTTGCCTCCTTACTGCCCCTCAAGTCTTTGAGTGCTTTGAAAAAAGGTAGACACTTTTCTCCTGACTGTGAGATGAAACGGTTTAAAGCGGCTACTCTCCCCGTTAAACATTGCACATCCCGAACAGTTGTGGGGGCTTCCATATCAATCAAAGCCTGTATTTTGGCAAGATTAGCCTCAATACGTCTTTGTGATACCATGAAGCCCAAGAATTTGCTTGACAAAACTCCGAATGCACATTTCTCTTGATTCAGCTTCATCTGGTATTTTCGTAGTACTGAAAATACCTCTGTTAAATCTTCAATATGTTTCGTCCTTGCAATGCTCTTTACTAGCATATCATCAACATAAGCTTCGACATTCTTCCTGATAAAGTCTTTGAAAATTTTGTTTACGGCCCTCCGATAAGTAGCCCCTACATTCTTTAGGCAGAATGGCATGACTTTATAATAAAAACTTTTGCGATCAATCATGAAAGCCGTATACTTTTCGTCCTCCTTGCTCATGAGGATCTGATTATACCCTAAATAGGCATCCATGAAACTCAAATTTCATAGCCTGCAGTTGCATCTATCAAGAGATCAATCTTGGGCAACGGATAACAATCTTTAGGGCAAGCCTTGTTGAGATCTGTGTAATCTGTACACATCCTCCACTTCTCGTTTGCCTTTTTGACCATCACCACGTTGGTTAGCCAGATTGGGCATTCAATTGGTTCGATGAAACCAGAACTCTTCAGATTTTCAACTTCGCCCCGAACGGCTTCGTATTTTTCCATGGAGAAATTTCTTCTTTTCTGGATAATTGGTTTCACCTTTGGATCTATCCAAAGTTTGTGCTCTGGAACATGCCGATCAATTCCTGGCATGTCATCTGCAGACCACGCGAACACATCACTATTTTGTTGAAGAAAAGACTTCAACTCCCCTTTGAATTCTTCCACTTGTTTAGACCCGATATAAGTTTCTCTTTTCTCATCATCAGAATACAACTGAATTTTCTCCAGTTTTTCTACTAGCTCGGGCCTTTGCATTTCTGCTTCGTCCCGACCGTCTCACACTTCAATTGGTAACGCCGTTACCTTCCTTGGGCCTTCCTTGTCTTTCAGATATGTAACATAACATTGCTAAGAAATTCTCTGGTCAGATGAAACTTGACCGATTCCCATCTTAGTCGGGAATTTTATTTTGAGGTGCTCCGTTGAAATGATAGCACCTAACTTCGACAAAGATGGTCTCCTAAGGATAATGTTGTAAGCTAGAGATCCCGAACCACCAAGAAATTTACCCGAACGGTAGCTTCCTTGGGGAAGCTTCCAATTGACAGATCCAACTGGACTGATCCTTCCGCTATTGCAGATGATCCTGCAAAGCCATATAGATGTGTGGATGATGGGTCCATCAAGTCTTCATCCACCTTAAGTTTCTGACAGGCTGCATAAGATAAGAGGTCAGTAGCAGACCCAATGTCAACTAACACCCTGTGTACTTCTCGGCGTGCAATCTCTACCTTGATGACTATGGCATCATCGTGAGGTAAACAAACGCCTCTTTCATCTTCTTCGCCAAAGGTGATCGAACCCTCACCATTTGGCCTTTTACGCTTTTGCGTCTCTCCGGCCCCAACAACTTTGGATTTCGCTTTTAGCTTCCAAAGTCACTCAGGCTCGGGACCTCCAAAGATTGTAAAGATCGGTGACCGCGTAGCATCAATCACCTCCTTACCCTTTTTAGATTTAGGAGCCTCCTTTGGTTGATCTGGGCTAACCGAACGGTCACTTTTTACTCCTGCATCACGTGGTTCCTCTCGCCTTTTGTTGACGAAATTGAACAAATGTCCCTGGGAAATCAATCTTTCAACATCCGCCTTTAAATGTATGCAATCATTGGTATAATGACCATAATCCTTGTGGAAACGGCAATACCTTTCCCGATCCTGCTCCCCCAGTTTAGTAGGAAGCTTTGAAGGCCACTTCAAAATATTCCGGTTCTTGATAGTGTTTAAAATATTAGCCCAAGGAGTATTTAATGGAGTATACTCACTTTTGTAGGGAGATCTCTGCCCCCATGCATGATGAGGCTTTCCAACTCGATCTCAAATATTCTGCTTCCGGCTTCGCTTGTTTTCAGGAGCCTTCTGTTCTTTCGCGGAGGCTTTATTATCCCCCTGGCGTGCGTCTAAGATTTCCGTGACTTCTGCCTGCTTTTGGCATCTCTGTACCAATTCAGCATAAGTTGTAGGCATATCTTGAAGTAATAACTCCAAGAGTCGTCGATTCGTGAGTCCAGTGAACAAAGCAGTTTTAGCTACTTGCTCATGTAGGTTTTCTATCTCCATTGTAACCCTGTTGAATCTTTTCAGGTATTCCCGAATCGATTCACTCTTTCCTAGTCTAATGGTAAACAAGGTCTCCTTGGTCTTCTTGATCTGGATTCCACTCTGGAATCATCCTATGAATTTGCGTGCCAACTCATCAAAATTCACGATCCTTCCTGATGGGAGGTTCGAGAACCATTTCTGTGCTACTTCAGTCAAAGACGAACCAAAGACCCTGCAAAGGATTTCGTCAGAATTACTTGGGATTACCATAGTCTGCTGATAATAATTGATGTGGGCTGTGGGATCTCCAAAGACATCGAATGTGGAAAAAGTTGGCAAACGGAAATTGTGAGGAAACTGATATCCGGCAATGGGCTCGGCAAATGGAGTTTTCGAATAACCGAATAGATATCATCAGTTATCCTTCCTCTCGCCAATTGCCTGAGCTTTTGATTGATATTAGCCAATTCTTGACCAATATGTGCCGATTGATCTTCAACAACACGATCATTATCACGAACAACACAATCATTATCACGAACAACACGATCATTATCACAAACAACATGTCTAACACAGTTGGTGAGTGAGTTCTCACTTCTGTAACCAACCTTGTATTTGAATCAGTAGTACTCCCTTGCGGTCCGTCGAACCGATCATCACGCCTAGGGAAATTTTCAGTTCTCCTAGGTACTCAGTCGCCTTCCCGAAAGTTTTGACCGACATTTTATTCATCAATTAGTCTTCGATCCCGCTGTGATGCGCGCCTTCCTGCATCACGATAATTGGTTCTTGTAGTACCACCACTTGTCTGGTCAGTGCACGGAGTGCCTGACTTACCTCCAGCATCTGGAGTTTCAGTTGATCCAGTTGATACTGGAGTGAATATGGAGGATTGTTACCTCCTTGACCACCATCTACTTCGAGCGGTCGACTTCCTTAAGGAATATCCGGATTGTTTACTCTGGGAATTTGGACGCCAGCATCTCGGCTAATCTAGTCACCATAGCTTTTTGAAACGTTTCCCACAGACAGTGCCAAATGATGCGTCCAAAATCTGCTCAGCCCTTAGATCTCCTGAGAATGACTTGCAAAATAAAGCGTCAGATGTGGCCCGACCGCTGGGATCGGGAGTCCACCCCCGAAGGCTAAGTTAGTTGATGAACTTAATCACAAATGGCTCTGCTAGAGCACAGAGATAAGGAATGAATAACACGAATACGATTCAGATAGTAAGCATCTAAGTGTTTTTTCGTCCCTCCCTACCTTGTGGGTAGGTGATGTCTTATATAGAGTGTAACTTCGAATCTTCTTCGTTGAATGTATTTGAGCCTTCTTCGGATAGTCATTGGATCTTAACAGATAGATCCGTTGAGTGATAGACTTCTACTAGTTTGGACTAGTAGATGACTCCTAGGATAACTCGACTATTATCTGATGGTTATCCGTATGATATCGATGAGTGACAAACGCCGAATTCTGCTAGCCGTCATTAGGTTGATTAACCTATCCCAAAAGTATCGGATTAGGGCGTGCTTGTGGCTGAGTAAGTTTTCTTCTTTAGCAAGCCATCTCATGGACCCGGCTCGCTCGGAAGCGAGTCGATTCCTTTTGTCCCGACCGAAGTCGAGGGTCGAACCAAGAATGAACCAAGTTCGATCATATTTTATCCGTATCAGCTACTTTCGGTGTCGAATCACAATCGATCGAAGGAAGCCATTGCAACAACTTATTCTTGCAAGGCAAAGAACAAGGACAATGGATACAATCGTCGTGAAAATCGAGAGGTTGCCATTATTATGCTACATTTACAGGATTATGGGCCATGAAGAAGAAAGATGTCGTACCCTATTCGAAGATCAAATACTGTAAATTAGAAGAGGAAGATTAGGGCCTCAGTTGAGAGGTATCACTACAGAGAAGAGGCTTATTGAAGGGGCATCAAAGTAGCACTTTTCTTATTCTAAAATTTTTTGGCGAAGAAACTAGGAAATGTTGAGTGATGAGAATGGAGGAAGTGAAGGAGACACTAGGGTTCTGCCAACTAGGTCTGACATTGTGAAATCCCACCTAACCCTATTCGGAAATCCATAGTGTAAATCCGAAGACCCAAAGTGAAGGAAGAAGACAGTTGTGGGCCATCCAAATTTGAACCCATTAGGTCTGACCTAGAACCCTTAGAGGTAGATGATGAAGACCCCATTATAGAAACCCTAACTGAATTTGGAAGAAGATGTGACCAGGAAAGAAATTTCGAAAATTAGCGAACCGGGCGAACTGGCGAAATATCGCCGACATCTCGGCGATATTTCGCCCCTAATTTTTTTGAGTATTTTAACCAATAATTTTGGTAAATTTGATACTTATCCTAATCTGATGTAAATATGTGGTAAATTTGAATTATTTCTAAAAATTATTCCATTTAAATTCTCTTACCTAGTCACATTTAATATATTACCTTATGAGGCCTACATCATTAGGACATAATTGGAACGATTATCAAATCACTCTGAAGATTCTTTTATAAGATTAATTAATAATTTAAATTGTTTCCATAAATTATTTCATGTATACACTCTTCCCTAATCACATTTGGCATGTTGACTTTGATAATTTAAACTATTTCTTAATAAATATTTCCATTTAAATCTCCTGCCTAGCCACATTTAATGTGTTACCTTCTCAGGCCTAAATCATTCGGACATTGTTGGAAAGATTAACCGACGATTCTATTACAAAATATCTTCATAATGTAAATTGTTTCCATAAATTATTTCATGTATATATTCTTCCCTAACCACATTTGGCATGTTGACTTTTGAGGACTAGATCACTAGAATATAGTTGGTAAGATTGCTCATTAATCTTGATGATTTTGCTATAAAAAGTTTTTCTATTTATAAGTTATTCTATGTAGATTTTCTTCCAAATTACATTTAATACATTAAATATTGAGTCTTGAATCATTGTGATAAAATTGGTAAGATTGTGATACAATCGCCTAAAAAGTGCAAGAAATAGTATAAAAAGCACACACAAAAAAAATAAAAAAAATATTTTTTTCCGAAATATCGCGACATCTCGCGATATATCGCCAGATATCGTTTCGCCCCCTGGTTTGGTTTCGCCATGGGGCGAAACTGGCGAATTTTGCCGATATTTCGGCGAAATTCGCCGGAATTTCTTTCCATGGATGTGACTGTAGTGAAGTTTGAGTGGAAAGGTGGACCAAGAATACAGTGATGATACCCTTAGAAGGACAAGTAAAGGTAATGATACGGTATGGGTAATCGTTGATAGGTTGACCAAATCAGCCCCATTTTATACCTATGAAGATCACTCATACTATGGATAAGCTAGCTAGACTTTATGTGGACAATGTGGTTCGTTTGGATGGAGTGTCTGTGAGTATTGTTTCTAATAAAGATCCTAGGTTCACCTCAAGGTTTTGGAATAGTTTGCAGAAAGCTTTAGGAACCTAGTTAAATTTGAGTACGGCTCATCATCCACAGTCTAATGGACAATCTGAGCGGACAATTCAGATTTTGGAAGATATGCTTAGGTCTTGTGTTGTGGATATGGGTGGCAATTGGGATGAACATTTAGCTTTGGTTGAGTTTGCCTATAACAACAGTTATCAAGCAACAATAGACATGGCTCCATTCAAGGCTTTGTACGGAAACACTTGTAGAACACCCTTGTATTGGACTGGGACCGGAGAAATAAAAGTCTTAGGTCCAGAGATGATTGAAGCTACAAGTGCAATGGTAGATATGATAAGAGAAATGATTAAATCTGCTCAGTCAAGACAGAAATCTTATGCAGATAAGAGAAGGACCGATTTAGAATTTCAAGTTGGGGAGAAAGTTTTCCTAAAGGTATCACCCATGGAAGGTGTGATGAGATTCAATGTTAAAGGAAAGCTTAGCCCTCGCTTCATCGGACCTTTTGAGATTCTTGAAAAGGTTGGACCCGTCACATATTGTAAAATCCAGCTTTTACCTAACCTTGACCCGACCCGGTCATTGTTATGTTTGTAGGTCCAAAGACCCGAAGTGGTGGTAGGAGGGACTTATGGGCCCTACTGGTTGATGACGTAATGTCGGGATTCCAGTTTATGGACATTGATGATGCTGCTCCTTCCTTGAGCACATTACCAGTGTTAAGTTAGAATCTGCGCACTGATGAAGAGCGAGACAGTTGAAATAGCAAACGGACTCCTGTGCATAATCCGAAGGTACTGCCTGAAACTAGACCTCTTGAGTGAACTGTAGGAGAAAACCCCATGCAATTTGACCTTGTATAGCCCTCCAAGTCCGCACCTAAAGTTTCTGTACTATTCTGTAAAATTCTGCAGAGTTTGTTTTGGTCGATACTATTGGTCGATACCATCGACCAAATGTATCGACCAACAAGTCTAGTTGAGCCCAGATTTAAAGATTCTTAGAATATTCTTTTCTATTTATTTATTCCTCGAGACTGGAGCCCTATCCTCGCGTCTTTAACATCTGGGAACGTGAGAGAGCCTCCCAAGAACTCCTCCTTGGTAGTGGTGAAGCATCTTCTTCATCAATCATTGCCAACCACTTATTCCTACCTTCTTGTTCCACTTTAAAGGTATGACTCTCTCTCCTAATCACTTTCTCACTCATCTTTTCTCTATTTTACTGTTGGGACCATGGTCAAGGTGCTGCAACCTTGCATACACCTTGCCATGAACCTTCTAAACCCCATACAATGATGTTTTCACCGATATGACTATGATTGATTCACCTCATGATCATTGACTACACATTTCCATGATTTATTGCTTACCAACTTGCTTTATTTACCAAAACTGAGATGAAGCTCGTGATTTACTTAATCTATACCTTGCATATGTGCTCCATGTTACTTCTAAACGATTCCCTACCTAATCCCCCATGTTTTCCCCTAATTTGCATTGAGTTATAGCCAATGCTATGATCTACAACTCTTAACCTTAATATGTCAATTTGGGGATTTCCAAATGGACCATTGGATTATGAAAGTTTCTTGATAATTAGTGTCCCCATGTTGTGCTTAGACTATCCTCCAAGTTTCATGTCAATCCGAGACCAGGAAGACCAAATCTGGGCAAGAATCCGAAAAGCCAGCTTGCTGTCCTGGAATTGATTTGGTCGATACTATTGGTCGATACTATCGACCAAATGTATCGACCAATAGAGTTCTTGTCAGCAACTTTTGCCCGATTCCGATTCGTTTGATCTCCGATTGTTCGATTTCTTCTCTAACCTTTCATATATGCTTGTTTAGGACTTTAAGACTATTTGGGCCCTTGCTTGTGATCTTGGACCATTCTCTTCTCCGATCCAAGGTAAGGATAGTTATCGATGTAATTACCTAGGATATGGAAATCTTGACTTGGTATTCCTATCCTAGTAAATATAGTTTCTAATTCATATCCTTATCATGTTAGACTTGCTACATATGTCTTTTAACGGTAGCTTTGTGTTTACATTATATTACTTCAATGTTGTATCATGTTTATCAATTTCAATATATGATGACTTATGTCAATGTCATGAATCGAATGTTTATTATGACGTTGTATCTTGTGAACTGATATGATGAACTTGGGCATGTGATTGCTTAAGTATAACTTGGGATTGAGGGGTACCCTACTGGTGCTTCTGTCCTTGGACATCGGAGGGAATAGTATGGGATGTTCTCCGAAGGTGTCCATTGACGCTTTCCCGGGTTATTGAATGACATGCATAGGATTTGTCTAGATGTATGGCTAGGATGTCCCTATCATATCAGACCCGATTCGGAAGGGCATTGAGACCGAACAACCCGTGGTAGTAGTGTGGATTTGTGGGCGCTCAAGACCGGTATCCACTCCGTGAGAGGACATAAATTGCATTACGGTTACCCGAAAGGGGCCATTTATTGGTAGGGTTACAAATGGCTAGACTTGGGCTCACGGGCACTCAAGACCGGTGAAATGATCCGTGAGAGGGACGTGAGAGCTTCCCGTTTACCATTTGTGGATGACCAATAGGGTTGATGAGTCCGGTGAGTAATATCCGTGACTCTAGTGTGAAGGATACCGGAAAGGATCCCGAGAGGGGAGGAATGGAAGTATCTGGAACTGGCATGATATGATTAAGTAGATGACTTGCATTGGGCTAGGCTATACCACGACATGCGCCAATACTTAGACCAAACGGTGATGTGAGAGAGCGGTGACCGAAACCCCCAACCATGGATTTGTCCGAGAGGGATGCGGGACCCAATTCCCCCGGTGATGAGTGACTGAGACTACCTAAAGAAGTATGGTGCTATGACTTAAAGCATGTCTACCATAGATGACCAGCATACTTAGAATAAAGTCATATTGCATTATATGCCTCATATCATCTGCATCATTTTATGATTATCTTGTGGTTTATGTGTGGTGGGATAACTTCCTTGCTTGAGTTCTTTTGAACTCATTCCTTTTCTGTTGCAATATTTTGTTAGGCTATTCTACGGGTGATTACTCCGATGGTTCCCTCCCCGAGACGGACCCGGATACCTCATACTACTATCCGGAGGCTAGCTACACTGAAGACTTCGGTGACCATACCGAAGAAGATCACCCGGCGTACCAGGGTTAGCCCTGGAGTTGTATGGGAGCAGTCATGTTGGATCTCCATGGTCCTCACCTTTGAGGAGGACATATCCATTGTGGAGGAGACTTATGAGTAGTTACTACTTCTTTTTGTGACAGTTAAACTTAGAAGAATTGTAATAACTTTAATTTACCTTCATAACTTGAGACTTGTACTTAACTAAATTTTGACCTCACTTCCGTTTGGTGAAGGAGTGGATTCCGCCCTTGCCTTCTTAAGTTATGTGATTTGATATTTATTTCCGCACTCTGATTATGTCTGACACCTTATTTTTGAATTCCATGATCATTCATTGTTAGTTTATGATTATTATCTGTTCATGATTGTATTATCGTTGATGTGGATTATGTGGTCCCTGAACTATGGATCTGCGGGGTGTGGATCACATCCCGGGTATGCAGGATAGGGTACCGGCTGGGTGGATGTGATGAGTGGTATCGAGCCCCAGGTTCGGATAAGACCCTAACCACGGAAGCGATGATGGAACATTCCGAGTTACCGATCAAAAAGGGTAACTCAACTATTCTTAGATGTGAATAATAGATAACCGAGATTAGTATGCTTGAATAGATGAAACTTAGCGATTATGGAATAAGATACAATAATATAAGCAAAACAACTTGATTTCATTAATCACATAAGAAAATTTTTACAAGTCTGGAAGAAAGTACATCTGGGAAACATGAAAAGGAAAACCCCAAATGCTATCTATCTAGGTGATCTACTCCAACGATCTGTCTGATCCCTCCTCGATCTGAACTCATCCTCGAACCGTGTAAACCTCTCACCTAAAGTGTGCATGTATGTCTCCATCCTCATCTGTCGAGCCTCGATCCTCTCGAGTATGGAATAAATCGGAGGCGATGAGAAGTCACACCTGGAGCCTCAGAAGTCTGGTGAGATGGACCTCCATCCTCGGATAATCGTGGAGCGGGAATCTCCTGATGCCCCTGATCATCATCCTGAACTGGAGCATCACCCTGATCATCATTGTCTCCATGTTCATCTACATCGTCATCCTCGGCATCCCCATCGATGCCGGCCTCATTGTCTGATCCAACCACGTTACCAAGCCCCATTTTCATGACCGACCATGCTCAGAGGTCCTCACCTATCTCTATATCGGGAATCGTCGGTGTGTCCTCTAAATCCACTGGAAGTCTTTGGAAAATGCGTGTCAAGACCCGGCCGAAAGCTAAGTTCCGACCCCGGAGACTCAACTCGGTCTATCATGATATCTTGCATGATGTGAGCCAAGTCTATCTGCACGCCGGTGTAAATGCAATAGATGACTAGTGCCTC
The DNA here is from genome assembly GCF_041222555.1 of Hakea prostrata. Classification (NCBI taxonomy): domain Eukaryota; kingdom Viridiplantae; phylum Streptophyta; class Magnoliopsida; order Proteales; family Proteaceae; genus Hakea; species Hakea prostrata. The sequence continues at coordinate 51,981,734 of NC_142600.1, read as the reverse complement.
CATAATCGTCACCCTCTTTGTGATGCCCTGCCTTCGGAATAATGTTTCGCCCGACAAAGCGACGATGACTCGGGCGAGATGGTATCATAGAAGTGCCACTCCTGGGCATGAAGCGGTTCTCGTCGTCCCACGAGTCTTGCATATCTCGTGTGTCTCGTATGGAATGAGACCCTCCGGAATGTCGGTGCGAGGAGGAATCCACAAGCGAAAGTCCGAGTGCGGACGACACTCCCAAGATCCCAGCCAACTCGCTGGTAGTGAATGTGATCTCAACGCCTCGACCACGGAGCGGATGACAATCCGAGGACCATCTCGCGGGTCATCCTCGAATCGGTAGGTCGGGTTACTATAAAAGTACACGACAAGCTGCGGGTAGACTGAATATGGCGTGGTGTACAAAGATGACCATCCCATCGCCTCTAACCTCTCCCGTATGCGAAAGGTCTCTAGCTCATCTAAGACTACCAATCGCCCGTACTCGATCGGTATGTCATAGAAGTAGTGCTCGAACAGGGAACTCTGCTGAGGTGATATGAAGAGGTCCTCATCGGTCACCTCCTGCCGTGGAGCATGTCCTATACCTCTGTCAGCCCTCCGTCCTCCTCTGGGCATGATGAACCTGCGGAGACAAGAAAGAAATTTCATTTTGATTAATTCCCTTGTTCATTTGTTAGATGAAGGGCATTTTTGTAATTCTTTCGAAAATTTGAAATTGTTGCGAAAATGCGATTCGAACATACTAGCATATGTATAAGACTTGGATAAACGTGCTGGGATGTTTCGTTTGGTGAAAATCTAACATCTTGGCCGTGTAGAAGTGAAAATTCAGCAAGAAGGTAAAGGAAGAAATCCCTCTTTGGGCTATGTTTGAGATTTTTCAAAAGTTGAAATTTCGGCAAACCGAATGTGGGAACACCTTCCCCATGGTAATTTAGTCATGTGGGACTTGGTTTCATGTCAAAATTCATTTTGGTTTAAAAATGAGGCAAGTATTTGTAAAGTTGGAAACATTGAGATGAATAGTGATTTTTGAATCCTAAGATGTGAAATCTTGTGTTTCATGCTTAGTTTGGCTTGTAAAATGGTGGGAGCATGTTTCTAAACGTCCCTAGACATGATTCTAACCATTAGCATCAACCATTTTGCAGTTTTGAAGAAAAATCATATCTTGGTAAATGAAAACGCAAGAAGAGAGAAGAAGAGAATGAGACTTACTTGTGTTGTTGATCAATGCAAGCTTGCAAGAGCGTTGGAAGTCTCAAATCACCCCTAAAACCCTTAGAGACCTTAAGGAGAAGTTTTCCCCAGAGACAAGTTTGAAATGGAAATGTTTTGGAAATGAAACGAGTGGGCCATTTATTCTGTTTTTTTTCGCGCAGAATGCTTTTTGGTCGATACTATTGGTCGATGCCATCGACCAAATGTATCGACCAATAGGGAAAAATTTTTGCTTTTGGGTTTTTGTGGAAATCTGATTTGTGATTTGTTTCTTGTCAATGTTGGACTATAATCTTGCTATGTTGATGATTTTAAGCATGATTTGGGCATTCCTTTCTATTGATCAAGTGATTTTGACAAGTTGATTTTCGATGTTGTGAATTTCCGATGTTTGCAGAATGGTGCTTCTGAGGAATCGTTTGATTGGTTACGATAATTCCGGAGTTGAAGATGTACCTGTTGGGACCCCGGACCAGCAAAGACAAGGAGAGCACCCCGCCCCTAATGGAGTTCCCGATGCTCCCGAAATCGGAAGCTTCGGAGACATTGCTAGCATTATGACCAACATGATGCGGCAACAAAGCGAGGCGATTCAATCAAATGATGACCGGATTTTTGGCTATGCGAGAAGAGAACCGAGCAAGTGGTTCAAGAAACCCCTGGCCGTGCAGCTCCGTATGTGGAGAGGTCCACTTGAGATCCCGCATACCAAGCTGATGGAAAGTTTTCTTAAACTCCAAGTGCCATCTTTTACGGGAATGACCAAGGACACCCTCTTTCCTAATAGATGGTTGAGAGAATTGGAAAAGGCATTTAGACACTGCGGTGTTCGGATAATCGGAAGGTGTTGTTTGCGAACGAAGCTCCAACATAAAGCGATGCATGGTGGACCTCCACCGGGCCTATTCTCGAGAACCTTCATCTTTGGTGTGGTTACTTGGGAGTTGTTCAAGGAAGCATTTTGTAGGAACTATTTCCCTGAGTCGGTGAAGGATGCCAAAGAGGCGGGAATTCATGGCATTGGTTCAAGGTGCCCTTTTCGTCTTTGGAATACCGGCGAGAAGTTTGAAGAACTCTTTTTCTTCGCCCCCGATTCCTTGAGTTCCGATGTTGCCAAGGCGAAGAAATTTTTCAAAGGGCTGCGACCTTCGATCAAAGTCCACCTCACTTTGCCTTACCTCTTGGAGACTATGCTCGGGCCGTGGAGAATGCGAAGAAAATTGAGGGAAGCGAGAAGGAGAATGTGCGAGCACGAAACCTTGGCAATCCGGATCTTACGGATTTGTTGATCGTCTTGACCGTCGTTTTGTGAAGCCTGCACCGTACCCCACTCCCACCTATCAGCCCCGGAGTGTTGGGCCGAGTCCTAGTGCCGCTCATGTAGGCCAGTATGGCCGGACTAGTGGGACCCGACCTGCGGGAATTGTTCAGCCTTCTCTACCGGAATGGTACACCCCGGGCTGCATTTCGGAGACCTCCGGTGGCAGCTACCTCTGTTGGACCGAAGGATAATGTTTGCTTCTTTTGCAAACAGCCCGGCCATTTTGCCCGCCCTCTGCCCCAAGAAGTCTGTTCAGCCCGGTGCTCTGTTCGGGAAGAGTGTCCCCTGCCCCTCCTGCCCGGCGAGTCTTCGGTATATCGATCTTGACCAAGAAGCTTGTCATGATGTTGTTACAGGTACATTGTTAGTCGCTTCTTTACCAGCATTTGTATTATTTGATACGGGTGCATCTCATTCATTCATTTCATCTACTTTTCTTTGTGAAGACTAACCTAACACCCAAATGTTTGTCTAGTTATTTATCAATTTGTACCCCTGTTGGGTCTGTTTGTTAAACTAGATAAAGTGTTAGAGGAATGTCTGTTTGTGTTTGTGGTTTGAACTTGAAGGCAAGGTTGGTGTTGTTCGATATGAGAGATTTCGACGTGATCTTGGGAATTGATTGGTTGACATCCTACAACGCTGTGATCTTGTGCTCTTCAAAGAAGATCCAATTCCGATTGGAGGGGAATTCAGTTTTGGAGTTCCAAGGAAGGAAGGGAAGAGTGAGCAAGAAGACCTTGACCGCCTTAATGCAAGTCCACTCCCTAGTGGAAGATGTTTCATCCGGAAGCAAGGTTAAGGAAAAGAAGAGACCTGAAGATATCAGTGTAGTTTGTAACTTCGCGGATGTGTTTCCAGATGAATTATCAGGACTGCCCCCTGATAGAGAGGTTGAGTTTTCTATAGACTTAACTCCTGGAGCGTCTCCGGTGTCTAAAGCTCCTTACAGGATGGCGCCTACCGAGCTAGAGGAGTTGCAAGCTCAGTTGAATGAACTCCTGGATAGAGGTTTTGTGCAGCCAAGTGTGTCACCCTGGGGAGCTCCGGTCTTGTTCGTTAAAAAGAAAGATGGTAGTATGCGCCTATGCATTGACTACGAGAGAGTTGAACAAGTTAACGATCAAGAACAGATACCCGTTGCCTCGGATTGACGACTGTTTGACCGGTTGAAGGGTGCGTCTATTTTCTCGAAGATTGACTTAAGATCAGGGTATCACCAGTTGAAAGTGAAGTCAAGTGATATCTTCAAGACGGCGTTCCGAACAAGGTATGGACACTACGAATTCAAAGTTATGCCTTTTGGCTTAACAAATGCCCCTGCCGTGTTCATGGACCTCATGAACCGGGTATTTCAGGATGTGCTCGATAAGTTTGTGATCGTATTCAGTGATGACATCTTGATTTACTCGAAGAATGAAGAAGAGCATGCGGAACATCTGAACTTCACTTTGCAAAGATTGAGAGAAAAGAAACTTTATGCTAAGTTTAGCAAGTGTGACTTTTGGCTCTCAAGGGTAGTGTTTCTTGGCCATGTTGTTTCAGCCGAAGGTATTCGTGTCGACCCGGAAAAAGTGCAAACCGTTACCGATTGGGAAAGACCGAAGACCGTGATCGAGATAAGAAGTTTCCTTGGATTGGCGAGGATACTATCGGAGATTTATCGAGAATTTTTCTAGGTTGGCTGCCCCTATGACTAAGCTAACTAGAAAGGAAGAGAAGTTCGTTTGGACCGAGTCTTGCGAGAGGAATTTTTAAGAGCTGAAGGTTAGATTGACAAGTGCCCCGGTTTTGACTATGCACGATAGTTCCGGTGGGTTGTGAGTCTACACCGATGCTTCCATGATCGGATTGGGTTGTGTGTTGATGCAACACGGAAAAGTTGTGGCTTATGCTTCTCGGCAATTGAAAGACTATGAGCGGAATTATCCCACTCACGACTTAGAGCTTGCCGCCGTTGTTTTTGCTTTAAAGATTTGGAGACATTACTTATACGGTGAGAAAATCGCTATCTTCACGAGATCATAAGAGTTTGAAATACTTCTTCACCCGAGAAAGAGCTGAATATGAGACAAAGAAGATGGCTGGAGTTGGTTTCTGACTATGATTGTGACATCCAATATCACCCAGGTAAAGCAAATGTAGTTGCGGATGCTCTTAGTAGGAAGAGTCAGAAGAAGGATTTGAATTTGTGTGCTTTGAGTCGACCTTTATTGCTGTCAATGGAAAGGTTTGGCTTAGAAGTGGTGCTGAGGGTTCGGATTGTATTCTTTTTGCCATGACGGCAAGATCCACCCTTAGAGACCGGATCGTCGCTTTGCAAAGTTCGACCCTGAAGCGAGAGAGAAGGTTGGGAAGGTTGCCACAAATTCGAGAGATGGACCACTGCTTTTAGTACATCTTTAGATGGTGCCTTATTGTTTAGAGGTAGACTCTGTGTGCCTGCTTGTTGATGAAATCAAGAAGGAAATATTGAAAGAAGCACACCGGTCGATCTTTACAATACACCACAGGGGGTACCAAAATGTATAAAGACTTAAGGGAACATTTTTGGTGGAATAGCTTGAAGGCGGATGTGGAAGACTTTGTTGCCAAGTGCGAGACTTGTCAGCGTGTTAAAGCCGTTCGCCAGCCTCCGTCCGGATTACTTCAGCCCCTTCCCGTTCCTAGTTGGAAGTGGGAAGATATATCCATGGACTTCGTGACTAGCTTGCCGCGGACAAGTAAAGGAAATGACACTTTGTATGGGTGGTTGTAGATAGGTTGACTAAATCAGCCCATTTCATACCTATGAAGATCACCTACACTTTGGACAAGCTAGCTAGACTCTATGTGGACAACGTGGTTCGTCTACACGGTGTGCCGATGAGTATTGTGTCTGACCGTGATCCTAGGTTCACCTCAAGGTTTTGGAATGGATTGCGAAAGCCACGGGAACCCAATTAAACACGAGTACAGCTCATCATCCCCGATCGATGGACAATCTGAGCGGACGATTCAAATTTTAGAAGATATGCTTAGATCTTGTGTGGTAGACATGGGTGGAAATTGGGATGATCACTTAGCTTTAGTGGAGTTTGCCTATAACAACAGTTATCAATCAACAATAGGCATGGCTCCTTTTAAAGCTTTGTACGGTAACACTTGTAGAACGCCTCTGTATTGGACTGAGACAGGTGAAAGAAAAGTCTTAGGCCCGGAAATGATTGAAGCTACAAGTGCTATGGTCGACATGATTAGAGAGAGGATTAAGTCTGCTCGGTCAAGACGGAAATCCTATGCCGACAAGAGAAGGACCGATCTAGAGTTTCCTATTGGAGAGAAAGTTTTCCTTAAGGTATCACCTATGAAAGGTGTGATGAGATTCAATGTGAGAGGGAAGCTTAGCCCCCGCTTCATCGGACCTTTTGAAATCTTGGAAAGGGTTGGACCTGTTGCTTATCGCTTGGCCTTGCCTCCATCTCTTGCTGGAGTTCACAATGTGTTCCACGTTTCGATGCTTCGGAAGTACATAGAGAACCCGGAACACATACTACAGCAAGCACCCGAAGGACTTAGTGCTGATCTTTCTTACGATGAAGGACCAGCTGAAATCCTAGATAAAAAGGACAAGCGGTGCGGAATCGCACCATTCCTTTGGTGAAGATTCGGTGGAAGAACCATACCCCGGAAGAGGCTTCATGGGAAAAGGAAGAAGAAATGAAGGAGAAATTTCCTCATCTTTTTGGTAGCACAGTACGCTTTCAATTTCGAGGACGAAATTCTTTTAAGGGGGAAGAATGTAAAATCCAGCTTTTACCTAACCTTGACCCGACCCGGTCATTGTTATGTTTGTAGGTCCAAAGACCCGAAGTGGTGGTAGGAGGGACTTATGGGCCCTACTGGTTGATGACGTAATGTCGGGATTCCGGTTTATGGACATTGATGATCTTGCTCCTTCCTTGAGCACATTACCGGTGTTAAGTTAGAATCTGCGCACCGATGAAGAGCGAGACAGTTGAAATAGCAAACGGACTCCTGTGCATAATCCGAAGGTACTGCCTGAAACTAGACCTCTTGAGTGAACTGTAGGAGAAAACCCCATGCAATTTGACCTTGTATAGCCCTCCAAGTCCGCACCTAAAGTTTCTGTACTATTCTGTAAAATTCTGCAGAGTTTGTTTTGGTCGATACTATTGGTCGATACCATCGACCAAATGTATCGACCAACAAGTCTGCTGAGCCCAGATTTAAAGATTCTTAGAATATTCTTTTCTATTTATTTATTCCTCGAGACTGGAGCCCTATCCTTGCGTCTTTAACATCTGGGAACGTGAGAGAGCCTCCCAAGGACTCCTCCTTGGTAGTGGTGAAGCATCTTCTTCATCAATCATTGCCAACCACTTATTCCTACCTTCTTGTTCCACTTTAAAGGTATGACTCTCTCTCCTAATCACTTTCTCACTCATCTTTTCTCTATTTTACTGTTGGGACCATGGTCAAGGTGCTGCAACCTTGCATACACCTTGCCATGAACCTTCTAAACCCCATACAATGATGTTTTCACCGATATGACTATGATTGATTCACCTCATGATCATTGACTACACATTTCCATGATTTATTGCTTACCAACTTGCTTTATTTACCAAAACTGAGATGAAGCTCGTGATTTACTTAATCTATACCTTGCATATGTGCTCCATGTTACTTCTAAACGATTCCCTACCTAATCCCCCATGTTTTCCCCTAATTTGCATTGAGTTATAGCCAATGCTATGATCTACAACTCTTAACCTTAATATGTCAATTTGGGGATTTCCAAATGGACCATTGGATTATGAAAGTTTCTTGATAATTAGTGTCCCCATGTTGTGCTTAGACTATCCTCCAAGTTTCATGTCAATCCGAGACCAGGAAGACCAAATCCGGGCAAGAATCCGAAAAGCCGACTTGCTGTCACGGAATTGATTTGGTCGATACTATTGGTCGATACTATCGACCAAATGTATCGACCAATAGAGTTTCTTGTCGACAACTTTTGCCCGATTCGATTCGTTTGATCTCCGATTGTTCCGATTTCTTCTCTAACCTTTCATATATGCTTGTTTAGGACTTTAAGACTATTTGGGCCCTTGCTTGTGATCTTGGACCATTCTCTTCTCCGATCCAAGGTAAGGATAGTTATCGATGTAATTACCTAGGATATGGAAATCTTGACTTGGTATTCCTATCCTAGTAAATATAGTTTCTAATTCATATCCTTATCATGTTAGACTTGCTACATATGTCTTTTAACGGTAGCTTTGTGTTTACATTATATTACTTCAATGTTGTATCATGTTTATCAATTTCAATATATGATGACTTATGTCAATGTCATGAATCGAATGTTTATTATGACGTTGTATCTTGTGAACTGATATGATGAACTTGGGCATGTGATTGCTTAAGTATAACTTGGGATTGAGGGGTACCCTACTGGTGCTTCTGTCCTTGGACATCGGAGGGAATAGTATGGGATGTTCTCCGAAGGTGTCCATTGACGCTTTCCGGGTTATTGAATGACATGCATAGGATTTGTCTAGATGTATGGCTAGGATGTCCCTATCATATCAGACCCGATTCGGAAGGGCATTGAGACCGAACAACCCGTGGTAGTAGTGTGGATTTGTGGGCGCTCAAGACCGGTATCCACTCCGTGAGAGGACATAAATTGCATTACGGTTACCCGAAAGGGGCCATTTATTGGTAGGGTTACAAATGGCTAGACTTGGGCTCACGGGCACTCAAGACCGGTGAAATGATCCGTGAGAGGGACGTGAGAGCTTCCCGTTTACCATTTGTGGATGACCAATAGGGTTGATGAGTCCGGTGAGTAATATCCGTGACTCTAGTGTGAAGGATACCGGAAAGGATCCCGAGAGGGGAGGAATGGAAGTATCTGGAACGGCATGATATGATTAAGTAGATGACTTGCATTGGGCTAGGCTATACCACGACATGCGCCAATACTTAGACCAAACGGTGATGTGAGAGAGCGGTGACCGAAACCCCCAACCATGGATTTGTCCGAGAGGGATGCGGGACCCAATTCCCCCCGGTGATGAGTGGTCGAGACTACCTAAAGAAGTATGGTGCTATGACTTAAAGCATGTCTACCATAGATGACCAGCATACTTAGAATAAAGTCATATTGCATTATATGCCTCATATCATCTGCATCATTTTATGATTATCTTGTGGTTTATGTGTGGTGGGATAACTTCCTTGCTGAGTTCTTTTGAACTCATTCCTTTTCTGTTGCAATATTTTGTTAGGCTATTCTACAGGTGATTACTCGATGGTACCCTCCCCGAGACGGACCCGGATACCTCATACTACTATCCGGAGGCTAGCTACACTGAAGACTTTGGTGACCATACCGAAGAAGATCACCCGGCGTACTAGGGTTAGCCCTGGAGTTGTATGGGAGCAGTCATGTTGGATCTCCATGGTCCTCACCTTTGAGGAGGACATATCCATTGTGGAGGAGACTTATGAGTAGTTACTACTTCTTTTTGTGACAGTTAAACTTAGAAGAATTGTAATAACTTTAATTTACCTTCATAACTTGAGACTTGTACTTAACTAAATTTTGACCTCACTTCCGTTTGGTGAAGGAGTGGATTCCGCCCATTGCCTTCTTAAGTTATGTGATTTGATATTTATTTCCGCACTCTGATTATGTCTGACACCTTATTTTTGAATTCCATGATCATTCATTGTTAGTTTATGATTATTATCTGTTCATGATTGTATTATCGTTGATGTGGATTATGTGGTCCCTGAACTATGGATCTGCGGGGCTGTGGATCACATCCCGGGTATGCCAGATAGGGTACCGGCTGGGTGGATGTGACACATATCGTTTGGCCTTACCTCTATCACTTGCTGGAGTTCATAATGTGTTTCATATTTCGATGCTTTGGAAGTACATAGAGAATCCGGAACACATACTATAACAAGCACTTGAAGGACTTAGTGATGATCTTTCCTACAATGAAGAGCCAGCCAAAATCCTAGATATAAAGGACAAACAGTTGCGGAATCGTACCATCCCTTTGGTAAAGATTCGGTGGAAGAATCACACCCCTGAAGAAGCTTCTTAGGAGAAGGAATAAGACATGAAGGAGAAGTTTCCTCATCTTTTTGGAAGCCGAGGTATGCTTTCAATTTCCAGGACGAAATTTCTTTTAAGGGGGGAGAATGTGAAATCCAGCCCTAACCTTGACCCGAAAACCCTGTTGTTTGTAGGTCCAAAGACTCGAAGTGAAGGAAGAAGTCAACTATGGGCCATTTCAGTAGAAGACATGTGTTTGACCCAGAACCCATGGAAGTTGATGATAATGTTCCATACTTGGAATCTTTGGTAGATTTAGAAATGAAACTGCACCTTGGTGAAGAAGAGATTAGTTGATGGACTTAAGCCTAGTTGGACATAATTTGAAGGCATTCCTCTATGCTAGGTAAGTCATATGTTGAGTTGGGAGAAGCCCATTGGATTTGGAAGAGGATTGAAACCTGGCCCTAACCTTAACCCGGAAACTCTATTGTTTGTAGGTCCAAAGACCCGAAGTGGAAGTGGAAGTCAACTATGGGCCATATCAGTAGAAGACATGGTGTTCAACTCCGAACCTATGGAGATTGACGATGATGCCCCTTACTTGAAGACCTTGATGGGATTAGAAAAGAGACTACACCTTGATGAAGAGAAGTTTAGTTGATGACTAGAGCTTGGTTGGACATGATTTGAAGGCATTCCTCCATGCTAGGTGAGTTATAGTTTATGTTGTGAGAAGCCCATTTGATTTCGATAAGAGATAGGCCCTCATTTCCTTATTTCAAGCTGTGCTAACAGCCTGGGTCGACTGGGCCAATCGACCCACAGAGACAGAATCTGTTTAAGATCCTCTAATAGGGTTTATGTTGCTATATTTATATAGGACTTCGTATTTTTAGTTTCCCTTGTTTCCAAAACACCTAAAGAACGAAGGGAACTCCTCTCAAAGCCTCCATTAGTGTGGAAGAAGATCAACTCTTGCAATTCTCAAGTTTCTTCTCTTGTTCTTCAATCAAAGGTTAGTAATCGCTCTTGTATGGTATTGATCTACTCTTACTATAATCCATTCTCTGTACTGAGATTATGAAGAAGATGCTTTATCCTTGCAAACATCTCTTCTACAATCTCCATTCATTCTTTTATGCTATGATCTTCATATTCAATCTTAACCATGATTCTTATGTTTTTTTCATGAAACTGTGATCATACTCTTGTTATGATTCCTCTAGCCTTATAGATGCATCTTCATGATAATATCCATGATTTACTGTGTTAATCTACTAGAATGAGATCTCATCATCTCTAGTTCTTCTCTTGAGTTCATAGCTTGTTTTCATTGAATTCTATGATTTTTATCAAATTAGAAAGTATGATTCTAAATTAGTAAGTATTGGTTTTTATCGTTGTTTGATGTCTAATCTATGCTAGTTAGTCTTAGATTATTGTTTTAGAGATTCCCTCCGAGTTTCGTAGCGTTTCGAATCTTGTAGGATAGGTTTCGGATAAAAATTCAGTTTTTGGATGCGTACTATTCACCGGGTCGATTGGACCAATTGACCCAGCCAGTCTTCCCAGCATGACAGTAAGGGATTTCTTCATCCGTTTCGATCCGTTTGATGTCTATTCTTTTAGGACTGCTTCCTAATGATTCTTTAATGCTTGTTTAGGGTTTGTTTGCTAACCTTGGATTCATTCTCTTGTCCATCAGAATATCTATGAATCTATTTAAGGTAAGGATAGTTGTTTCCATATTAACATAGATTGCGTGAATCCTAGTTTCTAAATTGGGAAACACCTAGATTTTCTACTGATATTGTAGTTTCTAATTATGATATGATTGCTGTAAGTACAGTATGATCTTACTTTTATATTTCTTTTATGTACTTGATCATGTATGGACTCTTACTCATATATGTTGCATATTCAATTGATCTTGTCTTTATGTACTCTTTCATATGATGAGATAATTGTGTATGTTATGATTGAATTGGGAATGTGATTGATTAGGTATGATTTGGGATTGGGGAATGTCCTTTTGACATTTTTGTCCTTGGACATCAGTGGGAATAGTATGGGATATTTTCGATGGTGCCCTTTGACACTTTTCTGGATTATTGGTTGTCATACCTAGGACTTGTCTAGCAGTGTTTGGCTAGGATTCCCTATTATATCAGACCCGATTCGGAAGGGTATTGAGATCGAGTAACCCGTGGTAGTAATGGGGATTTATGGGCACTCAAGACCGGTGAGTCATATCCGTGAGAGGACATAAATCACATTGTGGATACTTGTGAGAGGCCATTCATTGGTAGGGTAGCATCTAGTAGACTTGGGCTCATGGGCGTTCAAGACCGGTAGCCAACCCGTGAGAGGACATGGAGCTTCCCGTCTATTATTTGTGGATGACCAATAGGGTTAATGAGTCCATAGTCCGAGTTGGTTGTGTCCATAGGATACGCTGACTCTAGTGTGAAGGATACCGAAAAGGATCGCCCGGGGCGAGGAATGGACGTATCTGGATCTGAGTTGATATAACCAAGTAAATGAATTGCATTTGGCTAGGCTTTACCTTGACATGCGCCAATACTTAGACCAATGGTGATGTGAGAGAGCGGTGACCTAAACCCCAGCCATGGAATGTCTGAGAAGGATGCAAGACCCAATTACCACCGGAGAACCCAAGATACTGAGATGGTTGAGGGAAAGTGATTTGAGACCTACCCAAAGAAGTATGGTGCTATGACTTAAAGCATGTCTACCTATAAAGACCAACATACATAGAGTTAGATTCATTCACGCATTGTCTGTCTCATATCATTTTGCATCATGCTATGTTTCTGTTATCATTTTATTTATGTTGTTATGGAATAACTTGCCTTGCTGAGTTCTCTTGAACTCACTCCTTTCGTGCAAATATCTTTTGTTAGATTATTCTATAGGTATTGATGACTATGATGGCCAGTACGAGGAAGCGCAAGCTGAAGAAGCATACTTCATGCAAGGTGTTGGCAGTTACGAAGATCTCGGTGATGATCCCTAGTGTGATCATGCTACGTACCATGATTAGCCCTACCGTGGAGTGGAAGCGGCCGTGCTAAATTTTTGAAGTTTATGGTTATGAAGACGTTCTTTATAAAGTAGATAAAACTCTAGTTTAGTTTGATTACTCCTTTCTTTCTATGGAATCGGCTGTAATCTTCTTTTTGACTTTCAAGCTTCATTTCTGCTGTAACCGTGGAGTGAGATTCCGCCTCTTTTGATTATATATATATATATATATATATATATATTGGTATCATTTCCGCACTCTAATGTTATTTCGTTACATTGCTTTGATCTTCTAAATAATATTGATAACTTGATTTAGTCTTGTTCTTGATTATATTATTGTGAATGTGGGAGGTTGATTTCCTTAATACTGATCGTCGGGGCTGTGGATCACAGACTCGGGTATGCCAGATAGGGTACCGGCTGGGTGGATCTGACAAGAGGTCTAGGCCTTGAAGTTCCTGTTTTGGCCTTGTTGTCATGCTTGGTCGACTGGGCCAGTTGACCAACCAATCAACCAACAGGGACAAAATCTGTGAAGATCCTCTGTTTAGGTCTTTTGGTGCTCTATATAATAGAACTTCATGTTCCTTAGCCTCTTTTGTTTCTAAAACCCTTAGAGAACGTGGAGAACCCCTCTCAAAGCCTCTCTTGGTGTTGTGGAAGATTTACTTGCAAATTCGCAAGCTTTCATCTCTTGTTCATCAATCAAGGTTAGTAATCACTTGTACTTCTTATTGATTTACTCTTGCATGATCTAATTCTTACTATTGTGATTATGAAGAAGGTATTGCATCCTTGCAAACACCTCTTGTGAAATCCAGCCCTAGCCTAACCCTAACCCTAACCTTGACCCGAAATCCTTGATGTTTGTAGGTCCAAAGACCCGAAGTGGAGGAAGAAGACAATTGTGGGCCCTCTCAGTAGAAGACATGGTGTTTGATTCTGAACCCATGGACATTGATGATGGTGCCCCATACTTGGAAGCATTTCCAGTGTTTGATAAGAAGCTGCACCTTGAAGAGGGGGAGATTAGTTGATGTACCTAATGCACTTCCAGAATAGATTCGAAGGTAATTCTCTGACCTAGACTTGTTGATTGAGTTATAGGAGAAAGCCCAAGTGAATTTGAGTTGATCTGGCCTTTCATTTCCCTGTCTGAAGTTGTTGTCCTTGCTTGGTCGATTGGGTCAGTCAACCAGTTGGTTATTAAATACGAAAATTCTGATTTTTGGATTATTTTATGCCCTACTTAAGGGAACCTCGTAGTTAGAACCCTACTCTATTGCTAAAACCTCTTGAGAACATGGAAAGAGCCTCCTAAGACCTCTCCTTGGTAGTGGTGAAGTATTCTTACAAGAATCATTATCTCTCTTCTCAAATTTATTCTACAAGGTATGTAATCTCTCATTCTCTCTCTAATCTACTTTCACCTCTTCTCATTCTTGCTGTTGAGACTATGAAGATGGTGCTGCAACCTTGCAACCACCTCTTCTTTTGTTCTCTCCTTGCATTTGTATAAACCCCTCTCATTCTATCAGTGCTATGCTCCCTATATTGATTCTTAACCTTGCATTCTCATGATTTCCTTCATAGCAACATGATTTCATCTCCTAAACTGATTTCTATAGTATGCTAGGTCTGATTTCATGTTAGTAAATGATTCTAATCTATTGTTCATCCTTCGCTTAATTGATTCCCTGATTTTCCTTGCATTTGCAATTGAAGAACATGATGTTTAGCATTTAAAAGCTAGGTTTTCAAATTGGGGATTCTTAATTTGACCATTGATTGATGTTAAACCTTTGCTAGATAGTCTTCATTTACTGTTCCTAACATTCCTTTCAAATTTCGGAGTGATCCGAGGCCCGAAAGCTAGGTTTCAGATCAAAAATCTCATTTCGGCCCCGTTACTGTTCACTTGGTCGACTGAGTCAGTCAACCAGCCAGTCAACCAGCTGATTACATGTGAAACCCTGCCCTAACCTTAACCCGGATACTCTTTTGTCTGTAGGTTCAAAGACCCGACGTAGAAGTGAAAGTCAACTATGGGCCATATCAGTAGAAGACATAGTGTTCGACTCCGAACCTATGGAGATTGACGATGATGCCCCACATTTGAAGACAGTGTTGGATTTAGAAAAGAGACTACGCCTTGATGAAGAGAAGATTGGTTGATGACCTTAGAGCTTGGTTAGATATGATTCGAAGCCATTTTTCCATGCTAGGTAAGTTATAGTTTATGTGTTTAAAGTTTCGTTTGGTTCCGAGTAGTGAAAGGCCCTCAAATCCCTGATTCAGGCTTTGCTGTTAGCCTGGGTTGATTGCCTGGGTCGACTGGTTCAGTCTACCTAGCCAATCAACCCAAGGATGCTGAACTCGAGCAGAATCTTCTGTTTAGGTTATATTGCTATATATACCTTATGACTTCGTAATTTTAGTATCCCTAGCCTCCAAAACACTTAGAGAACGAAGGGAACTCATCTCCAAGCCTCCAAAAGTGTTGAAGAAGATCAAACCTTGCAAGTTCTCTCTCTTGTTCTTCAACCAAAGGTTAGTAATCTTACTTCTATGATATTGATTGATTCTTTCCATGATCTTTCTCTTCTCTAATCTGAGATTATGAAGAAGATGTTGCATCTCTGCAATTGTATCTTCTACAATCTCCATTCATTCTCATACCTATTGTCACATCCCGCCCTAAATCCACCAAGGGGGTACCCTATCTGGATTACCCGGGGAGTGAATCACGGTCCTGCCGATCAGGTTTAGGAACGATCATAGCCACTTAGCACAATAATATAATCAAAAGAAAGAACAATTCCTTGTATTCAAATAATTTAATAATAAAAGTCTAGAAAAGATCTCAGAAGGTTTCACAAATAATATCAGAGTGTGGAAATGATACAAATAGGACAAATAGTCAAAGTGTGAAAAGGAGGGAGGAAACCCATCCTATAATAATAGCGGAAGGTAGATCGACTAAAATTAAGGGTTACAACCGGTTCCCAACATGACAAGGGAACAGACTAAACTACGGTCTCAACAAATTAACTACAAGATTAAAAAGAAAACGGGACGATATCCCAACACTAGAACACAAGTGCAAAGGCCGAACTGCTCCAGATAAGTCCCAATCTCGGACTACTAGTCTTTATCAACTTGGACACCGTGACCAGTGGGGTACGGGTCATCAACTTGGTCTTCAGAGTGTTGACCATCATAATCAACAGTTGTGGTACTGCAAGTAGAGTCTAACAAAAATGTTGCAAAAAGGAGTGAGTTCAAAAGAACTCAGCAAGGCAGATTATTTCACAATAACATAGATACATGATACAAAACATAGCATGATGCAATATGATATGAAACACATGATGCAATTATGATTCTAACTCTATGTATGTTAGTCTCTATGGTAGACATGCTTTAAGTCATAGCACCATACTTCTTTGGGTTGTTAGTCACTCCCCCTCAATCATACAAGATATCTTGGGTCTGCCAGGGAAATTCGGTAAAGTCATCTAAAAAACCGTGGTAGGGGAATCGGTCACCGCTCTCTCACATCACCGTTTGGTATAAGTACTGGCGCATGTCACAATAAAACCTAGCCCAATGCAAGTCATCTACTTAGTCGTATCAAGTCAGATCCAGATACGTCCATTCCTCGCCCCCGGCGATCCTTTCCGGTATCCTTCACACTAGAGTCAGTGTAATCCCAGATTACAGACTCATCAACCCTATTGGTCATCCACAAATAGTAAACGGGAAGCTCTCACATCCTTTCACGGATTGGTTACCGGTCTTGAGTGCCCGTGAGCCCAAGTCTAGCCATTTGCAACCCTACCAATAAATGGCCCCTTTCGGGTATCAATAGCATGGTTTATGTCCCCTACCGGATTGGTTACTGGCCTAGAGCGCCCATCAAACCATACACTACCATGGGTCGTTCGGTCTCAATGCCCTTCCGATTCGGGTTTGATACGACGGGGACATCCTAGCCATACATCTAGACAAGTCCTATGTATGTCATCCAATGATCCAGGAAAGCGTCGATGGGCATCTTTGGAGAACATCCCATACTATTCCCTCCGATGTCCAAGGACAGAAATGTCAATAGGACATTCCCCAATCCCAAATCATACATATTCAATCACATTCTCAATTCCATCATATCATACATAAATGACATTTCATCATATAGAAAGATACATACCATAACATGATCAGTTACATATGAATTTATTAAGAATACATAATCATGATAACAAAAGAATATGTAAACATGGCACTACTATACTTGAAGTACTTATAACAGTCATATACTGTAGGAAATACGATAAAGAAGTTAAATCTACTAAGTCTCTAACATAGAAGCAAGAATCACATAATCTATGTAGTTATGGTAACAACCGTCCTTACCTTAAGTCACGATGATGATAATCCAACAATCTCAAAAGAATGATCCAAAGATGGTAATAAGACCCTAGACAAACATAAATGAAAGGTTAGAAAAGAAATCTGGAAAATCAGAGGTCGAACGGGTCAAAATGGAGCAAGGTTTCTGTCAGCAACAAGTTTGGTCGATGGTCTTTGGTCGATGGCATCGACCAAAGAGGATCGACCAAAATGTCTTCGGGACCGAATAGTGGGTTTTGGGGATTTTGGTCCGAAATTGGTCTTCCGGGGCTCGGATCGATCCGAAACTTGGAGGGATGATTAATAACAATGTAAGAACACTACCTAGCAAGTATTATCACAATCCACTGGTCCAAATGAAAACCCCCAAATTGAGGTCCCATGTTCTAAAGACAAGAATCCTAGCGTTCATGAGAAATTGATGGAATTGAAAGGGAAGCTAGAGAATTAGTTGGGTAATAGGTTAGGAACATGATTACAATCATTTGCAAGCCAGAGATTAGACTAATCATACTCCACATCTCAGTTTAGTATAAGAAATCAAGTTGTTAAGCAAGGAATCATGGTAATGTATATGTTAGGATCAAGATGCAAGTGAGGCATAGCAAGAATGAAGGAAAAGCAAGTATAAATGGGAAGAGACGTTCATGGCAAGGTGTTTGCAAGGTTGCAGCACCTTGGCCATGGTCTCATCAGTAAAAGAAGAAGGGAAGTGAGTAGAATAAAGAGCAAGAGAGAGAATCATACCTTGGAAGGTGAAAGTTGGAGAAAAGAGACAATGATTATTGTAGAAGATCATCACCCAAGCCAAAGAGGAGCCTAAGAGGAGCCTTCCCACGTTCTCAGGTGTTGAAATGAGTAAAATATCATTCTAGGTTCGAGTTTTCACTTAAATAGAGGAAGGAATATCCAAAAAGCATCTTTTTCTCGATTCTGGGTAACTTTGGTTGATGGCATCGACCAAAATAGGTAACAAGTTTCAGCAGAAAATCCAGAAATAGTTTAGCAACTTCAAACAGAGATTCGGAGGGCTATACGGGGTCAAATTGAGTGAGGTTTTCTCCTAAAATTCAATCAAGAAGTCTAGTTTCGAGAAATACCTTTGGATCAAGCATGGGAGTTCATTAGATTCACCAAATAAGCTCACCTTCTTCGATGCGCAAGCAGGATTTGCCAGACATAGTTCAGCAACTTCAGACAGAGATTTGGAGGGCTATATGGGGTCAAATTGAGTGGGGTTTTCTCCTACAAGTCCATCAAGAAGTCTAGCTTCGGGAAATATAATCGGATTGAGCACAGGAGTTCATTTGGTATTTAAAATAATTCACCCCTCTTCGGTGCGCAGATTCAAAACTAACACTGACAATGCTCTCAAGTGAGGGGCATCATCGTCAATGTCCAAGGGCTTGGGCTCCGACACCAAATAATCAACCAAAAGGGTCCACAAGTCTCTTTTCCCCCACTTTGGGTCTTCAGACCTACAAACATAACAGATTCCAGGCTGGGTCAAGGTTAGGATAAGGCCGGATATTACAGGTCTACCCTAAGGGAAAGGTCTGGCATGACTTCTTAAGGCTTTCAAAGATAACAACATTGAAATCAAGGTCCGACTTTACGGTCTAATATCAGACAAGTCTTTATTCACCCAAAACAAATAGGGTGTCCTGGTTAGGTTTGGGCTGGATGTCACACCTATGATCATCATAATCAATTCTTACCATGATTCTTATGTTTTCTACATGCATCTATGATCATATTCTTATTTTGATTTCTTCTAGCATTATAGATGCCTCTCCATGATTATTCATACCTCTGATTTACTGTATTCATGTACTAGAATGAGATCTCATCATCTCTAGTTCATCTCTTTCATTCATAGCATGTTTTCAATGAAAACCATGATTTTTACCAAAATAGAAAGTATGATTTCAAATTAGTAAGTAATGGTTTTAATCGTTGTTTGAAGTCTAAAATATGCTTTTTAGTCTTAGACTATTGTGTTAGACATTCTCTCCAAGTTTCGTAGCATTCCGGATTGTATAGAATAGGTTTCGGATCAAAATACTATTTTTGGATTCGGATTTCTCTCTGGGCAGATTGCCTGGGTCGACTGAATCAATCAACCCAGCCAATCAACCTGCAGTGACATAATTGGATTTCTTCATCCGTTTCGATTCGATTGATGCTCATTCTTTTAGGACTACTTCCTAATGACTGTATGATGCTATTCTAGGGTTTGTTTGCTAACTTTGAATTCATCCTCTTGTCCGTTCGGAATATATTCAAATCTATTTAAGGTAAGGAAAGTTGTTACCGTATTAACATAGATTGCATAGATTTAGTTTCTAATTTGGGAACTACTTAGATTTGCTACTGTTATGATAGTTTCTATTATGATATAAATGCTGTAAGTACAGTAGGATCTTATTTCCTTATTTACTTTATGTACTTGATCATGTATGAATACTTATTCATGTATATTGCTTATTCATTTGATCTTGTCTTATTATACTCTTCTATTTGATGAGATATCTTTCGTGAATGATATGACTGAATTGGGATATTGATTGTTTAGGTATGATTTGGGATTGGGGAATGTCCTTTTGACATTTTTGTCCTTGGAAATCATTGGGAATAGTATGGGATATTTCCAACGTTGCCCTTTGAAACTTTCCCGGATTATTGGTTGCCATACCTAGGACTTGTCTAACAGTGTTGGCTAGGATATTCCCTGTTATATCAGACCTGATTCGGAAGGGTATTGAGACCGAACGACCCGTGGTAGCAATGGGGATTTATGGGTGTTCAAGACTAGTAACCAACCCATGAGAAGACATGAATCACATTGTGGGGGCCATTTATTGGTAGGGTTGCATATAGTTAGACTTGGGATCATGGGTGCTCAAGACCGGTAGCCAATTCGTGAGGGGACATGAGAGCTTCCAGTTTACTATATGTCACATCCCGCCCCAAATCCACCCAGGGGGTACCCTATCTGGGTTACTCGGGAGTGATCCACAGCCCAACAGATCCAGTTTAGGAACGATCATATCCACTTATCACAATAATATAATCAAAAGCAAGAACAAATTATAGTATTCAAGTAATCTAATAATAAAAGTTAAGAAATGATCACAAAAGGATCACAAAGAACATCAAAGTGCGGAATAACAAGTACCAAATCAAAAGACAACTATAGAGTATAGCGGAAATATACTCTACAATGTGTGCGGAAGGTAGATCGAAATAAGGTAAAGGTTACAACCAGATTTCCAAAGAAGGGAAATAACAAGGTAAGCAACTAAGTTATAGTTTCTTCTAACTTATACAATGTCTCCTTAATAACATAATCATAAGAAATTAAGCCAGGCCGGGTCTACTCCTGACAAATATGAGTCTTGAACTGATAGCCTTCACCGATGTAGTCACCGTAGCCAGAGTGGTATGAGTCACCAACTTAGTCCTCCAAGTGTTGATCATCACAGTCAACAGTAGTAGTACCTGCAGAAAAGTCTAACAAAATATGTTGCAAAAAGGAGTGAGTTCAAAAGAACTCAGCAAGGAAAGTTATTCCATAATACATAAGCCATATGATATCAATCATGAAATGATGCAGATGATATGAGACATAAGATGCAAATATGATTCTAACTCTAAGTATGCTGGTCTCTATGGTAGACATGCTTTAAGTCATAGCACCATACTTCTTTAGGTAGTCTCAGTCACTCATCACCGGGGGGAAATTGGGTCCTGCATCCCTCTCGGACAAATCCATGGTTAGGGGTTTCGGTCACCACTCTCTCACATCACCATTGGGTCTAAGTATTGGCGCATGTCAAGGTATAGCCTAGCCCAATGCAAGTCTCTACTTAATCATATCATGTCAGTTCCAGATACGTCCATTCCTCCCCTCTCGGGATCCTTTCCGGTATCCTTCACACTAGAGTCACGGATATTACTCACCGGACTCATCAACCCTACTGGTCATCCACAAATAGTAGACGGGAAGCTCTCACGTCCCCTCACGGATCATTTCACCGGTCTTGAGAGTCCGTGAGCCCAAGTCTAGCCATTTGCAACCCTACCAATAAATGGCCCCTTTCGGGTAACCGCAATGCAATTCATGTCCTCTCACGGAGTGGTTACCAGTCTTGAGCGCCCACAAATCCACACTACTACCACGGGTCGTTCGGTCTCAATGCCCTTTTGATTCGGGTCTGATATGATAGGGACATCCTAGCTATCCATCTAGACAAGTCCTATGTATGTCATCCAATGATCCAGGAAAGAGTCGATGGGCATCTTCGGAGAACATCCCATACTATTCCCTCCGATGTCCAAGGACAGAAGTACCAGTAGGGCACTCCCCAATCCCAAATCATACCTAAGCAATCACATGCTTATTTCCATCCATTACATATCAACAATACATTATCATACTGAAAACATGTCATAACATCTCATAATACAGTGTATAAATAAATGACAAGAATAAGTAAACATGATAAACCAAGTAATTAAGCATGGTGCTACTGTCATAAGGTAACTATAGTAGTCATATGATATCTAAAATCAATTAATAAGTTAAGTCTACTAAGTTACCAACAGTAGTTTAAAAGTCATACAGTCTATGTTATATGGCAAAACCGTCCTTACCTCAAATTGTGAAGAAGATGATCCGAAGTCACAAGAGAATGGTCCAATTATAGTCTTAAAGCCCTAAGCAAACATACATGAAGGATTAGAGAAGAAATCAAAACAATCGAAGATCGAATGGATCAAAACTGGGCAAAAGTTTCTGACAGCAACCTTGTTGGTCGATACATTGGGTCGATAGTATCGACCAACAAGCATCGAACAATAGACTCTTGGACAGCAAGCTGGCTTTTTGGGTTTTGGTTCAAAATTGGTCTTTCGGGTCTCGGATCGATGCGAAACTTGGGGAACCGTTCAAACACAATATGGAGACAATAATTATCAAAGAATTAACATCATCCAATGGTCAAATTAGAAATCCCCAAATTGGCATATCAAGTTCAAGAGTTGTTAATCATGGCATTGGCTATTTCTTTGGGTTTTGGCTCAATATTGGTCTTCCGGGTCTTGGATCGATACGAAACTTGGAGGGGATGCTAGGAACAGTAGCAAGAGGCTATGTAGCAAGAATTAACATGATCCAATGGTCAAATTGAAAATGACCAAATTGAGGTCCTAGGTTTAAACTTGCAATAATCATGTTCTTCAATGGAATCAATTGAAATTGTAAGAGAACTTAGGAATTTACTCAACAGAATGATGAGCAGCAGAATATAGACAATTACTAACATATAATCAGACCTATTTGCTAAGGAAAATCAGATTAAGAAGATGAACTCATGTTTCCATGAAGAGGAAATCAAAATAAGAAAGCAAGAATATCAAGTATAAGAAACATAGCATGGAAAGAATGAAGAGAGGTTTAATCAACCCAAGAGAGCTTGTAGAAGAGGTGGTTGCAAGGTTGCAGCACCTTCTTCACGAACTCAGTAGCAAGAACAAGATGGGGTAGGAGTAGATTAGAGAGAGAGTGAGAGATTACATACCTTGGAGAAGAGATTAGAGAAGAGAGACAATGATTCTTGTAGAAGATCGTCACCCAAGCCAAGGAGGAGGCTTAGAGGAGCTTTCCCACGTTCTCAGATGTTGAAATGAGTGAAATAATGATTTAGGTTCGAGGTTTCACTTAAAAGGACAAACGAATATCCAAAAAGCATCTTTTTCACGATTCTGGGCTTGTTTTGGTCGATACCTTTGGTTGATAGTATCGACCAACAGAGTCTCAACAGGATTTTCAGGAATAGTTCAACAAATTCAAACAGGGATTCGGAAGGCTATACAAGGTCAAATTGAGTGAGGTTTTCCCCTACAAGTCAATAAAGAAGTCTAGTTTCCATAAATACCTTTGGATCAAGCATGAGAGTTAATTAGGTCCATAAACTAAGCTCACCTTCTTCGATGCGCAAGCAGGATTTGCCAGACATAGTTCAACAACTTCGGACAGGGATTTGGAGGGCTATATGGGGTCAAATTGAGTGGGGTTTTCTCCTAAAAGTCCATCAAGAAGTCTAGTTTTGGGAAATACTTTTGTATTGAGCACAGGAGTTCATTAGGTATTTCAACTAATTCACCCCTCTTCGGTGCGCAGATTCAAAACTAACACTGACAATGCTCTCAAGTGAGGGGCATCATCGCCAATGTCCATGGGCTTGGGCTCCGACACCAAATCATCAACCAAAAGGGTCTACAAGGACTTTTCCCACCACTTTGGGTCATTGGATCTACAGACAATACAAATTCCGGGCCGGGTCAGGGTAAGGATAAGGCCGGACATGGCCTCCTAAGGCTTTCAAGGATAACAACAATGAAATCAAGGTCCAACTTCAAGGTCTAACATTAAACAAGTCTTTCTTTATCCCAAAACAAATAGGGTACCCCGGGCTAGGTCTGGGCTGGATTTCACACTATATGTGGATGATCAATAGGGTTGATGAGTCCATAGTCCGAGAGGGAATAGGCTGACTCTAGTGTGAAGGATACCGGAAAGGATCCCGAGAGGGAAGGAATGGACGTATCTGGATCTTAGTTGATGTAACTATGTAGATGACTTGCATTTGGCTAGGTTTTACCTTGACATGCACCAGTACTTAGACCAAATGGTGATGTGAGAGAGAGGTGACTTAATCCTCAGCCATGGATTGTCCATGATGGATGAAGGACCCTTTGCCAATCGAGGATAAGTGAATTGAGACCTACCCAAAGAAGTATGGTGCTATGACTTAAAGCATGTCTGCCTATAGAGACCATCATACATAGAGTTAGACTTATACATGCATTGTCTGTTTCATATCATATCACATTATGCTTTGTTTATGCTATCATGTTATTTATGCTTTTATGGAGTAACTTGCCTTACTGGGTTTCTTTTGAAACTCACTCCTTTTGTACAATATCTTTTGTTAGATTACTCTACAGGCATTGATGACTATGAAGGCCAATATGAGGAAGCGCAAACCGAAGAAGTGTACTACACGCAAGGTGTTGTCAACTATGAAGATTACGTTGATGATCCCTCGATTGATCATACTTCGTACCATGATTAGCCCTACCGTGGAGTGGGAGCGTCTGAGCGTGATTGATGAAGTCTATGTTTATGAAGACGTTCTTTATAAAGTAGAATAGACTCTAGCTTAGTTTTATTATATCTTTCTTTCTTGTCTTTAGAATCAGTTGCAATCTTCTTTTGACTTTCGATCTAACTAACCTTGGGACCATTCTATTTGATCTTTGGATTATCTTCACTTCGATTTAAGGTAAGGACAGTTGTTACCATAATTACATAGAAAATGTGAATCTTACTTCGATGTTGGAAACTTAGTAGATTCATCTTCTTTGTTGTATTCTTAACATCATATGACTACTGTAAGTATTTCAAGTACAGTAGTACCATGTTTATATATTCTTTTGATATCATGATTATTCATTCTTGTTAATTACATATGTGATTGATCACGTTATGATATATCTTTCTATTTGATGAAGTATCATTTGTGTATGATATGATGGAATTGGGAATGTGATTGGATAAATATGATTTGGGATTGGGGAATGTCCTTTTGACATTTCTGTCCTTGGACATCGGTGGGAATTGTCACATCCCACCCCAAATCCACCCAGGGGGTACCCTATCTGGGTTACTCGGGAGTGATCCACAGCCCAACAGATCCAGTTTAGGAACGATCATATCCACTCATCACAATAATATAATCAAAAGCAAGAACAATTTATAGTATTCAAGTAATCTAATAATAAAAGTTAGGAAATGATCACAAAAGGATCACAAAGAACATCAGAGTGCGGAATAACAAGTACCAAATCAAAAGACAACTATAGAGTATAGCGGAAATATACTCTACAACGTGTGCGGAAGGTAGATCGAAATAAGGTAAAGGTTACAACCAGATTTCCAAAGAAGGGAAATAACAAGGTAAGCAACTAAGTTATAGTTTCTTCTAACTTATACAATGTCTCCTTAATAACATAATCATAAGAAATTAAGCCAGGCCGGGTCTACTCCTGACAAATATGAGTCTTGAACTGATAGCCTTCACCGATGTAGTCACCGTAGCCAGAGTGGTATGAGTCACCAACTTAGTCCTCCAAGTGTTGACCGTCATAGTCAACAGCAGTAGTACCTGCAGAAAAGTCTAACAAAATATGTTGCAAAAAGGAGTGAGTTCAAAAGAACTCAGCAAGGAAAGTTATTCCATAATACATAAGCCATATGATATCAATCATGAAATGATGCAGATGATATGAGACATAAGATGCAAATATGATTCTAACTCTAAGTATGCTGGTCTCTATGGTAGACATGCTTTAAGTCATAGCACCATACTTCTTTAGGTAGTCTTAGTCACTCATCACCGGGGGAAATTGGGTCCTGCATCCCTCTTGGACAAATCCATGGTTGAGGGTTTCGGTCACCACTCTCTCACATCACCATTTGGTCTAAGTATTGGCGCATGTCCAGGTAATGCCTAGCCCAATGAAACTCATCTACCTAGTCATATCATGTCAGTTCCAGATACGTCCATTCCTCCCCTCTCGGGATCCTTTCCGGTATCCTTCACACTAGAGTCACGGATATTACTCACCGGACTCATCAACCCTATTGGTCATCCACAAATAGTAGACGGGAAGCTCTCACGTCCCCTCACGGATCATTTCACTAGTCTTGAGCGCCCGTGAGCCCAAGTCTAGCCATTTGCAACCCTACCAATAAATGGCCCCTTTTGGGTAACCGCAATGCAATTCATGTCCTCTCACAGAGTGGTTACAGGTCTTGAGCGCCCACAAATCCACACTACTACCACGGGTCGTTCGGTCTCAATGCCCTTTTGATTCGGGTATGATATGACAGGGACATCCTAGCCATACATCTAGACAAGTTCTATGTATGTCATCCAATGATCCAGGAAAGCATCGATGGGCATCTTCGGAGAACATCCCATACTATTCCCTCCGATGTCCAAGGACAGAAGTACCAGTAGGGCACTCCCCAATCCCAAATCATACCTAAGCAATCACATGCTTATTTCCATCCATTACATATCAACAATACATTATCATATTGAAAACATGTCATAACATCTCATAATACAGTATATAAATAAATGACAAGAATAAGTAAACATGATAAATCAAGTAATTAAGCATGGTGTTACTATCATAAGGTAACTACAATAATCATATGATGTCTAAAATCAATTAATAAGTTAAGTCTACTAAGTTACCAACAATAGTGTAAAAGTCATACAGTCTATGTTATATGGCAATAACCGTCCTTACCTCAAATTGTGAAGAAGATGATCCGAAGTCACAAGAGAATGGTCCAATTATAGTCTTAAAGCCCTAAACAAACATACATGAAGGATTAGATAAGAAATCAAAACAATCGGAGGTCGAACGGATCAAAACTGGGTAAAAGTTTTTGACAGCAACCTTGTTGGTTGATACATTGGGTTGATGGTATCGACCAATAGTATCGACCAACTGAGTCTTGGATAGCAAAATGGGATTTTTGGGTTTTGGCTCAAAATGGGTCTTCCGGGTCTCGGATCGATATGAAACTTGGAGGGATGCTTAAGAACAGTAGCAGGAGACTACATAGCAAGAATTAACATGATCCAATGGTCGGATTGAAAAACCCCCAATTTGAGGTCCTAGGTTCAAACTTGCAAGACCCATGTTCTTCAATGAAAACCATTACAATTGCAAGAGAACTTAGGAATCGAATTAGGGAAATGATGGGCAGTAAATTAGAGTACATACTAACATATAATCAGCCCTATTTAAAGAAATCAGATTAGGCAAAGGATTCATGTTTTTATGAAGAAAATCATAGTAAGAAGGCAAGAACATTATGCATAATAATCATAGCATGAATATGATATGAAAGGGTTTATTCAAAACAAAAGAGGTTGTAGAAGGGGTGGTTGCAACGTTGCAGCACCTTCTTCCTAACCTCAGCAGCAAAAGTAGGAGCAATTTGGAGTAGGTTAGAGAAGGGAGAATAGATTACCAATGACTAGAAGAGGAGCCGGGCCTGGTGGGAGTTTCTGCCGGAGTTTCTGTCACATCCACCCAGCCGGTACCGCATTTGGAATACCCGGGATGTGATCCACACTCCAAGGATCAATGATCTGAGGTCCATGCCTCCCACATACACGGTAACACAATCATGAACAGTAATAATCAATGGTAAAAATAGTTAATACTAAGTATCATGAATAAGATAAGATTAACTAAATCAGAGTGCGGAATATAGATAATAATAGAGTGTGATCAAAATCCTAAAGGGTGAGAAGGTGTGGTAGCCACCCTCTCAGAGCAACGGAAAAGAAGTAAATCAAGTTAGTTACATATCCGAATGTCACCAGAATAATTCAAAGACAAGTTAATTACAATATCCAAGGTTCCACAAATACACTAGGGGAATGGGGCACTATGCTAGGGCTTCTTCTATACTAATGGTAGTCTCCTCAACAGTATGGATGAAGTAAACCCAGCGCTGCCGCTCCCGCACAACTGTGGGGCTAACCCTAGTGCGGATAGTAATCCTCCTCGGCTCCAATATACGGATCCTCACCGACGCCACTACCCGGAGGGTAGTATGTGGAATCATAGCCCGCCTCATAGGAGGTGCCATTGTAATCTTCGGTACCTGGAATGTAATCTAAAACATTTGCACAAAATGAATGAGTTCGAAGAACTCAGCAAGGAAGTTATTCCATAATTAGAAATCATACACATTTAGGACATATAATAATGCAATGTGATTTGGAACATATTATGCAGATATGAGCCTAACTCTATGAATGTTGGTCTCTAAGGTAGACATGCTTTAAGTCATAGCACCGTACTTCTCTGGGTCGTCAGTCACTCTCCCATTTCCATATCTTGGGAATGCCCGGGGAAGATCGGTAAAGTCATCAAAAAACCATGGTAAGGGGATCGGTCACCGCTCTCTCACATCACCATTTGGTCAAGTACTAGCGCATGTCACAGTAAAGCCTAGCCCAATGCAAGTCATCTACTCAGTCAGTCAAGTCAGATTCAGATACGTCCATTCCTCGCCCCCGGCGATCCTTTCCGGTATCCTTCACACTAGAGTCAGCGAAATCCCGGATTTCGGACTCATCAACCCTATTGGTCATCCACATATAGTAAACGGGAAGCTCTCACGTCCTCTCACGGATTGGTTACCGGTCTTGAGCGCCCGTGAGCCCAAGTCTATCCATATGCGACTCTACCAATAAATGGCCCCTTTCAGGTATCCGTAGCATGGTTTATGTCGCCTACCGGATTGGCTACCGGCCTTGAGAGCCCATACAACCATAAACTACCACGGGTTGTTCGGTCTCAATGCCCTTCCGATTCGGGTCTGACACGACAAGGATGAACCTAGCCACACAACTAGACAATCCTATGTATGTCATCCAATAACTCGGGAGAGTGTCGATAGGCACCATCGGAGAACATCCCATACTATTCCCTCCGATGCCCAAGGACAAAAGTGTCAGTAGGACACCCCCCAAATCCCAAGTCATACGTAAGCAATCACACATCCAATCTCATCATTTCTCATGCATCCAATGCATATTCATAATAGTAATCAAATCATGATATTGAAACGAATCATTATAAAAATAAGCAAATCAAAATGATAAAGTAACACAACAAGAGTATAAGGATTTAAATGCTACTGTTCTAACACATATGTAACAGTCTCATAATGATTGAATGGAAATTTAGGGATTTCATTCTTTAAATAAAGCACAGTTCAATATTTGATGACTTATATGTTTATGGATATAACCATCCTTACCTTGGATGAATTGATGATGAATTGAGAATACCAAGAATAGTCCAATAGAATTGTTAAGGCCCTAAACAAACATCAATAATAAGTTAAAAAAGAAGTCGGGAAGATCGGATGTCATTTGGGTCAAGACCGACCAAGGTTGTTTGTCAAGCAACAACTTTGGTCGATGGTCTTGGTCGATGGTATCGACCAAAAGGATCGACCAAAATTGTCTTCGGGACAGAATAGTGGATTTTGGGGATTTTGGTCCGAAATGAGTTTTTCGGTTTTCGGATCAATCTGAAACTTGGAGGCATACTTAACAACAGTAGTAGGACACTATAAATCAAGGAATTAACACAATCCAATGGTCTAATTAAAAAGCCCCAATTTGAGCTATCAAGTTCAAGTGATAAACATCATGGCATGAGTTGGAATTGATTGCATTGATGAGGAATAGCATGCAATAGTTATAGGAACTAATAGAAATTCGATGGAATCATATGGCAATGTGAAACATGAACATAATACACTCTATAGCTCAGTTTGATATCAAATGGCATGATGTTAATAGGTAAATCATGGAATACATATGTTAGGCATGAGATAGAAGCATAGCATCAATGAATAGCTAAGGAAATCATGGATTGAACATGAGTAGGCACTTGGAGTGGTGGTTGCAAGGTTGCAGCACCATTCCAAATGTCTCATCAGCAAGGTGACAATAAAAAGGAGTAGAAAATGGTAGGGTAGAGAGTGGAATGAGGAGTCATACCTTAGTGTGGAAGATGAAGACAAGAATCAATGATAAACTAAGTGTCTTTGATGAGGTACCCTTCACACTAACCAAGGAGCTGCTTTGGGAAGCTCTCCCCACGTTTCCAGGTGAGAAAATGATTGCAAAAGGCTCAAGGCTCGAGGTCATATTAAATAGAAAAGGAATATTCCATGGAATCATTAACTTGGCAGACTAGGATATTTTGGTCGATGGTCCTTGGTTGATGGTATCGACCAAAAGGATCGACCAAAATATTTCCAGCAGAAAACTCAAGTTTAGAACAACAACTTCAAGTAGGGATTTGAAAAGCTATACAAGGTCAAATTGAGTGAGGTTTTCTTCCACAATTCAATCAAGAAGTCTAGTTTCGGGGAATACCTTCGGATTGTGCACAGGAGGTCATTTGGTACATCAACCATATTAATCTTCTCTGATGCGCAGACTTTCCTTAAACACTGACAATGCATTTAAGCAAGGGGTATCATTGTCAATGTCCATGGGCTCGGTCTCCGAATCATGATCATCAATCAGAATGTTCCATAAATCTCTTCTTCCACCGCTTCGGGTCTTCGGACCTGAATACAACAGTGGATCAGGGTAAGGGTCAAGGTTAGAATAGGGCTGGATATTACATTCTCCCCCCTTAAAAGAATTTCGTCCTCGAAATTGAAAGCGTACCTGTGCTTCCAAAAAGATGAGGAAACTTCTCCTTCATGTCTTCTTCTTTCTCCCATGAAGCTTCTTCAGGGGTATGGTTTTTCCATAGAATCTTCACCAGAGGAATGGTGCGATTCTGCAACTGCTTGTCCTTTCTATCTAGGATCTCGGCTGGTCCTTCATCGTAAGAAAGATCGGCACTAAGTCCTTCGGGTGCTTGCTGTAGTATGTGCTCCGGGTTTTCTAGGTATTTCCGAAGCATTGAAATATGGAACACATTGTGAACTCCAGCAAGTGATGGAGGCAAGGCCAAGCGGTATGCTACAGGTCCAACCCTTTCCAGAATCTCAAAAGGTCCAATGAAGCGGGGACTAAGCTTTCCTTTCACATTGAATCTCATCACCTCTTTCATAGGTGATACTTTAAGGAAAACTTTCTCTCCAATTGGAAATTCTAAGTCGGTTCTTCTCTTGTCGGCATACGACTTCTGTCTAGATTGAGCAGACTTGATCCTTTCCCGAATCACGTCAACCATATCACTAGTAGCTTCAATCATCTCCGACCTAAGACTTTTCTTTCACCAGTCTCAGTCCAATACAAGGGCGTTCTACAAGTGTTACCATACAAAGCCTTAAACGGAGCCATGCCTATTGTTGCTTGATAACTGTTGTTATAGGCAAACTCGACTAAGGCTAGGTGTTCATCCCAATTTCCACCCATGTCAACCACACAAGACCTAAGCTTGTCTTCAAGAATATGAATTGTCCGCTCAGATTGTCCATTAGACTGTGGGTGATGAGCTGTACTCAGATTCAATTGGGTTCCCAAGGCTTTCTGCAGTCCATTCCAAAACCTTGAGGTGAACCTAGGATCCGGTCCGAAACAATACTCACTGGCACTCCGTGTAGACGAACTACATTGTCCACATAAAGTCTAGCTAGCTTATCCAAAGAGTAGGTGATCTTCATAGGAATGAAATGGGCTGATTTAGTCAACCTATCAACAATCACCCACACAGTGTCGTTTCCCTTACTCGTCTGCGGCAAGCTAGTCACAAAGTCCATTGAGATATCTTCCCACTTCCAACTAGGAATAGGAAGGGGCTGAAGTAATCCAGATGGGGGTTGGCGAACAGCTTTCACACGTTGGCAAGTTTCACACCTAGCAACAAAGCCTTCAACGTCTGCTTTCAAACCATTCCACCAAAAATGTTCCCTTAAGTCCTTGTACATTTTGGTACTTCCAGGGTGTACTGTAAAGATGGACTGGTGTGCTTCTTTCAATATTTCCTTCTTGATTTCATCAACAGCGGGCACACAGAGTCTACCTCTAAACAATAAGGTACCATCCATAGATGTACTAAAAGCAGGGTCCATTTCTGAATTCGAGGGAATTTTATCAATCTTCTCTTTCAACTCTTGATCAGAACTTTGCTAGGCAACAATTCTATCTCTAAGGGAGGATCTTGCAGTCATGGCATAGAGAATACAATCCGAACCCTTAGGGACCACTTCCAAACCAAATATTTCCATTGAGGACAACAAAGGCCGACTCAAAGCATTTAAATCCAACTCTTTTCTTTGACTCTTTCTACTAAGAGCATCTGCCACTACATTTGCTTTACCCGGGTGGTACTGGATGTCACAATCATAGTCAGAGACCAACTCCAACCATCTTCTCTGTCTCATATTCAGCTCCTTCTAGGTGAAGAAGTATTTCAAACTTTTATGATTCGTAAAGATGGCGATCTTCTCACCGTATAGATAGTGTCTCCAAATTTTCAAAGCAAATACAACAGCTGCAAGCTCTAAGTCATGAGTGGGGTAGTTCCGCTCATAATCCTTTAGTTGTCGAGAGGCATAAGCCACTACCTTTCTGTGTTGCATCAACACGCAGCCCAAACCGATTTTAGAAGCATCAGTGTAGACCGTCAATCCACCGGAACTATCAGGTATAGTCAGAACCGGGGCGCTTGTCAATCTAACTTTCAGCTCTTC
The DNA here is from genome assembly GCF_041222555.1 of Hakea prostrata. Taxonomy (NCBI): domain Eukaryota; kingdom Viridiplantae; phylum Streptophyta; class Magnoliopsida; order Proteales; family Proteaceae; genus Hakea; species Hakea prostrata. Next base: position 51,949,316 of record NC_142600.1, on the reverse strand, counting down.
GAAGTTCTTCTCACAAGAATCGGTCCAGACAAACTTCTCTTCTTTTCTAGTTAGCTTAGTCATAGGGGCAGCCAACCTAGAAAAGTTTTCAATGAATCTCCGGTAGTATCCTGCTAATCCAAGAAAACTTCTTATCACAATCACGGTCTTCGGTCTTTCCCAATCAGTAACAGTTTGGACTTTCTCTGGGTCAACACGAATACCCTCGGCTGAAACAACATGGCCAAGAGATACTACACTTGAGAGCCAGAAGTCACACTTGCTAAATTTAGCATAGAGTTTCTTTTCTCTCAACCTTTGCAACGTGCAGTTCAGGTGCTCCGCATGCTCTTCCTCATTCTTTGAGTAAATCAAGATGTCATCAATGAAAATGATTACAAATCTATCGAGTACATCGTGAAATACTCGGTTCATGAGGTCCATGAACACGGCAGGGGCATTAGTTAAGCCGAAAGGCATCACTTTAAATTCATAATGTTCGTACCTTGTTCCGAACGCTGTCTTAAGGATGTCACTTGACTTCACCTTCAGCTGGTGATATCCCGATCTCAAATCAATCTTTGAAAAGACAGCAGCACCCTTCAACTGATCAAAAAGGTCATCAATCCGAGGCAAAGGGTATCTGTTCTTGATTGTCAGCTTGTTCAATTCCCGGTAGTCAATGCACAGACGCATACTACCATCTTTCTTCTTTACAAACAAGACTGGGGCTCCCCAAGGCGACACACTTGGCTGCATGAAACCTCTCTCTAAGAGTTCATTTAATTGAGTTTGCAGCTCTTCGAGTTCGGTAGGTGCCATTCTGGAAGGGGCCTTGGATATAGGAGCCGCTCCAGGAATTAAGTCTATAGAAAACTCAACTTCCCTATCAGGAGGCAAACTTGACAAGTCATCCGGAAAAACATCAGGGAATTCACTAACAACTCTAACTTCTTCAAGTCTCTTCTTCTCTCTGACCTTGCTTCCAGACGAAGCATCTCCCAAAAAGGCATGGACTTGCATTAGAGTGGACAAGGTCTTCTTGCTAAATCTTCCCTTCTCTCCTTGAAATTCGAAAACTGAATTCTCTTCTACACTGAATTGAATCTTCTTTGAGGAGCATAAGATCACGACATTGTAGAAGGTCAACCAGTCGATTCCCAAGATTACATCAAAATCTCTCATGTCAAACAATACAAGGTTTGCCTTCAGATTCCTTCCACAAATCAAAACAGAACAATCTTCTAACACTTTATCTAGTTTAACAGCAGACCCAATGGGGGTACAAATAGATAAATGACTAGATAAACATCGAGGTGTCAAGTTAGTTCTGAAGGCAAAAGTAGATGATATGAATGAATGTGATGCACCCGTATCAAATAATACAAATGCGGGAAGAGAAGCTGCTAACTGAGTACCTGTTACAACATCGTGACAGGGGTCTTGCTCGGTACCAGATATGCTAAACACTCTGCCAGAGGGAGGGGCAGAAGTAGCAGCAGGAGTACTCTTCACTACAGGAGCTTGAGGTTGCACATACTTCTTGGGGCAGGAACGAGCATAATGGCCTGCTTGCTTGCAGAGGAAGCAAGTAGTATCTTTCGGTCCAATAGGAGCTGCAGCAGGAGGAGGTCTCTGATAAGCTGGTCTAGGATTCACCATCCCAGGCCTAGGAGAATAAGTAGCTCCCTGAGGTCTGGCTCCACTGGACTGACCATAATAGCTCACAGGAAGGGAATTAGGATTCTGACCAAAATTTCTCGGCTGAAAGGCGGGTGCAGGATAAGGAGTAGGTCTAGCAAAACGCCTGATGCGTCCAAAATCTGCTCAGCCCTTAGATCTCCTCGTAATGACCTGCAAAACGAAAGCGTCAGATGTGGCCCGACCGCTGGGGTCGGGAGTCCACCTCCGAAGGCTAAGCCAGTTGATGAACTTAATCACAAACGGCTCTGCTAGAAGCACAGAGCTAAGGAATGAAGAACTGGGAAAGATGATCTAGATAGCAGGGCGCTGATAGTTTAAGTCTATCAGTATGTATCTGAACCTGAGTCTCAAATTGTGTGTTTTCGGTCCCCTCACCTCGTATGGTAGTGAGGTTTATATAGAGTGTACCTTAGAATCTCCTTCGTTGGATGCACTTGAGCCTTTTTCGGGTAGTCGTTGGATTTTAATAGTTAGATCTGTTGAGCAATAAACTTCTACTAGTTTGGACTAGTAGAGGACTCCTGAGATAACCTTTAGGTTATGTGACGATTATCCCTTCAATAATGATTATCCGCAGCCGTCAATTCGAGTCTGCCATCATTAGGGTAATTACCCTAATTCGTAAGTAGGATTAGGGCACGCTTGCAGCCGAATAAGCTTTCTTCTTCAGCAAGCCATCTTCTGGATCTGGTTCACTCGGGAGCGAGTCGGTTCCCTCCGTCTCAACCGGGGTCGAGGGTCGGACCAGGTATGAACCCAGTTTGATCATAATTTCTCCGTATCACGAGCCCCCTAGACCAAGCGTTCGGTCGATCCCGAGGGCTTGGTTTTTAACTGGGTTCTTCGTCAGGCGATAATCTCTGCGTGCTTCATTAAATGTCATATCACATTTAATGCGGTGGTCACTTTTCCTCGAGCGTTGTGAGTGTAAGGCCACGTGTCTCCTTGCAGTCGATCTATTGTGGCTCACGTCATCCAAGCGACGGTTTCCAAACGCTTATTTCGGATTCGTGAGTTCAAACTTTTAAAACGTCTTTCAATCTCGATCGTTGATTTTGAATCAATCTCGATCATTCAGATTCCCGAACACTCGTGCGGGGGTTTAAGGGGGGGGGGGGGGGGGGGGGGGGTTTTTTTCTGTGGGGTGGTTTTTTTTGTGTTGTGGGGGGGGGGGGGGTTGTTTTTTGTTTTGGTGTTTTTTTTTTTACCCGTTAACCTATGGTTTCAGGACCGCGAACCCGGGCCTTGAGTCGGCAACAACTGTGGACCATTCGAGTTGAGCCCGAAGGTTCGGAGGAGGACCAAATGATCGTGGATGAACCTAGTGATGATTTGATAACTCTCATGGAGTTTAAAAGAAGAGAGAAGATTCATCACGATGGTGTTAAAAGGCGGTTTTGGCATATTCGTAAATCGGCGATGGATAATCCAATGGAGACAAATAAGGTATCAAATCGAAGATCGTCGAAATACCTTTCCAACGAGCTAAAATTCACTGAATTCCGAGTCCGTTTGGGGGTCCAACCATGGACAGAAAGTTGGGCAGGTTGGGTGAACCAATCCCCCACCCTATTTTCTATTTAGGGGCAAAAACGGAATTTCGAATTCTTAAACCCTATTTTATGTTTTAACTCATCCGTAGCCACATTTTTATTTTACAAGAACGACTTTGAGGCTGCGGGAAGAGGAGAAACGAAAGAGGGGGCGATTTCCATTCTTCCGGAGGCATTCTGTGATTCGAATCTTCAAGAAAATTTCAAGAAAGGTTAGTTTTATTTAATCCTTCTCTTACTCACAATTTTGTGAGTATTTTCTCTCCTTCCCTTTTGAGGAATCTTGAAAGGGAAGCATGTTTAGGTTGATAGCTTATTTCTCAATTTTCATTTTAATGTCGCTTTCTAATAAATGAGTTATTGGTGCAATCCCATGATAAGGGTGATTCATTTTGACTCTCTAGGTTACCCACGGGTGATTTATGAGAGCCAATTTGGGGCACTGTGATTTAGGTCAAATTAAATTAAATTGAGAATACCCTTGTGATCTCTTTATTTCCAATTAATTTTTCCCCACAATTTCATTTCATTTCGACTTCAATTAAAGACAAAATTATAACTTTTAGCCGATTTAGGTTAAAAGGGTGAGTTAAAACCTAGAGTTCTATTTGGGGTTGTTATGGGAATATTTTTACATATTTTACTAAACCCAAATTAATTCTTATTTTTATTTGGTTAATCCTTTTGCATGATTAGGATAAATTACCCAAAGTTTATTTCCTTGTGGGAAGAGATATTGATCTGTGGAGAAATACCAAAGTAAAAGGTGAGGAATAACCAACCCATTATATTGAATTGATTGTTGTTGTTTTATATCTTTTGATAAATATGAATTGTCATAATATATGTTTATCATTATTACTTATGATGTTGCCTCTTGCTGTGAAATATATTAATGTTGTTATGATATGGAATGTGAATGTATGTGAAGGGAGAAGAGAAATATTATTATTTCTTCTACCTTGTATTATCTGTTTGGGTTGTGGGTTCGCCCATCGCCCTAGTTATATGATTGCTTAGTTGTGGTTGGAGAATGGGGAATGCCCTTTTGGCATTTCTGCCATAGGATACCAGAGGAGGCGGTATGGGACGCATTCCTATGGTGCCCTTGGCGCTTTCCCTAACTACTGGTTGGCATATTTAGGGCATGTCTAGAAGTGTTGGGCTAGGTGACCTCTTGAGTACTACTACTCTTCCGGCAGGGGTATTGAAGCCGGTTAACCCGTGATGGTAGTGGCTGGGTCCTGTATCGAGCAGGCCCACTATCATCATTGAGAGGTAGGGTTGCATATAACGAGATAAGGGCTCATGGGCACTCAAGACCGGTGAAACGACCCGTGAGAGGACATGGAGATCATCCTGTCTATTATATGTGGATGATCACTGGGTTAAGGGATGTAATCCAACAGATGCCTCCCGTTGAGGATTACATTCATAGGTGGGAAGGTATTGAACCAACAGAGCACTAGGCGTGAGGGGAGATATCCGGACCATTGTAGTACGAGATCGTATGACCCCGCACCGGGCTTAGGTTTGTCCACGACACGCGCCGGATCTTATGCCAATGGTGATGTGAGAGAGTGGTGACTTAATCCCCAACCATGGCTCGATGAGACTTTACCCAACAACCGCGGGAGAACCCAACAGACGTGCTTAAGTGCCGTGAGGGAAGAGTGATGAGACTGCCCAAAGAAGACTGGTGTTTGACTTAATGCGTGTCTACTTTAGAGACTACATTATAGAGTTAGGAATCTCATATCATCACTTTGCATTTGTTTATTTATATTATTAAATACATGTTTGTCTTATGAATGTTGAAATTGGAATTGTATGAAGATATGATGTGATTGTGTTACCTCACTGAGTTCTATGAACTCATTCCTTTATTTTGTTATTTCTTTAGACTGTTCTACAGGTCATGTGGACCCCTTTTTCGTTGAGGATCCCTTATCAGGTGGTTACCCAGACGGTGAAATTGGAGACGAAGTGGAGGCTCATGACTCTTCCTGTTCCTGCCAAGACTGCTCTTATGGAGAGTCTTTTCCTTAGAATTCTTTAGATTATTTCCGCTGCAACATTATATATTCTTTCTTTTCGTATAACTCTGATGTTCAGTTTTGAAAGGATTTTGAATATTGTAATCCTTTCTTTTCATTTTTGATTATTAAATACTTGAACTGATTTATCTCTGGTCCATTTAAATTTACTTTATCATGTATTGTATGGAATTGTCCCTGAACCTAGATCTTGCGGTGTATCACCCCCACGGGTATTCGGGTATGACCGGATCCGGCTGGGTGGGGTGTGACAGAAGGTGGTATCAGAGCCAGGTTCATACAAGTCCTAACTTTATATGATACAGTAGGGGCATCTGAGTCATCGATCCATAAATGACTCTATTGAATAGGAGTGAATAATAGGCTTAACATGAACTTAGGAAAAAATTGAATTTTTCAAGTGCATAATGAATCCAATTTTAATAAGATACAATAAGTATATGAAATCCAAAGTCACATATGCTATTAATCCAACTGAAGCATAAATCATAATAAGTATATGAAATATCAAAATTCATAACTGGTAAGATTTTAGATTCAAAATATTACAACCCCATATCAAGTGAAAGAGCGTGGACAAACACGCATAATAAATTATATGTTCGAAATAAAATAAAACTGAGTGGAACAAGTAAATCTCTAGCGCTCTGGCGGGGGCATGTACTGACGAAGGAAGTTCTCCCAATGCTCGACTCGGGCATGGATGTCTCTCATTCGTCGGACCATCTCCTGCTGTTGAGTGTGAATTTCTACAATTTGCTGACCCATAAAATTTTGATTCTGCTGTACTCTTCCAATTGCGGCCAAGAGTGTTTCCCACATGGCGGGATCAACTGCGGGTATCGGTGGAGCCTTCCTACTACGGGAAGACTCACCCTTCTCCATGTGACACTCTGTTGGCACATGCTTCTGTTGCTTACCTCCTTCATCATCATCCGTTAAAACTGGAGAGTTGGGTCCATCTCGAATATCCATTTGAGATATAAGTTTCCTCCCAATGTTGTCTCCCATATTTTCTCTCAATTCTTCTGTGCCAGAGAAGTCTACTCCGAAGTGTTTGAAGATTCGAGTTAAGAGACGCCCGTGCCCAATGTGTGATACCTCTGGATTTTGCACTTTATGAATCATTGCACACTGAATGATGTATGCAAGGTCTATGCGATATCCCACATAAATGGCGAAAGTGATGAACGCCTGCATGATCGATATCTCATCTTGATGCCCACCTTTGGGCAAGATGTTGCGACTCACAATGCGAGAAATAAGTCTCGGAGAAGGAAGCATGTTTCTCCCCAGTCGCACGTGATCGCACTCGCGATTGCACAGCATCGAAAAGATGAGGAATCTCTCGGTGTAATTAATGAAATCATTCCCACCGCCGGGTGGAATCCACCTCATCTCATCGGGTACGTATGGTACATCCATAATTGCAGCTAATAACTCAGTGTTGAATTGGATGAGTGTACCTCTAACCCGAGACCGGATAGTGAGAACGGTTCCTCCATCGTTATCTGGAAGCTCAGCAAAAGTCAGATTGCTGTAAAAGTATCGGATCAAATCGGGGTAAGCCGGTTCGTTGAAGTTCAGCATGCTGCCCCATCCTAGTGCTGCAAATCTTTCATATACCTTGAATGGAGCCACTGGGAGCGGCTCAACGAACCGTTCATACTCAATGAGACGATTTTGGAAGGAGTTGAGATACAACGTTTCTGCTTCGACGGTGTCGAATAATTCGGGATGTTGGACTCCCCGAACTCGTCCACGACCTTTACCACGTGGAGCCATCTGAGTTTTGGAAAAAAAAAAAAAAAATTTGAAAAGTGAAGAGAATAATATGAGGATAGTGGATCTAAAAGAATACATGAAATCCCACCCCGAAAAAAAAAAACGTGAAAACCAAGCAAAATCTCACAAAAGAATTATGTGGTGAAAGGTTACCTTTGGTTTCGCGGATGATTTGCTGTCGGAGGTGCGTTTGAGCATTGTACGTGGCTAGGTCGAAGCTAGAGGTATGGAAGACCTAACCCCAAAGTAGGAGAGGAAAGTGAAAAGGTGAAAAGAGGTGAGAAAAGTGTGAAAAATCATGTTTTTGGGGGTGGGAGATCGTATAAAACGACCCCCCCAAAGGAGGTTGGCGCGCTAGCGTGCGCAGCGCAGGGCTGCGCAGACGGCCACGCTAGCAGCAGACGGCTGCGTAGCCGTCTACGCGTGCAGCGCCAGCGCGAGCGCCACACGCAGAGTGGATTCCGACGAAAAAAAAAAAAAAAAAAAAAAAAAATCTGTCTGACAGATCTCTGATTTCCAGAGAGCTGCCGGGCGTGTGACCGGTAGCATGAAGCGCCCGAGCCAACCCCCCTGGTCAAAAAAAAAAAAAAAAAAAAAAAAAAAATTTCTATTTGGCAGATCTCTGATTTCCAGAGAGCTGCCGGGCGTGTGGCCGGTGGCATGAAGCACCCGGGCCAACCCCCCCTTTCCACAACAAAAAAAAAAAAAAAAAAAAAAAAAAAAAAAAATCTGGAATCTTTTCATGCGCTTCAACTGGTTTTTTCATGCTTGCTTTTAACTCATCTATTGCTGGAGTTGGATATAAAGATTTGATGTTTTATGTCGTGATTTTGGAATTAATGAGTTTATGGTGTTATCAGGATGGTTAATTTGAGGAATCGATCGGTCGGAAACGGAAGTACCGAGGGCTCTCCTAATGATTCCAGTCAAGTAGGAGTAGATGGTGTTCGTCTACCTAATACAGAAACGCCGGCTACTCAAGAAGGTATCATACCCGAAGCACCACCGTTGGCCACAACTCAGGATGTGTTCAACATTATAACAAACATGATGCACCAGCAGCAGACTCAGATCAATGCTCTCATGCAAGGAGTGGTGGCTATAGGGAACAGGCCTGCACCTCAAGCCCCTGGTGCTGGAACCTCCGCTCAGGGAGGGAATGATGGGACTACCGGTGTTGTATCTCACAACAGACTGATGGAACAATTCCTCAAGCTTCGTGTCCCAGCATTCTCAGGAATCACGAAGGACGTCTTGTTCCCGAATAAGTGGTTAAGAGAAATGGAGAAAGCTTTCCGTCACTTAAGGTGTGATGAGGAACAGAAGATAGTGTGTGCTGAACAAAAGCTTCAACATGAGGCGGATGCTTGGTGGAACGCCACCCAACCTGTCTTGGCGGCAAAGCATCCAGTGATCACGTGGGAGATTTTCAAGGAAGCATTCTGCGAAAACTACTTCCCAATGTCGGTAAGAGACTCCAAAGAAGCTGAATTCATGGCGCTTCAGCAGGGGCCTCTCTCTGTTCTTGATTATCAACAGAAATTCGAGGAGCTCTTCTTCTTTGCTCCAGCATTTATGAGGGCTGACTTGGAGAAAGCCAAGAAATTCGCGAAAGGTTTGAGGCCAACCATCAGAACTTATATGGCCATACAACCTATCACGAGTTATGCTCAAGTGGTGCAAGCGGCGAAAAAGATTGAGGAAGGTGAAAGAGAGACCTACCAACTGCAGAGAAGTCTAGCTAATAAGGGTCCCAGTCCTTATGTCAGCAGAAATCAAGGAAGGTTCAATAGGCCTTCACCTTACCCCAGCACTCATTTTCAACCAAGAGGATCAGGGTTTGGTTATGGGAATAGTGGTGCACCTATGCGGCCAGCTGGTACTACTCCACCATCAGGACCTATCTATGCAAATCCGCGTCCTGTAAATGGCCCTAGACCAGCAGTCCAGCCAGCTGTAGTTCGAGGTTCAGGAGAGATTTTATGCTTCTATTGCAAGAAACCTGGACATCTTGCTCGTTTCTGCCCACAGAAAGGAAGCCAGCCTAATACTTCATTCAGGCCACCTCAACAACCTCAGGCGGGAAAGATGTATAGTGTGACTGGAACTGAGATAGACCAGAGTCATGATGTGGTGACAGGTACTCTTCTTATTGCTTCAGTTCCTGCATTTATATTGTTTGACACTGGAGCCTCACACTCATTTATTGCATCATCATTTGTGAGGCGTACTTCTTTACCATCTAGTAAATTGTGTCATGAACTAGTGGTTAGTACACCTACTCAGACTCTAGTAAAACTTAATGAAGTAGTTGGACCTTGTCCTATAACTGTTGAAGGAAAAGACTTAGAGGCTCAACTTGTGAAATTGGATATGAAGGACTTTGATGCTATCTTAGGCATGGATTGGCTAACAGCACACAAGGCAGTCATCTCATGTTCTGAAAAGAAAGTTCAATTTCATCCCATTGATAGCCCTGCCTTTGAGTTCCAAGGTGATTTGGGAAAACAATGTGAGAAGACTTTAGTGGCAGCACTTCAAGTTAAAGAACTAGTTGGAGGTGCTAAACTTTGTGCTTTTATTGAAGAAAAGAAGGAAGTGAAATCCATTGAAGACCTTAAAGTAGTGAAGAATTTCGGGGATGTTTTTCCTGATGAATTACCCGGGATACCCCCAGAAAGAGAGTTGGAATTTGCCATTGAATTGGTACCTGGAGCTGCACCGGTGTCCAAAGCTCCTTACAGAATGGCACCCATGGAGTTAAAAGAACTTCAAGACCAACTAAATGAGCTACTAGGGAGAGGTTTCATTCAACCTAGTGTATCTCCTTGGGGAGCTCCGGTGTTGTTTGTGAAGAAGAAGGATGGAAGTATGAGGATGTGTATCGACTATAGAGAGTTGAACAAACTTACTATCAAGAATAGATATCCCTTACCGAGAATTGATGATTTGTTTGATCAATTGAAGGGAGCCTCAATTTTCTCTAAAATTGATTTGCGGTCGAGGATATCATCAAGCGAGAGTGAAAGCCAATGACATATGTAAAACGGCTTTTAGGACTCGATATGGTCATTACGAATTCAAAGTGATGCCGTTCGGTCTGACTAATGCACCAGCTGCTTTCATGGATTTGATGAATAGGATATTTCATGATGTCTTAGATAAATTTATCATAGTTTTTATTGATGACATCTTAATTTATTCTAAGGATGAGAAAGAGCATGTCGAACACTTAAGATTTGCTTTGCAAAGGTTAAGAGAAAAGAAGTTGTATGCGAAGTTTTCCAAGTGTGAATTTTGGCTTTCACAAGTAGTGTTTTTGGGACATGTTGTATCTGCAGACGGAATCAAAGTGGATCCAGATAAGGTCAAGGCAGTGGCAGATTGGGACCAACCCAAATCGGTCACCGAAATCAGAAGTTTCCTGGGACTTGCTGGATACTATAGGAGATTCATTGAAAATTTCTCTAGGTTATCCGCCCCAATGACAAGATTGACGAAGAAAGGCGTAAAGTTCGTGTGGAGTGAATCATGTGAAAAGAACTTCCAAGAGTTGAAGAAGAGATTGACTAATGCACCGGTTTTGACTGTGCTGATAACTCTGGAGGATTGACGGTCTACACGGATGCATCAAAGATCGGTCTTGGTTGTGTGTTAATGCAACATGGAAAAGTGGTAGCCTATGCATCACGGCAACTCAAGGATTATGAACACAACTATCCCACCCATGATCTTGAGTTGGCTGCGGTGGTTTTTGCTTTGAAGATATGGCGCCACTACCTTTATGGAGAGAAGATAGCCATCTTCACCGACCATAAGAGCTTGAAATACTTTTTCACCCAGAAGGAGTTGAATATGAGACAACGTCGGTGGTTGGAGCTGGTAACGGACTATGATTGCGATATCCAGTACCATCCAGGTAAAGCAAATGTAGTGGCCGATGCCTTGAGTAGGAAGAGCACTCGGGGAGTGACTGATCTTAACGTTCTTAGTAAAACGTTGTTGAACTCTATTGTGAGGTTTGAGTTGGAGATTTTACCGGAAGGTTCTGAGGTAATCCTTGCCGCATTGACAGCAAGGCCTACCCTAAGAGATAGGATTATTACCTTGCAGTCTTCAGATCCTTTGTTGCAAGAGAAGTTAGAGAAGATTTCTTCAGACCCTCAACAGGTGATTGACTTTACTTTATCCTCCGATAATGCTTTAGTGTACAAGGGAAGAATATGCGTACCGGCGAATGAAGATCTTAGGAAAGAGATTTTGGGTGAAGCACATTACTCTGTGTTCACTGTGCATCCCGGTAGCACCAAGATGTACAAAGACTTGAAAGAGCACTATTGGTGGGTTGGTCTGAAAAGCGATGTTGAAGACTTTGTGGCCAAGTGTGGAACTTGCCAAAGGGTAAAAGCCGTTCGACAACCATCTGCAGGTCTTTTGCAACCACTTCATGTGCCAAGTTGGAAGTGGGAAGACATCACGATGGACTTCGTCACGAGTTTGCCTCGGACCAATAAAGGAAACGACACAGTGTGGGTAGTGGTGGACCGATTGACAAAATCGGCACATTTTATTCCTATGAAGATTACTTTCACCATGGACAAACTGGCAAGGTTATATGTGGATAACGTAGTGAGATTACATGGTGTGCCAGTAAGTATTGTGTCGGATCGTGATCCGAGATTTACTTCAAGATTTTGGAAGAGTCTGCAAAAAGCTTTGGGTACCCAGTTAAACTTGAGTACAGCTCATCATCCCCAAACGGATGGACAATCTGAAAGAACCATTCAGATCTTGGAGGACATGCTTCGTGCTTGTGTAGCTGACATGAGTGGAAGTTGGGATGAACACTTAGCATTGGTGGAGTTCGCTTACAACAACAGCTATCAGTCTACCATTGGCATGGCACCGTTCAAGGCTTTGTATGGACAGATATGTAGAACTCCCCTCTATTGGGATGAAGTTGGAGAACGAAGAGTTTTGGGTCCTGAGTTGATAGAAGCCACTGGAGCTATGGTTGACTTGATTAGAGAAAGAATCAAGGCAGCTCAATCTAGGCAGAAATCCTATGCAGATAAAAGGAGAACAGATCTAGAATTTCAAGTAGGCGAAAGGGCTTTTCTGAAGGTCTCACCAATGAGAGGTGTGATGAGGTTCAACATCAAGGGGAAGCTTAGTCCAAGATATATTGGTCCTTTTGAGATTTTAGAGAAGGTTGGACCAGTTGCTTATCGGTTGGCACTCCCGACATCTTTGGCAGGTGTACATAGTGTGTTCCATGTTTCTATGCTTCGTCAATGCATAGAGAACCCGGAACACCTATTACCACAAGAACCTGAAGGATTGAGTGCAGATTTGTCTTATGAAGAAGAGGCTGTAGAGATTTTGGACCGAATGGACAAGCAACTCCGGAATCGAACCATTCCTTTGGTGAAGATTAGGTGGAAGAATCACACAGTAGAAGAAGCTTCGTGGGAAAAGGAAGATGAAATGCGAGCAAAGTATCCTATCCTCTTTGGTGCCTCAGGTACGTCAATTTCGGGGACGAAATTTCTTTTAAGGGGGGAGGAATGTGAAATCCCCCGGATTTCTAACCCGTTAACCTATGGTTTCAGGACCGCGAACCCGGGCCTTGAGTCGGCAACAACTGTGGACCATTCGAGTTGAGCCCGAAGGTTCGGAGGAGGACCAAATGATCGTGGATGAACCTAGTGATGATTTGATAACTCTCATGGAGTTTAAAAGAAGAGAGAAGATTCATCACGATGGTGTTAAAAGGCGGTTTTGGCATATTCGTAAATCGGCGATGGATAATCCAATGGAGACAAATAAGGTATCAAATCGAAGATCGTCGAAATACCTTTCCAACGAGCTAAAATTCACTGAATTCCGAGTCCGTTTGGGGGTCCAACCATGGACGGAAAGTTGGGCCGGTTGGGTGAACCAATCCCCCACCCTATTTTCTATTTAGGGGCAAAAACGGAATTTCGGATTCTTAAACCCTATTTTATGTTTTAACTCATCCGTAGCCGCATTTTTATTTTACAAGAACGACTTTGAGGCTGCGGGAAGAGGAGAAACGAAAGAGGGGGCGATTTCCATTCTTCCGGAGGCATTCTGTGATTCGAATCTTCAAGAAAATTTCAAGAAAGGTTAGTTTTATTTAATCCTTCTCTTACTCACAATTTTGTGAGTATTTTCTCTCCTTCCCTTTTGAGGAATCTTGAAAGGGAAGCATGTTTAGGTTGATAGCTTATTTCTCAATTTTCATTTTAATGTCGCTTTCTAATAAATGAGTTATTGGTGCAATCCCATGATAAGGGTGATTCATTTTGACTCTCTAGGTTACCCACGGGTGATTTATGAGAGCCAATTTGGGGCACTTGTGATTTAGGTCAAATTAAATTAAATTGAGAATACCCTTGTGATCTCTTTATTTCCAATTAATTTTTCCCCACAATTTCATTTCATTTCGACTTCAATTAAAGACAAAATTATAACTTTTAGCCGATTTAGGTTAAAAGGGTGAGTTAAAACCTAGAGTTCTATTTGGGGTTGTTACGGGAATATTTTTACATATTTTACTAAACCCAAATTAATTCTTATTTTTATTTGGTTAATCCTTTTGCATGATTAGGATAAATTACCCAAAGTTTATTTCCTTGTGGGAAGAGATATTGATCTGTGGAGAAATACCAAAGTAAAAGGTGAGGAATAACCAACCCATTATATTGAATTGATTGTTGTTGTTTTATATCTTTTGATAAATATGAATTGTCATAATATATGTTTATCATTATTACTTATGATGTTGCCTCTTGCTTGTGAAATATATTAATGTTGTTATGATATGGAATGTGAATGTATGTGAAGGGAGAAGAGAAATATTATTATTTCTTCTACCTTGTATTATCTGTTTGGGTTGTGGGTTCGCCCATCGCCCTAGTTATATGATTGCTTAGTTGTGGTTGGAGAATGGGGAATGCCCTTTTGGCATTTCTGCCATAGGATACCAGAGGAGGCGGTATGGGACGCATTCCTATGGTGCCCTTGGCGCTTTCCCTAACTACTGGTTGGCATATTTAGGGCATGTCTAGAAGTGTTGGGCTAGGTGACCTCTTGAGTACTACTACTCTTCCGGCAGGGGTATTGAAGCCGGTTAACCCGTGATGGTAGTGGCTGGGTCTGTATCGAGCAGGCCCACTATCATCATTGAGAGGTAGGGTTGCATATAACAGATAAGGGCTCATGGGCACTCAAGACCGGTGAAACGACCCGTGAGAGGACATGGAGATCATCCTGTCTATTATATGTGGATGATCACTGGGTTAAGGGATGTAATCCAACAGATGCCTCCCGTTGAGGATTACATTCATAGGTGGGAAGGTATTGAACCAACAGAGCACTAGGCGTGAGGGGAGATATCCGGACCATTGTAGTACGAGACTGTATGACCCTGCACTGGGCTTAGGTTTGTCCCTGACACGCGCCAGATCTTATGCCAATGGTGATGTGAGAGAGTGGTGACTTAATCCCCAACCATGGCTCGATGAGACTTTACCCAACAACCGCGGAGAACCCAACAGACGTGCTTAAGTGCCGTGAGGGAAGAGTGATGAGACTGCCCAAAGAAGACTGGTGTTTGACTTAATGCGTGTCTACTTTAGAGACTACATTATAGAGTTAGGAATCTCATATCATCACTTTGCATTTGTTTATTTATATTATTAAATACATGTTTGTCTTATGAATGTTGAAATTGGAATTGTATGAAGATATGATGTGATTGTGTTACCTCACTGAGTTCTATGAACTCATTCCTTTATTTTGTTATTTCTTTAGACTGTTCTACAGGTCATGTGGACCCCTTTTTCGTTGAGGATCCCTTATCAGGTGGTTACCCAGACGGTGAAATTGGAGACGAAGTGGAGGCTCATGACTCTTCCTGTTCCTGCCAAGACTGCTCTTATGGAGAGTCTTTTCCTTAGAATTCTTTAGATTATTTCCGCTGCAACATTATATATTCTTTCTTTTCGTATAACTCTGATGTTCAGTTTTGAAAGGATTTTGAATATTGTAATCCTTTCTTTTCATTTTTGATTATTAAATACTTGAACTGATTTATCTCTGGTCCATTTAAATTTACTTTATCATGTATTGTATGGAATTGTCCCTGAACCTAGATCTTGCGGTGTATCACCCCCACGGGTTTGCGGGTATGGGCGGGGCCGGGGGGGGGGGGGGGGGATTGCTCTCAAGCTTCTGCCTCACTGAATCAGTAAGTTTACTGATCTTTTTCTTTTTGTAGTTTACTGAAACAAGTAATGGCGGACGACGGGGCTTCCCTCTTTATTGTCGTCGTTGGTATTCTGTACTGACACGGCCCTTTTTTTTTTTTTTTTTTTTTTTTTTTACATAGTGGCTCCCAAGATCAACCCGAACCTTATCAGAGCGAAATCTAGCAAGAAAATCGTTCCGTCGGCGGTGGTTGGGGCCGGTGAGGTGGTTTCAGCTAGTGAATCCTCCAAGCGTAAGGCGACTGCTATGGTGAATCTTCAAGTCAGATTCCCACAGTTTCTATTGATGGCGTCCCTGCGCCTCTTTTTCCCGAAGTGATCGCTCGTCTTTCCCAGGAAGATCTTGATCACTCCGTTGTTGATGGCGCTGCCAACACCCCTGCTGGTGAGACTGTTGGTGCACCCCCGAAGGAGACTCTTCGGGCATCTGAGGCAACTATGTTGGCGTCTGATGAAGGTGTGGTCCCAGCAGGCGTTGCTCCTATTTCCAATTCTAGTGCTTGTTTGGCATCCTCCTCCTCTCCTTCCGAGTTGGAGGATTTTGCCACCAGGAAGCCCCGTCGGGTGACAAGTGATGCAGCTCATCCTTCTCTTGATGTAGCTCATCCTTCTCATCCTTCGCTTGAATTAGTGTCAAACGAGTTTGACAGAGCGTTGGAATGGTGTACTTGCTGCTCGAATGACTTCGAGAGCGCAGTTCTTTCCAAACTTCCAGATGAAGTCTTTACGAAGTCACTGGTGATGTAAGTCTTTCTTCATTATCTTTCGATTCTGAAAAATTACTCTTCTGCTCCTTTTTACCTCGGAAGTTGTTTGCAGGAGTCTTACTGGTAACTTCCACAACCAAGTGGAAGCAGTTTCTAGGCTCAGTAGGTTGAGCAATGAAGTTTCCAGGCTTTGGGAAATCTCTGAAGCTAAAGATGCTGAGATTGCTCGCCTTCGGAAACTAGCTTGGGAGGTGGCAGGAGAAAAGAATTCGATGATCGGTCGTCTTCAGTCGGACTTGGATGATGCCAGGGAGAAGATCCGGCGACTGGAGCGAACAGTTGGAAAGTCAGGAGCCAAAGGATCTGAGACATTACCTCCAAGGCAAGCTGTCGTTCCTTTGCCCGAATCCCTTCCAACTGATGTTCGCAGAGCCTGCGTCTTCAAGTATTTACACAGTAAGCCCTTTGTTGATATGCTGAATGCTTATAACTTGCAGGCGTTCCGGGATGGCGAGAACGAAGTATGGGAATCAATATTAAGGAAGGATCCTCATTTTGATACAACTCCCTACAGTGCTGTTTGCCATCCTGAAGTATTTACCGACCTGGGTATTCCTCCTCCTGACTGGACCAAAGATAAGATTGATCTCCACCTTCCGATTTAGATATTATGCATTATCTGGAAGATTCTCCTGTTTATTCTCCCCTGGAAGAAGTCAATTATGACGAGCTCGTCTTAAATGCAAGTTTGGTCGAGGACCATACTTCTCCTGGACAAGCTAGACAAAGAGTATGAAATTGCGGAGGATTTTATGCATACCGAAATATTTTTTGTAATCCTCATTTCTTCTCTTCTTTTCCTTGAATCCACACCAATGGTTGACTCATATGTTTGTTCTAGCAAAGTCGTGTCGATCTTGTAGAACTTCTTAACAGTCACCTATGATGACTTTCTTTTTTGACCGAAGATTGTATCCATCTTTTGTAATTGTTTTGATATTGGCCTCTTACGATCTTTTGAAGAAATAAGAAATTAACTTCATCTTGAGCTTTGCTAGTCACTTGAATTGCTGTTGAATTAAGTCTTAGTTGTTTGAAACAATGCCTTTACTTAAGGATTTCCGGAGAAATACAATAAGTCTGAGAAGGAACTCACTCGGGTTTTAAACCGATGCCTTTACTTAAGGATTTCCGGAGAAATACAATAAGTCTGAGAAGGAACTCACTCGGGTTTTAAAACGATGCCTTTACTTAAGGATTTTCGGAGAAATACCATAAGTCTGAGAAGGAACTCACTCGGGTTTTAAACCGATGCCTTTACTTAAGGATTTCCGGAGAAATACAATAAGTCTGAGAAGGAACTCACTCGGGTTTTAAACCGATGCCTTTACTTAAGGATTTCCGGAGAAATACAATAAGTCTGAGAAGGAACTCACTCGGGTTTTAAACCGATGCCTTTACTTAAGGATTTCCGGAGAAATACCATAAGTCTGAGAAGGAACTCACTCGGGTTATAAACCGATGCCTTATAGTTGGATCTTGTTCTTGAGTGTGGTGTATGATGCCCCCCAATCAAAAGATAGTTTGTTGAAAGCCAAAAATTGCATTGATTGAGTTGAAAATGGTTACATCGCGAACAAAATTGAAATCATCATCAAGGATAAAACTTTTTGAGATGCATTGCATTCCACGAACGATCCAACTCTTTCTGGGTGTTGATGTTCTTCAGCCTGTAAGCTCCTGAATCGACCGGTTTCACAACCATATAAGGTCCTTCCCAGGAAGGGTCCAATTTTCTTTGGTGACGTGGGTCGGAAGCTAGGGTGTTTCTCAACACCAAATCTCCGGCTAAGTACCGACGATTCTTCACTCGAGTATTATAATGAGACGCTATCCTTCTTTGATAATGTTGAGTTCGTGGTATTGCTTTTGCCCGAACTTCGTCCAACAGATCAAGACTATCAAGCAGTCCTTGTTCATTTGCTTTTTCCTCGAACTCACGATCCCGTAATGTCCCCGCCATTATCTCCAATGGTGCCAATGCTTCGGATCCATATGCCAACCTGAATGGAGTTTCTCCTGTGGGTGTTCGAACTGTAGTTCTATAAGCCCACAGTACATTATGAAGTTCTTCGACCCAAGAAGCTTTGTCAGCTTCGAGTCTTCTCTTTATTCCTTCCAGTAGCGTCCGGTTAGTAACCTCTACCTGTCCATTGCTCTGGGGGTATGCCACTGAGGACATACGATGCTCGATCATATATGTTCCGCAAAATTGCTCAAATTGCGGACAGTCGAACTGAGTACCATGGTTAGTGACAATAATATTTGGAATCCCAAAGCGATATATGATTGATTCAAGCACGAATTTCTCAACTTTTTTCTCAGTAATTGCTGCCAGTGCACTGGCTACAACCCATTTTGTGAAGTAATCAATTGCTACTATAAGATATTCCCGTCCGCCTGACGCCTTGGTAAATTTGCCCATGATATCAATTCCCCACATCGCAAAGGGAATGGGATCTAGAATTGAAGTCATGGTTTCCGCCGGGCGCATCGATACTGTAGCGTGAATTTGATAGTTACCACACCGATGAACATATTCCATAGCAGCCTCTTGGACCTTAGGCCAATATAACCCAAGTCTAAGAATTTTGTGAGCAAGGGCTCGTCCACCCATGTGAGCTCCACAAATTCCTTCATGAACCTCAGCCAAAGTTGATTTTGCTCCTTCGGGGCCTATACATCTCATAAGGGGTCCAGAATAAGATCTTTTGTATAGTCTCCCATTCTGAATGACAAATCTAGCTGATCGAATCTTGATCAACTTTGCTTCTACTGGATCCTCAGGCTCGAGGCCAAGGACATCCACTTAGACTTGTCCTCAGGAGCAGGGTCTTCTGGACTCAGATTCGCTTCTCCACCCGGACACTGGCTGAGATCTTGTAGGTTCCTTACTATCCACAGCAGTGTGTGTGGATACCTGCAGGAGAAGATCTGGACAGCCATCTGATGCCGTACGAGCTTCGCGAGATATGCTCTACGCTATGGGATAGCCGTCGATGCTTCACTCCGTGGACCAGCGGACGGATGACGGATTCTGCACGGATTATCGGTCGCATAGTCGGCTGAAACATTATGCCGAAAGCCGGACATCACCATCGGGTCACAGTGATGGAGGCCTAAGTCATCTACTGCATCTACATGGGCTTCGAGATCGATCTCTCCTACATCATTCAGCAGGTCATGCTGGACTTAGTTCTGCGGCCTAGCATGCGGAACCTTTGCTATGGGAGGCTACTGACTTTGATCTTCGGGCATTTCGGGGTGAGTTTCGAGGATACACCGGTGGACACCGGTTCCACGTGGGTACTCTGTTGGGACTCGGACCATTCGTCGAGATGAGACTACAGCGATCGGAGAGATCTCCTGGTCCGGAGGGTGAGGATGATGATGAATCGAGAGGATGAGGATCGGGGTCGAGAGGATGGAGGAGAGGATATCGGTCCTGATAGTGATGATCAGGCTGGAGATGATGCGGATATGCACGAGGCTGAGCCTGTGCATCACGAGTTTCCTTCATCACACTTCGAGGCAGGTGGCCCTTCACATGCAGTTCCGGAGACTTCAGATCTTGGGGAACAGATGAGATCGATGACTTCCATGCTAGAGAGGATGGAGGTCAGACAGAAGCAGATGTACGAGAGGATGTAGTCACGACAGGATAGGATAGAGCATCGGGTGACTCAGCTAGCAGAGGAGTTCAGGGCATACAGAGATCAGAGAAGATCACCTAGATAGACTGTACCCTAGGATTTCCATTTATGCATTTCAAATGTAATCGTTGTAAAAACTTTTGAAATTAATAAAGTTCATTTTGTTTCACTTAATTATTGTATATTATGCACCTTTCTTTTCCTTGCATTAGTGACATTTGTTCAAGTATAATTATGGTATGTTATTCGAAATGTTCTCGTTATGCCTCAAAGGTTAAGTTTCTAATTCAGTGTTCTATTATTCACTTCTAAGAGTAGAAGAGTCATTTCAGATTAATGACTCAGGAATGTTCAGTTATTGTCTTTTGTAGTTAGGATCTCCTCGAACCTTGGGCTCTGATACCAATCATCACGTCCTCCCGGCCGGTACCCTATCTGGCATACCCGAGAGTGTGATCCACAGCCCGAAGATCAGGTATCGAGTGATCAACCTCCCACATAAACAATAACATAATCATGAACAATCATAATAAATGTGCGGAAGATAAACCATAGATCCAATAAGGAAAGAATGAATCATAAATAAATCAGAAAGATAGTTATAATCAGAGTATCAAACAGATAAGTAAAGTGAGGCAAAAATCCCACTTTACAACCAGCGGAAAAGTAGCTCTAAAAGATAATAAACTAGACAAAATCTAATCCCAGTAGCAAGTACATCGGGTAACTAAATTGTTCTCCACTTTATAGACAACATCCTTATAAGTGTAAATCTCATAAATAGCACAAGGACGCTTCCACTCAATGGTCGGACTAAGCATCGTACGGAGCATAACCACCCGCGGGATCTTCAGTGTAATTGTGGTAACCGCAATCACCTTCCTGGAGATATGCCTCTTCGCCTTGTGCTTTTTCATAGGGACCGTCATAGTACTCAGTACCTGCAGGATAGTCTAACAAACATTGTACAATAAAGGAATGAGTTTCAAAGAAACTCAAGTAAAGGCGATTAAAATCCATAATAACATAAATGGCAGGATTCCAGAACAAACATAAATGCAATATGATATGAGACAAGCAATGAATGAATGAATCTAACTCAATGTATGCTGGTCTCTATTGGCAGACATGCTTTAAGTCATAGCACCGTACTTCTTTAGGAAGGTCCGCTCACATCCTCAACCATTTAAGATATCTTGGATTCTCTCACGGATCATTTCACCGGTCTTGAGCAGCCGATTGGTAATGGGTCCTTCATCCCTCAGGAATAACCATGGCAGGGGGTTAAGTCAACACACTCTCTCACAACCATTTGGTATAAGTACTGGCGCATGTCAGGGTAAAACCTAGCCAAATGCAAGTCTTCTACTTTGTTACATCAAGTCAGATCCAGATACGTCCATTCCTCGTCCCTGACGATCCTTTCCGGTATCCTTCACACTAGAGTCCTCATAGTCCCTGACTACGGACTCATCAACCCTATTGATCATCCACATATGGTAAACGGGAAGCTCTCACGTCCTCTCACGGGTTGGTTACCGGTCTTAAGCTCCCGTGAGCCCAAGTCTAACCATATGCAACCCTACCAATAAATGGCCCCCACAATGTGATTCCTGTCCTCTCACGGGTTGGTTACCGGTCTTGAGCGCCCATGAATCCCCATTGCTACCACGGGTCGTTCTGTCTCAATACCCCTCCGATTAGGGTCTGACATAACAGGACATCCTAGCCAAACACTACTAGACAATCCTAGATATGTCATCCAACAGTTTAGGAAGGTGTTCAGAGGGCATCTCCGGAAACATCCCATAATATTCCCGTAGTAGTCCAAGGACAGAAGTGTCAAAAGGACACCTCTCCTTTCCAAACCATACTTAAGCATACACATGCATCAATTCATATCATCACATATATGGTAACTTCATATATGGAAAGAAATCAATAATTACAATCACTTTGTATATAATTGGTAAGTAAATCATACATGAATCAATTTAATATGAATAAGTAATGCTACTGTAATCAAAGTTATGCAACAGTAGTATATCATTGTAAGAATCTAATTTAGGAAACATATCAATGATATTCAAATATAGAAACTAGATTCATGCTATCTATGTAATTATGGAAATAACCATCCTTACCTTTAATAACTCGCAAAGGAATCCTAAGAAGTCAAGTAAGATCTTGGCAAACTTGAGAAGAAGGTCCTAAACAAGTATATACAACATATTAGGAAAGATCCCTAACAGAAAAAATACCAAAACATCCAAAACAGACCAATTCTGGAGTTGCTGAACTCATTGGTCGAGTGGATTGGTCGACTGGTCCAGTCGACCAATCAGTCGACCAATGCGAGATAACGATAGCCCTAAAAAAAACAGAGTTTTAAGATATGAAATCCAAATTTGGTGGTTCAAAAGGGTACTAATCAAGGGGTAAACTACATCAGTAGTATTCTAACATATAGGGGACCTCAAAACACTAATCCAAACAAGACATCAAAATCCAAATTAGGAAACAAAAAGTTACCATAATTAGATCAACCATGGATCTTGATGAATTCGAAATAGAAATCAAAGACAAGAACAATAGGAGGATGGATCATTGCTTCAGGTAAAGGTATCATGAAAACATACTTAGATCTTCAAGGAAATAGGCTTAGAAGCATAAATCTAAATAAGGAAATAAAACCTACCATATATGTAACTACCATGATTCATGAAGAACACATAGTATGGTAGAAGAGAACAACTAGAGATTTATAGATCATGGATTATGAAAAGAAAACACAGTAATTAACTACTAACATGATCAAAATAGAAGATCCAAGGAGATCAGAATTCAAATCAGAAGTTTAACAAGGTTAGATCATGGTTTGATCATAATTCCTTCAAAAGCTTGCAATGATCTTGGTTAAGATCATTGTTCTAGCCTCTAATCCTTAGGATGATCATGAGAACAAGTCCAGAGATGTTTGCAACAGAGAATGCAGCATCTCCTCAACTGTCTCAACTCAAAAAGGAAAGAAAATACAAAGATGGAGGAGAAGAAGAGAGAGTAGACATACCTTTTGATGCAAAAGGAAGAGTTTCGACGAAGATCCGTCAAGAAAACACCAAGGATGCAAGGGAGATGACTTGCAGAGGTCTTTGGTTCATTCCAAAGAGTTTGGAGGCAGCAAATACGAAGTGGACTCGAGATTGGACTTAAATAGAGCAAGAAAAACCTAATTGCCAAAGACAAAGACTCATTGGTCGAGTGGATTGGTCGATCGGCCCTGCCGACCAATCGACGACCAATGCCGACAAAGAAATCCAAAACAGGGAATTGAAGGCCCAGATCAAATCCAATCCTAAAGGGGTTTTGCACACAAGTCAAGTGACTTACCTACTAGGTAGAAATGCCTTCAAACCAAGATAGAGAGCACTCCAAGTCCATCAACTAATCCGATCTTCATCAAGATTCAGTTTCCATAAATAGAACTTCATCATCAACTCTCATGGATTCAAAGCCAGACACCAAGTCCTCCACTGGGATGGCCCAAAGCTGACTTCTTACTTTACTCCGGGTCATCGGACCTACAAATAACAAGGTTTCCGGGTCAAGGTTAGGGCTGGGTTTTACATTCTCCCCCCCTTAAAGAAATTTCGTCCTCGAAATTGAAAGCGTACCTGTGCTTCCAAAGAGGTAAGGAAACTTCTCCTTCATGTCTTCTTCCTTCTCCCAAGAAGCTTTTTCAGGGGTATGGTTCTTCCACCGAATCTTCACCAAAGGGATGGTGCGATTCCGCAGCCGCTTGTCCTTCCTATCCAAGATTTCGGCCGGTTCTTCATCGTAGGTCAAATCAGCACTAAGTCCTTCAGTGCTTGCTGCAAGATGTGTTCCGGATTCTCTATGTATTTTCGGAGCATCGAAATATGAAACACATTGTGAACACCAGCAAGAGGCGGAGGTAATGCTAATCGATACGCAACAGGTCCAACCTTTTCCAAAATCTCGAAAGGTCCAATGTAACGAGGGCTAAGCTTTCCCTTAACATTGAATCTCATCACACCCTTCATTGGTGAAACCTTCGGAAATACTTTCTCTCCAACTTGAAATTCCAAATCGGTCCTTCTCTTATCAAGATAAGATTTCTGTCTTGATCGGGCAGACTTAATCCTTTCTCTTATCATATCTACCATAGCACTCGTAGCTTCAATCATTTCAGGACCTAAGACTTTTCTTTCACCTGTCTCGATCCAAGACAAAGGTGTCCTACAAGTACCGCCATACAAAGCCTTGAATGGAGCCATGCCTATTGTTGCTTGATAACCGTTGTTATAGGCAAACTCAACCAAAGCTAGGTGTTCATCCCAATTACCACCCATATCCACCACACAAGATCCGAGCATGAGTTCCAATGTCTGAATTGTCCGCTCGGATTGTCCATCGACCGTGGATAATGAGCTGTACTCAAGTTCAATTGGGTTCCCAAGGCCTTCTCGCAAACTATTCCAAAACCTTGAGGTGAACCTAGGATCACGATCCGAAACAATACTCAATGGCACACCATGCAGACGAACCACATTATCCACATAAAGCCTTGCTAGCTTATCCGCAGTATGAGTGATCTTCATAGGAATGAAGTGGGCTGATTTGGTCAACCTATCAACAATCACCCACACAAAGTGTCATTGCCTTTACTTGTCCGAGGCAAGCTAGTCACAAAGTCCATGGAGATATCCTCCCACTTCCAACTAGGAATAGGAAGAGGCTGAAGTAATCCAGATGGAGGTTGTCGAACGGCTTTCACACGTTGGCAAGTCTTTCACTTGGCAACAAAATCATCAACATCCGCCTTCAGACCAATCCACCAAAAATGTTCCTTCAAGTCCTTGTACATCTTGGTGCTTCCCGGGTGTATAGTAAAGACTGACTGGTGTGCTTCCTTCAATATTTCTTTCTTAACTTCTTCATTTGCAGGCACACACAGTCTTCCTCTAAACAACAAAGCACCATCCATGGATATACCAAAGTCGGGGTCCGACTCAGGATTCGAAGAAGTCTTCTCAACTTTGATCAAAAACTCTTGATCAGAACTTTGCAGAGCAACAATCTTATCTCTAAGACCAGATCTTGCCGTCATGGCAGAAAGAATAAAATCAGAATTCTCAGGGACGATTTCCATATCGAAACTCTCAATAGAAGACCATAATGGTAAACTCAAAGCATTCAAATCCAAAGTCTTCTTCTGGTTCTTCCTACTAAGAGCATCAGCAACAACGTTTGCTTTCCCGGGGTGATATTGAATATCACAATCATAATCGGAGACTAGTTCCAACCATCTCCTTTGTCTCATGTTCAACTCCTTTTGGGTAAAGAAGTATTTCAAACTCTTATGATCCGTGAAAATGGCAATCTTTTCACCGTAAAGGTAATGTCTCCAAATCTTCAAAGCAAAGACAACGGCGGCAAGTTCTAGATCGTGAGTAGGGTAATTCCGCTCATAATCTTTCAATTGCCAAGAAGCATAGGCTACGACCTTGCCATGTTGCATCAGTACACAACCCAAACCAATCTTTGACGCATCGGTATAAACTGTCATACCACCGGAACTATCAGGTATAGTCAAAACCGAGGCACTTGTCAATCTATCTTTCAACTCTTGGAAATTCTTCTCATAGGCGTCAGACCAAACAAACTTTTCTTCTTTCCTGGTCAACTTAGTCATAGGAGCAGCCAACCGAGAAAAGTTCTCAATAAACCTTCGGTAGTAACCCGCCAATCCAAGAAAACTTCTTATTTCCGTTACTGACTTCGGTCTTTCCCAATCAGCCACAGCTTGGACCTTTTCAGGATCGACACGAATACCTTCGGCTGAAACTACATGACCAAGGAATACCACTCTCTTAAGCCAGAAATCACACTTGCTAAACTTAGCGAACAACTTCTTTTCTCGCAACCTTTGCAAAGTGAAACTTAGATGACTCGCATGCTCTTCTTCGCTCTTCGAATAGATCAAGATGTCATCAATGAAAACAATCACAAACTTATCAAGCACATCATGAAATACTCGGTTCATGAGGTCCATGAACACCACAGGAGCATTGGTCAATCCGAAGGGCATGACTCTAAACTCATAGTGACCATACCGCGTTCGGAAAGCTGTCTTGAAGATATCACTAGACTTCACTTTCAATTGGTGATATCCAGACCTTAAGTCAATCTTTGAGAACACAATCGCACCCTTCAACCGATCGAAGAGATCATCAATTCTCGGGCAGCGGATATCTATTCTTGATAGTCAACTTATTCAACTCACGGTAGTCGATGCACAAGCGCATACTACCATCTTTCTTCTTGACAAACAAGACCGGAGCTCCCCAAGGTGACACCTAGGCTGTACGAAACCTCTATCAATGAGCTCATTCAACTGATTTTGCAACTCTTTCAACTCAGTAGGAGCCATCCTATACGGAGCTTTAGATACTGGAGTGGCACCAGGGACGAGATCAATAGAAAACTCGACATCCCTGTCTGGAGGCACTCCTGATAGATCATCAGGGAAGACATCAACAAAGTCGCAGACAACTCTGACTTCATTGACTCTTTTCTCCACTTTACCCTTGCCTTCAGATGAAGCATCATCCACTAGGGCATAGACTTGCATCAGTGCGGACAACACCTTCTTACAAACCCTTCTCTTTTCACCCTTAAATTCCAAGACCGGACTTCCACAGATATGGAACTGAATCTTCTTTGAGGAACAAAGGAACACAGCTTTGTGGGCTGTCAACCAATCGATTCCCAAAATAATATCGAAGTCCTTCATGTCAAGAATTACAAAATTGGCTTCCAAGTTCTTCTCACCAATCAACACAGGACATTTAGATAACCCCTTATCTAGTTTCACAACAGGACCAGTAGGTGTACTAATCAATAAACAACTAGACAACTTCTCAGGGATTAGGTTAGTCTTCTTGATGAATGCAGATGACATGAACGAATGAGATGCACCCGTATCAAATAAGACAAATGCGGAAATAGAAGCAACTAACAATGTACCCGTAATCACTTCATGGCTTGGATCCCGCTTAGCACCGGAAAATACTGAAAACTCTACAAGAGGGAGGAGCAGGAGCACTCTTCACCATCGGGGCAAGGCTGGCAAGGTGCCGCTTCGGACAGCACGAGCGAAATGACCAGCTTGCTTGCAAGAGAAGCAAACAGGATTGCTGGATCCAACAGGGGTGGCAGCAACAGAGGGCTTCCGAACAAAAGGCCTTGCACTTGCACTTGCACTTGCACTTGCACTCGCTGGTGGTCGGTTTCCGCCATACCGTCTAAACCGGCCGGGCTGCTGAAAACCCGTGTTTCGACCTACACTCTTAGCCCGAAAGGTAGGAGTGGGGTAGGGTGTAGGTCTCACAAAACGACGGTCATTACGATCCACCAAACCAGAATTCCTTGATCGCCGTGGCTTTTGCACACGAGCACTTTCCTTCTCTCGTTTCTTCCAACTTCTTCGAGTTCTCGCACCACTTGAGCATAGCTCACTATAGGCTGGATCGTGAGGTAAGCTTTAATGGCAGGGTGCAGTCCTTTGAAGAACTTCTTTGCTTTGGCGAGGTCATCCTTCGGAGAATCTGGAGCAAAGAAATGAAGCTCCTCGAACTTCGTTGGTACTCCAACACGACACGAGTTCCTTGAGTAAGAATCATGAACTCAGCTTCCTTCGCATCTTTTACCGCCTCGGGAAAGTAGTTCATACAAAAAGCCTCTTTGAACAACTCCCAAGTTACAACTCCCGCATGCAAACCTTCCAAAACAGGCCGTGTGGAGATCCACCATGCATCAGCTTCTTGTTGTAACTTCTGCTCAAAGCAAACAGAATCTTCTCGAGCTTCCGAGCATTGCAGATGTCGGAAAGCCTTCTCCAACTCACGAAGCCACTTGTTAGGAAACAAGGGGTCCTTGGTAACTCCGGTGAAAGTGGGTACTTGCATTTCGGAAAACTCTCCATCGGGACGAGTATGAGGAGTTCCAGCTAAACCTCCCGCATTCGGAGGACTGCGACATGAGGATTCACATTAGCACCAGCCCGGGTCTCATTATGCGGAGTCATGAAACCCACCAACATCTCGGTTGAACCGAGCTGCTTGTCGTCGCATCATATTGCCCATAATATTGGCAATATCTCGGAAACTTCCAACATTCGGGGCACCCGGGTATCTCATGAGTACCCCGATCAACATTTGGTATCTCACCACCTCCATGAGGTATTTCACCACCTCCCTGAGGTATTTCACCACCTCCTTGACCACTGGATTCACCACGCCCACTTCTCAGAGTAACCATTCTGCAAAACTGAGAACATCAAAATACCGAATTTCGATGTTTCAACATAAACCACTAGTCCAAATGATTTGAAAACTTAAATCATGCTCAAATATATCCATATAGTCATCAAACAATAATCCATAAGGCAAAAATCACATTTTCCAAAAATTCAACAGCAAATGAGGTCTCTGTGACCATTGGTCGAGTGATTGGTCGATCGACCCGATCGACCAATGAGTCGACCAATGCAGCATGTAATGCGAAAATTCGCATTATAAGCCTCATTTTCACATTCCAACCTCATTCTAACTTCTTCCAAAGGTGAGAGAGCTCTAGGGAAAGTCTCCAAGAGTTCTCACAAGTGTTCTTGAGGTGATTTGGTGCTTCAACAACAACACCACAACACACAATCATCACAAACAAGGTAAATCTCTCATTCTTTCTTCCATTTTCATCTTCTCATGCTTGCATTTCAATTAAAACCATGCTTTACTTGTATCCAATGCTAGAAATCATGCTTAGGAATGCTTAGAAACATATTCCCTAGGTTTTAAACACAATGCCATGCATAGACAACAAGTTTTAACATATTGGTGTTCATCTCGCAATGTTTTCATACCGAAATCGATATCTTTAGAAAAATTCCGTTTTCTCTCAAACCGCTTGAAATTTTCGCACGAGATCAAATGCTACATGCTCAAGATGACATTGTAGATAGGTCCATACAATTTGATTAAACCAATTTCAACTTTTCAAAAATCCAATTTTGACCTAAATTGCAAAATCCCCAAATTTCCTTCTTGCTGAATTTTTCGCTTTAATCCAAGTTTTCGATCGATTTTCTTCAAACAAACTTCATAGACATGAAATTCCAAGTATTGCGCACATGCTAGTATGTTCAAATCAAATTTCCCCCAAATTTGAAATTTTTTGAAAAATTACGAAAATACCCTTTTGGCTCAAATCTTAAGGTAGCACTAACTGGAATTGTCTCTTGTTTCTTTCACAGATATCCACTATGCAGAGGGGAGGGCGAGGACGAGGTAGAGGTCATGGTCGCATTGTAGGTGCTCTTAGGGGCAGAGGTCAGGTTCCTTCAGAGCCTAGACAGGAGGTTAGGAGACCGGACATGTTTGACACACCTCGGGCCGAGTTCCCGTACGAGGCCTACTTCGCCATCGCAATATCGAGATGGGACGTCTACTTCACTTACGCCAGCTCGTAGCCTTTAGGATTCGGCAGAGATTCGACACATTGCAAGTGGACTCATCTCTTCACCGAGGATCCGCCGGTATACCCGGAACTAGTGAGGTTGTTCTTCGAACAACCTTACCTACACGAGGAGGCTCAAGGCCAAGGACATCCACTTAGACTTGTCCTCGGGAGCAGTGGTCTTCCGGACTCGATTCGCTTCTCCACCCGGACACCGGGCTGAGATCTTGCGAGGTTCCTTACTATCCACAGCAGGTGTGTGTGGATACCGCAGGAGCAGATCCGGACAGCCATCCGATGCCGTACGAGCTTCGCGAGATATGCTCTATGCTATGGGATAGCCGTCGATGCTTCACTCCGTGGACCAGCGGACGGATGACGGATTCTGCACGGATTATCGGTCGCATAGTCGGCCGAAACATTATGCCGAAAGCCGGACATCACCATCGGGTCACAGTGATGGAGGCCTTAGTCATCTACCGCATCTACATGGGCTTCGAGATCGATCTCTCCTACATCATTCAGCGGGTCATGCGGGGACTTAGTTCTGCGGCCTAGCATGCGGAACCTTTGCTATGGGAGGCTACCGACTTTGATCTTCGGGCATTTCGGGGTGAGTTTCGAGGATACACCGGTGGACACCGGTTCACGTGGGGTACTCTATTGGGACTCGGACCATTCGTCGCGATGAGACTACAGCGAGCCGAGAGATCTCTCCGGTCCGGGAGGGTGAGGATGATGATGAATCGGAGGATGAGGATCAAGGGTCGGAGGATGGAGGAGAGGATATCGGTCCCGATAGTGATGATCAGGCCGGAGATGATGCGGATATGCACGAGGCCGAGCCCGTGCATCACGAGTTTCCTTCATCACACTTCGAGGCGGGTGGCCCTTCACATGCGCTCCGGAGACTTCGGATCTTGGGGAACAGATGAGATCGATGACTTCCATGCTAGAGAGGATGGAGGTCGGACAGGAGCAGATGTACGAGAGGATGTAGTCACGACAGGATAGGATAGAGCATCAGGTGACTCAGCTAGCAGAGGAGTTCAGGGCATACAGAGATCAGAGAAGATCACCTAGATAGACTGTACCCTAGGATTTCCATTTATGCATTTCAAATGTAATCGTTGTAAAAACTTTTGAAATTAATAAAGTTCATTTTGTTTCACTTAATTATTGTATATTATGCACCTTTCTTTTCCTTGCATTAGTGACATTTGTTCAAGTATAATTATGGTATGTTATTCTGAAATGTTCTGTTATGCCTCAAAGGTTAAGTTTCTAATTCAGTGTTCTATTATTCACTTCTAAGAGTAGAAGAGTCATTTCAGATTAATGACTCAGGAATGTTCAGTTATTGTCTTTTGTAGTTAGGATCTCCTCGAACCTTGGGCTCTGATACCAATCTATCACGTCCTCCCAGCCGGTACCCTATCTGGCATACCTGAGAGTGTGATTCACAGCCCGAAGATCAGGTATCGAGTGATCAACCTCCCACATAAACAATAACATAATCATGAACAATCATAATAAAAGTGCGGAAGATAAACCATAGATCCAATAAGGAAAGAATGAATCATAAATAAATCAGAAAGATAGTTATAATCAGAGTATCAAACAGATAAGTAAAGTGAGGCAAAAATCCCACTTTACAACCAGCGGAAAAGTAGCTCTAAAAGATAATAAACTAGACAAAATCTAATCCCAGTAGCAAGTACAATGGGTAACTAAATTGTTCTCCACTTTATAGACAACATCCTTATAAGTGTAAATCTCATAAATAGCACAAGGACGCTTCCACTCAATGGTCGGACTAAGCATCGTACGGAGCATAACCACCCGCGGGATCTTCAGTGTAATTATGGTAACCGCAATCACCTTCCTGGAGATATGCCTCTTCGCCTTGTGCTTTTTCATAGGGACCGTCATAGTACTCAGTACTTGCAGGATAGTCTAACAAACATTGTACAATAAAGGAATGAGTTTCAAAGAAACTCAAGAAGGCGATTAAAATCCATAATAACATAAATGGCAGGATTCGCGGAACAAACATAAATGCAATATGATATGAGACAAGCAATGAATGAATGAATCTAACTCTATGTATGCTGGTCTCTATTGGCAGACATGCTTTAAGTCATAGCACTGTACTTCTTTAGGAAGGTCCGCTCACATCCTCAACCATTTAAGATATCTTGGATTCTCTCACGGTTCATTTCACCGGTCTTGAGCAGCCGATTGGTAATGGGTCCTTCATCCCTCAGGACAAACCATGGCAGGGGGTTAAGTCAACACACTCTCTCACAACCATTTGGTATAAATGCTGGCGCATGTCGGGGTAAAACCTAGCCAAATGCAAGTCTTCTACTTAGTTACATCAAGTCGGATCCAGATACGTCCATTCCTCGTCCCCGACGATCCTTTCCGGTATCCTTCACACTAGAGTCCTCATAGTCCCTGACTACGGACTCATCAACCCTATTGATCATCCACATATGGTAAACGGGAAGCTCTCACGTCCTCTCACGGGTTGGTTACCGGTCTTAAGCGCCCGTGAGCCCAAGTCTAACCATATGCAACCCTACCAATAAATGGCCCCCACAATGTGATTCCTGTCCTCTCACGGGTTGGTTACCGGTCTTGAGCGCCCATGAATCCCCATTGCTACCACAGGTCGTTCGGTCTCAATACCCCTCCGATTAGGGTCTGACATAACAGGACATCCTAGCCAAACACTACTAGACAATCCTAGATATGTCATCCAACAGTTTAGGAAGGTGTTCAGAGGGCATCTCCGGAAACATCCCATAATATTCCCGTAGTAGTCCAAGGACAGAAGTGTCAAAAGGACACCTCTCCTTTCCAAACCATACTTAAGCATACACATGCATCAATTCATATCATCACATATATGGTAACTTCATATATGGAAAGAAATCAATAAGTACAATCAACTTGTATATAATTAGTAAGTAAATCATACATGAATCAATTTAATATGAATAAGTAATGCTACTGTAATCAAAGTTATGCAACAGTAGTATATCATTGTAAGAATCTAATTTAGGAAACATATCAATGATATTCAAATATAGAAACTAGATTCATGCTATCTATGTAATTAAGGAAATAACCATCCTTACCTTTAATAACTCGCAAAGGAATCCTAAGAAGTCAAGTAAGATCTTGGCAAACTTGAGAAGAAGGTCCTAAACAAGTATATACAACATATTAGGAAAGATCCCTAACAGAAAAGATACCAAAACATCCAAAACAGACCAATTCTGGAGTTGCTGAACTCATTGGTCAAGTGGATTGGTCGACTGGTCAAGTCGACCAATGCAGACAGTAGCCTAAAAAAAACAGAGTTTTAAGATATGAAATCCGAATTTGGTGGTTCAAAAGGGTACTAATCAAGGGGTAAACTACATCAGTAGTATTCTAACATATAGGGGACCTCAAAACACTAATCCAAACAAGACATCAAGATCCAAATTAGGAAACAAAAAGTTACCATAATTAGATCAACCATGGATATTGATGAATTCGAAATAGAAATCAAAGACAAGAACAATAGGAGGATGGATCATTGCTTCAGGTAAAGGTATTGTCACGCCCTCCCAGCCGGTACCCTATCTGGCATACCCGAGAGTGTGATCCACAGCCCGAAGATCAGGTATCGAGTGATCAACCTCCCACATAAACAATAACATAATCATGAACAATCAAAATAAAAGTGCGGAAGATAAATCATAGATCCAATAAAGAAAGAATGAATCATAAATGAATCAGAATAATAGATATAATCAGAGTGTCAAACAGATCAGTAAAGTGAGGCAAAAATCCCACTTTACAACCAGCGGAAAAGTAGCTCTAAAGAGAATAAACTAAATAAAATCTAATCCCAGTAGCTAGTACATTGGGTAACTAAATTGTTCTCCACTTTATAGACAACATCCTTGTAAGTGTAAATCTCATAAATGGCACAAGGACGCTTCCACTCAATGGTCGGACTAAGCATCGTACGGAGCATAACCACTCGTGGGATCTTCAGAGTAATTGTGGTAACCGCAATCACCTTCCTGGTGATATGCCTCTTCGCCTTGCGCTTCTTCATAGGGACCGTCATAGTACTCAGTACCTGCAGGATAGTCTAACAACATTGTACAATAAAGGAATGAGTTTCAAAGAAACTGTAAAACCCAGCCCTAACCTTGACCTGGAAACCTTGTTATTTGTAGGTCCGATGACCCGAAGTAAAGTAAGAAGTCAGCTTTGGGCCATCCCAGTAGAGGACTTGGTGTCTGGCTTTGAATCCATGAAAGTTGATGATGAGGTTCTATTTATGGAAACTAAATCCTGATGAAGATCTGATTAGTTGATGGACTTGGAGTGCTCTCTATCTTGGTTTGAAGGCATTTCTACCTATTAGGTAAGTCACTTGACTTGTGTGCAAAACCCCTTTAGGATTGGATTTGATCTCGGACCTTCAATTCCCTCGTTTTGGTCTTCTTGTCGCATTGGTCGATCGATTGGTCGATCGGGCCAGTCGACCAATCCACTCGACCAATGAGTGCTGTCTTTGGCAATTAGGTTGTTCTTGCTCTATTTAAGTCCAATCTCGAGTCCACTTCGTATTTGCTGCCTCCAAACCCTCCGGAACGAACCAAAGACCTCTGCAAGTCATCTCTCTTGCATCCTTGGTGTTTTCTTGACGGATCTTCGTCGAAACTCTTCTTTTTGCATCAAAAGGTATGTCTACTCTCTCTTCTTCTCCTCCATCTTTGTTTTTCTTTCCTTTTTGAGTTGAGACAGTAGAAGAGATGCTGCATTCTCTGTTGCAAACATCTCTCGAACATGTTCTCATGATCATCCTAAGGATTTGAGGCTAGAACAATGATCTTAACCATGATCATTGCAAGCTTTTGAAGGAATCATGATCAAACCATGATCTAATCTTTGATTAAACTTCTAATCTGAATTCTGATCTCTTTGGATCTTCTATGTTGATCATGTTAGTAGTTAATTACTGTGTTTTCTTTCCATGATCCATAATCTATAGATTTCTAGTTGTTCTCTTCTACCATACTATGTGTTCTTCATGATGCATGGTAGTTACATATATGGTAGGTTTTATTTCCTTATTTAGATTTATGCTTCTAAGCCTTATTCCATGAAGATCTATGTATGTTTTCATGATACCTTTACCTGAAGCAATGATCCATCCTCCTATTGTTCTTGTCTTTGTTTTCTATTTCAAATTCATCAAGATCCATGGTTGATTTAATTATGGTAACTTTTTGTTTCCTAATTTGGATCTTGATATCTTGATTGGATTAGTGTTTTGAGGTCCCCTATATGTTAGAATACTACTGATGTAGTCTACCCCTTGATTAGTACCCTTTTGAACCACCAAATTCGGATTTCATATCTTAAAACTCGTTTTTTTAGGCTATCGTCTCGCATTGGTCGATTGATTGGTCGATCGGACCAGTCGACCAATCCACTCGACCAATGAGTACAAAGCAACTCCGGAATTGGTCTATGTTGGATGTTTTGGTATCTTTTCTGTTAGGGATCTTTCCTAATATGTTGTATATACTTGTTTAGGACCTTCTTCTCAAGTTTGCCGAGATCTTACTTGATTTCTTAGGATTCCTTTGCGAGTTATAAAAGGTAAGGATGGTTATTTCCTTAATTACATAGATAGCATGAATCTAGTTTCTATATTTGAATATCATAGATATGATTCCTAAATTAGATTCTTACAATGATATACTACTGTTGCATAACTTTGATTACAGTAGCATTACTTATTCATATTAAATTGATTCATGTATGATTTACTTACCAATGTTATAAAAGTGATTGTAATTATTGATTTCTTTCCATATATGAAGTTACCATATATGTGATGATATGAATTGATGCATGTGTATGCTTAAGTACGGTTTGGAAAGGAGAGGTGTCCTTTTGACACTTCTGTCCTTGGACTACTACGGGAATATTATGGGATGTTTCCGGAGATGCCCTCTCGGACACCTTCCTAAACCGTTGGATGACATATCTAGGATTTGTCTAGTAGTGTTTGGCTAGGATGTCCCTGTTATGTCGACCCTAATCGGAGGGGTATTGAGACCGAACGACCCGTGGTAGCAATGGGGATTCATGGGCGCTCAAGACCGGTAACCAACCCGTGAGAGGACAGGAATCACATTGTGGGGGCCATTTATTGGTAGGGTTGCATATGGTTAGACTTGGGCTCACGGGCGCTTAAGACCGGTAACCAACCCGTGAGAGGACGTGAGAGCTTCCCGTTTACCATATGTGGATGATCAATAGGGTTGATGAGTCCGTAGTCGAGGGACTATGAGGACTCTAGTGTGAAGGATACCGGAAAGGATCGTCGGGGACGAGGAATGGAAGTATCCGGATCCGACTTGATGTAACTAAGTAGAAGACTTGCATTTGGCTAGGTTTTACCCCGACATGCGCCAAGATTTATACCAAATGGTTGTGAGAGAGTGTGTTGACTTAACCCCCGCCAAGGTTTGTCCCGAGGGATGAAGGACCAATTACCAATCGGCTGCTCAAGATCGGTGAAATGATCCGTGAGAGAATCCAAGATATCTTAAATGGTTGAGGATGTGAGCGGACCTTCCTAAAGAAGTACGGTGCTATGACTTAAAGCATGTCTGCCAATAGAGACCAGCATACATAGAGTTAGATTCATTCATTCATTGGTTGTCTCATATCATATTGCATTTATGTTTGTTCGTGAATCCTGCCATTTATGTTATTATGGATTTTTAACTGCCTTACTGAGTTTCTTTGAAACTCATTCCTTTATTGTACAATGTTGTTAGACAATCCCGCAGTACCGAGTACTATGACGGTCCCTATGAAGAAGCGCAAGGCGAAGAGGCATATCTCCAGGAAGGTGATTGCGGTTACCACAATTACTCGAAGATCCCACGAGTGGTTATGCTCCGTACGATGCTTAGTCCGACCATTGAGTGGAAGCGTCCTTGTGCCATTTATGAGATTTACACTTACAAGGATGTTGTCTATAAAGTGGAGAACAATTTAGTTACCCAATGTACT
The DNA here is from genome assembly GCF_041222555.1 of Hakea prostrata. Taxonomy (NCBI): domain Eukaryota; kingdom Viridiplantae; phylum Streptophyta; class Magnoliopsida; order Proteales; family Proteaceae; genus Hakea; species Hakea prostrata. The sequence continues at coordinate 51,912,880 of NC_142600.1, read as the reverse complement.
AGCTACTGGGATTAGATTTTATTTAGTTTATTCTTTAGAGCTACTTTTCCGCTGGTTGTAAAGTGGGATTTTTGCCTCACTTTACTTATCTCGTTTGATACTCGATTATATCTATTATTCGCTTAGATTCATTCTTTCTTTATTGGATCTATGATTTATCTTCCGCACTCTTGTTATGATTGTTCATGATTATGTTATTGTTTATGTGGGAGGTTGATCACTCGATACCCGATCTTCGGGCCGTGGATCACACTCTCGGGTATGCCGATAGGGTACCGGCCGGGAGGGCGTGACAGATTGGTATCGAGCCCAAGGTTCGAGGAGATCCTAACCACAAAAGACAACAACCGAACATTCCCGAGTCATTGATCTGAAATGACTCTTCTACTCTTAGAAGTGAATAATAGAACACCGAATTAGAAACTTGACCTTTGAGGTATAACAGAACATTTCGAATAACATACCATAATTATACTTGAACAAATGTCACTAATGCAAGGAAAAGAAAGTTGCATAACATGCAATAATTAAAGAGGAACAAAATGAACTTCATTAATTTCAAAGGTTTTTACAACGATTACATCCGAAATGCATAAATGGAAATCCTAAGGTACAAGCTCTATCTAGGTGATCCGCTCCGATCTCTCGTATGCTCCGAACTCCTCTCGCTAGCCGAGTCACCCGATGCTCTATCCTATCCCGTCGTGACTCCATCCTCTCGTGCATCTGCTCCCGTCCGACCTCCATCCTCTCTAGCATGGAAGTCATCGATCTCATCTCGTGCTCCAAGATCTGAAGTCTCCGGAATCGCATGTGAAGGGCCACCTACCTCGAAGTGTGATGAAGGAAACTCGTGATGCATGTGCTCAGCCTCGCGCATATCCGCATCATCTCCGGCCCGATCATCACTATCGAGACCGATATCCTCTCCTCCATCCTCCGATCCCCGATCCTCATCCTCTCGATTCATCATCATCCTCACCCTCCGGACCAGGAGATCTCTCTCGATCGTCGTAGTCTCATCCGACGAATGGTCCGAGTCCCAATAGGGTATCCCCGTGATCTAGTGTCCACCGGTGTATCCTCGAAACTCACCCCGAAATGCTTGAAGATCAAGGTCGGTAGTCTCCCATAGCAAAGGTTCCGCATGCTAGGCCGCAGAACCAAGTCCAACATGACCCGCTGAATGATGTAGGAGAGATCGATCTCGAAGCCCATGTAGATGCGGTAGATGACTAAGGCCTCCATCACCGTGACCCGATGGTGATGTCCGGCTTCGGCATGATGTTTCGGCCGACTATGCGACCGATAATCCGTGCAGAACCCGTCATCCGTCCGCTAGTCCACGGTGTGAAGCATCGACGGCTATCCCATAGCGTAGAGCATATCTCGCGAAGCTCGTACGGCATCGGTATGGCTGTCCAGATCCGCGCTCCTCGCAGTATCCACACACACCGCCGTGGATAGTGAGGAACCCGCAAGATCTCAGCCGTTGTCCGGGTAGAGAAGCGAATCTGAGTCCGGAAGACCCCGCTCCCGAGGACAAGTCTAAGTGGATGTCCTTGGCCTCGAGCCTCCTCTCGTGTAAGTAAGGTTGCCGAAGAACAACCTCACTAGTTCCGGTATACCGGTAGATCCTCGGTGAAGAGATGAGTCCACCGCAATGTGTCGAACCTCCGCCGAATCCTAAAGGCTCGAGCTGGCGTAAGTGAAGTAGACGTCCCATCTCAATGTTGCAAGAATCGAAGTAGGCCTCGTACAGAACTCGGCCCGAGGTGTGTCAAACATGTCCGGTCTCCTAACCTCCCGTCTAGGCTCGAAAGGAACCCGACCTCTCCGCCCCTAAGAGCACCTACGATGCGACCACGACCTCTACCTCGTCCTCGCCCTCCCCTTTGCATAGTGTATCCGTGAAAGAGACAAGAGACAATTCCAATTAGTGCTATTTTAAGATTTGAGCCAAAAGGGTATTTTCGTAATTTTTCGGAAAATTTCAAATTTGGGGGAAATTTGATTTGAACATACTAGCATGTGCGCAATACTTGGAATTTCATGTCTATGAAGTTTGTTTGATGAAAATCGATCGAAAACTTGGATTAAAGCGAAAAATTCAGCAAGAAGGAAATTTGGGGATTTTGCAATTTAGGTCAAAATTGGATTTTTGAAAAGTTGAAATTGGTTAAATCAAATTGTATGGACCTATCTACAATGTCATCTTGAGCATGTAGCATTTGATCTCGTGTGAAAATTTCAAGCGGTTTGAGAGAAAACGAAATTTTTCTAAAGATATCGATTTCGGTATAAAACTTTGCGAGATGAGCACCAATGTGTTAAAACTTGTTGTCTATGCATGGCATTGTGTTTAAAACCTAAGGAATATGTTTCTAAGCATTCCTAAGCATGATTTCTAGCATTGGATACAAGTAAAGCATGGTTTTATTGAAATGCAAGCATGAGAAGATGAAAATGGAAGGAAGATTGAGAGGTTTACCTTGTTTGTGAAGATGGTGTGTTGTGGTGTTGTTGTTGAAGCACTAAATCACCTCAAGAACACTTGTGGGAACTCTTGGAGACTTTCCCTAGAGCTCTCTCACCTTTGGAAGAAGTTAGAATGAGGTTGGAATGTGAAAATGAGGCTTATAATGCGAATTTTCGCATTCTCGTTCGCATTGGTCGACTCATTGGTCGATCGGGTCACTCGACCAATCACTCGACCAATGGTCACAGAGACCTCATTTGCTGTTGAATTTTTGGAAAATGTGATTTTTGCCTTATGGATTATTGTTTGATGACTATATGGATATATTTAAGCATGATTTAAGTTTTCAAATCATTTGGACTTGTGGTTTATGTTGAATCTTCGAAATTCGGTATTTTGATGTTCTCGGTTTTGCGTAATGGTTACTCCGAGAAGTGGGCGTGGTGAATCCAAAGTGGTCATGGAGGTGGTGAAGTACCTCAGGGAGGTGGTGAAGTACCTCATGGAGGTGGTGAGATACCAAATGTTGATCGTGGTACTCATGAGATACCCGGTGCCCCGAATGTTGGAAGTTTCGTAGATATTGCCAATATTATGGGCAATATGATGCAGCAAGAAGCAAGCAGCTCGGCTCAACCAGATGTTGGTGGGTTTCATGACTCGCATAATGAGACCCGGGCTGGTGCTAATGTGAATCCTCATGCCGCAGTCCCGAATGCGGGAGGTTTAGCCGGAACTCCTCATACTCGCCCGATGGAGAGTTTTCTCAAGATGCAAGTACCCACTTTTACCGGAGTTACCAAGGACCCCTTGTTTCCTAACAAGTGGCTTCGTGAGTTGGAGAAGGCTTTCCGACATCCGCAATGCTCGGAAGCTCGAAGATTTTGTTTGCTAAACTGAAGTTGCAACAAGAAGCCGATGCATGGTGGATCTCCACTCGTCCCGTTTTGGAAGGTTTGCATGCAGGAGTTGTAACTTGGGAATTATTCAAAGAGGCTTTTTGTATGAACTACTTTCCCGAGGCGGTGAAGGATGCGAAGGAAGCCGAGTTTATGATTCCGACTCAAGGAACTCGTCCGTGTTGGAGTACCAACAGAAGTTCGAGGAGCTTCATTTCTTTGCTCCGATTCTTTGAAGGAAGACCTCGCCAAAGCAAAGAAGTTCTTCAAAGGACCGCGTCCCGCCATTAAAGCTTACCTCACAGCCCAGCCTATAGTGAGCTATGCTCAAGTGGTGCGGAACTCGAAGAAGTTGGAAGAAACAGAGAAGGAAAATGCTCGTGTGCAAAAGCCTTGGCAGTCAAGGAATTCTGGTTTGGTGGATCGTAATGACCGTCGTTTTGTGAGACCTACACCCTACCCCACTCCTACCTTTCGTGCTAAGAGTGTAGGTCGAACACGGGTTTTTAGCAGCCCGGCCGCTTTAGACAAGATGGCGGAAACCGACCACCAAGCAAGTGCAAGTGCAAGTGCAAGGCCTTTTGTTCGAAGCCCTCTCGTTGCAGCCACCCCCGTTGGATCCAAAGAATCCCGTTTGCTTCTACCGCAAGCAAGCTGGTCATTTTGCTCGTGCTCGTCCGGGCGGCCCGCCCAAAGAGCCCGCCCCCTGGTGAAGAGTGCTCCCGCTCCTCCCTCTCGGTAGAGTTTTCAGATTTCCAAAGGCCGAGCAGATCCAAGCCATGATGTGATTACAGGTACATTGTTAGTCGCTTCTATTTCTCGCATTTGTCTTATTTGATACGGGTGCATCTCATTCGCTCATGTCATCTCGCATTCATCAAGAAGACTAACCTAATCCCCGAGAAGTTGTCTAGTTGTTTATTGATTAGTACACCCACTGGTCCTGTTGTGAAACTAGATAAGGGGTTATCTAAATGTCCCGTGTTGATTGGTGAGAAGAACTTGGAAGCCAATTTTGTGATTCTTGACATGAAGGACTTCGATGTTATTTTGGGAATTGATTGGTTGACAGCCCACAAAGCCGTGTTCCTTTGTTCCTCAAAGAAGATTCAGTTCCATATTTGTGGAAGTCCGGTCTTTGAATTTCAGTGGTGAAAAGAGAAGGGTTTGTAAGAAGGTGCCGTCTCGTGACCGATGCAAGTCTATGCCCTAGTGGATGATGCTTCATCCGAAGGCAAGGGTATAGTGGAGAAAAGAGTCGATGAAGTCGAGTTGTCTGCGACTTTGTTGATGTCTTCCCCGATGATCTATCGAGAGTGCCTCCGGACAGAGATGTCGAATTCTCTATTGATCTCGTCCCCGGTGCCGCTCCGGTATCTAAAGCTCCGTACAGGATGGCTCCAACTGAGTTAAAAGAGTTGCAAAATCAGTTGAATGAGCTCATTGATAGAGGTTTCGTGCAGCCTAGTGTGTCACCTTGGGGAGCTCCGGTCTTGTTCGTCAAGAAGAAAGACGGTAGTATGCGCTTGTGCATCGACTACCATGAGTTGAATAAGTTGACTATCAAGAATAGATATCCGCTGCCCGTAATCGATGATCTCTTCGATCAGCTGAAGGGTGCAGTTGTGTTCTCAAAGATTGACTTAAGGTCCGGATATCACCAATTGAAAGTGAAGTCTAGTGATATCTTCAAGACAGCTTTCCGAACGCGGTATGGTCACTACGAGTTTAGAGTCATGCCCTTCTGATTGACCAATGCTCTTGCGGTGTTCATGGACCTCATGAACCGAGTATTTCATGATGTGCTTGATAAGTTTGTGATTGTTTTCATTGATGACATCTTGATCTATTCGAAGAGCGAAGAAGAGCATGCGAGTCATCTAAGTTTCACTTTGCAAAGGTTGCGAGAAAAGAAGTTGTTCGCTAAGTTTAGCAAGTGTGATTTCTGGCTTAAGAGAGTGGTATTCCTTGGTCATGTAGTTTCAGCCGAAGGTATTCGTGTCGATCCCGAAAAGGTCCAAGTCGTGGCTGATTGGGAGAGACCGAAGTCGACGAACGGAAATAAGAAGTTTTCTTGGATTGGCGGGTTACTACCGAAGGTTTATTGAGAACTTTTCTCGGTTGGCTGCTCCTATGACTAAGTTGACCAGAAAGAAGAGAAGTTTGTTTGGTCCGACGCCTGTGAGAAGAATTTCCAAGAGTTGAAAGATAGATTGACAAGTGCCCCGGTTTTGACTATACCCGATAGTTCCGGTGGTATGACAAGTTTATACCGATGCGCCAAAGATTGGTTTGGGTTGTGTACTGATGCAACATGGCAAGGTCGTAGCCTATGCTTCTCGGCAATTGAAGGATTATGAGCGGAATTACCCCACTCACGATCTAGAACTTGCCGCCGTTGTCTTTGCTTTGAAGATTTGGAGACATTATCTTTACGGTGAGAAGATTGCCATTTTCACGGATCATAAGAGTTTGAAATACTTCTTTACCCAAAAGGAGTTGAACATGAGACAAAGGAGATGGTTGGAACTAGTCTCCGATTATGATTGTGATATTCAAGATCATCCCCGGGAAAGCAAATGTTGTTGCTGATGCTCTTAGTAGGAAGAACCAGAAGAAGACTTTGGATTTGAATGCTTTGAGTTTACCATTGTGGTCTTCTATTGAGAGTTTTGATTTGGAAATCGTTCCCGAGAATTCTGAATTTATTCTTTCGCCATGACGGCAAGATCTGGTCTTAGAGATAAGATTGTTGCTCACAGAGTTCGATCAAGAGTTTTTGATCAAAGTTGAGAAGATTTCTTCGAATCCCGAGTCGGACCCCGACTTTGGTATATCCATGGATGGTGCTTTGTTGTTTAGAGGAAGACCGTGTGTGCCTCGCAAACGAAGAAGTTAAGAAAGAAATATTGAAGGAAGCACACCAGTCAGGTCTTTATCAGTACACCCGGGAAGCACCAAGATGTACAAGGACTTGAAGGAACATTTTTGGTGGATTGGTCTAAAGGCGGATGTTGATGATTTTGTTGCCAAGTGTGAGACTTGCCAACGTGTGAAAGCCGTTCGACAACCTCCATCTGGATTACTTCAGCCTCTTCCTATTCCTAGTTGGAAGTGGGAGGATATCTCCATGGACACTTTGTGACTAGCTTGCCTCGGACAAGTAAAGGCAATGACACCGTGTGGGTGATTGTTGATAGGTTGACCAAATCAGCCCATTTCATTCCTATGAAGATCACTCATACTGGATAAGCTAGCGAGGCTTTATGTGGATAATGTGGTTCGTCCGCATGGTGTGCCATTGAGTATTGTTTCGGATCGTGATCCTAGGTTCACCTCAAGGTTTTGGAATAGTTTGCGTAAGGCCTTGGGAACCCAATTGAACTTGAGTACAGCTCATCATCCACAGCCGATGGACAATCCGAGCGGACAATTCAGACATTGGAAGACATGCTCAGATCTTGTGTGGTGGATATGGGTGGTAATTGGGATGAACACCTAGCTTTGGTTGAGTTTGCCTATAACAACAGTTATCAAGCGACAATAGGCATGGCTCCTTTCAAGGCTTTGTATGGCAAGTACTTGTAGGACACCTTTGTACCGGACTCGAGACAGGTGAAAGAAAAGTCTTAGGTCCCGAGATGATTGAAGCTACAAGTGCTATGGTAGATATGATAAGAGAAAGGATTAAGTCCGCCCAATGAGACAGTAAATCTTATGCCGATAAGAGAAGGACCGATTTGGAATTTCAAGTTGGACAGAAAGTCTTTCTGAAGGTCTCACCAATGAAGGGTGTGATGAGATTCAATGTTAAGGGAAAGCTTAGCCGTCGTTACATTGGACCTTTCGAGATTTTGGAAAAGGTTGGACCTGTTGCGTATCGATTAGCATTACCTCCGCCTCTTGCTGGTGTGCACAATGTGTTCCATATTTCGATGCTCCGAAAATACATAGAGAATCCGGAACACATTTTGCAGCAAGCACCTGAAGGACTTAGTGCTGATTTGACCTATGATGAAGAACCGGCCGAAATCTTGGATAAGAAGGACAAGCAGCTGCGGAATCGCACCATTCCTTTGGTGAAGATTCGGTGGAAGAACCATACCCCTGAAGAAGCTTCTTGGGAGAAGGAAGAAGATATGAAGGAGAAGTTTCCTTACCTCTTTGGAAGCACAGGTACGCTATCAATTTCGGGGATGAAATTTTTTAAGGGGGGGGAGAATGTAAAACCCAGCCCTAACCTTGACCCGGAAACCTTGTTATTTGTAGGTCCGATGACCCGAAGTAAAGTAAGAAGTCAGCTTTGGGCCATCCCAAGAGAGGACTTGGTGTCCGGCTTTGAATCCATGAAAGTTGATGATGAGGTTCTATTTATGGAAACTGAATCCCGATGAAGATCTGATTAGTTGATGGACTTGGAGTGCTCTCTATCTTGGTTTGAAGGCATTTCTACCTATTAGGTAAGTCACTTGACTTGTGTGCAAAACCCCTTTAGGATTGGATTTGATCCGGACCTTCAATTCCCTGTTTTGGTCTTGTTTGTCAAGATTGGTCGACCGATTGGTCGATCGGGCCGATCGACCAATCCACTCGACCAATGAGTGTTGTCTTTGGCAATTAGGTTGTTCTTGCTCTATTTAAGTCCAATCTCGAGTCCACTTCGTATTTGCTGCCTCCAAACCCTCCGGAACGAACCAAAGACCTCTCGCAAGTCATCTCTCTTGCATCCTTGGTGTTTTCTTGACGGATCTTCGTCGAAACTCTTCTTTTTGCATCAAAAGGTATGTCTACTCTCTCTTCTTCTCCTCCATCTTTGTTTTTCTTTCCTTTTTGAGTTGAGACAGTAGAAGAGATGCTGCATTCTCTGTTGCAAACATCTCTCGAACATGTTCTCATGATCATCCTAAGGATTTGAGGCTAGAACAATGATCTTAACCATGATCATTGCAAGCTTTTGAAGGAATCATGATCAAACCATGATCTAATCTTTGATTAAACTTCTAATCTGAATTCTGATCTCTTTGGATCTTCTATGTTGATCATGTTAGTAGTTAATTACTGTGTTTTCTTTCCATGATCCATAATCTATAGATTTCTAGTTGTTCTCTTCTACCATACTATGTGTTCTTCATGATGCATGGTAGTTACATATATGGTAGGTTTTATTTCCTTATTTAGATTTATGCTTCTAAGCCTTATTCCATGAAGATCTATGTATGTTTTCATGATACCTTTACCTGAAGCAATGATCCATCCTCCTATTGTTCTTGTCTTTGTTTTCTATTTCAAATTCATCAAGATCCATGGTTGATTTAATTATGGTAACTTTTTGTTTCCTAATTTGGATCTTGATATCTTGATTTGATTAGTGTTTTAAGGTCCCCTATATGTTAGAATACTACTGATATAGTCTACCCCTTGATTAGTACCCTTTTGAACCACCAAATTCGGATTTCATATCTTAAAACTCTGTTTTTTTAGGCTTATCGTCTCGCATTGGTCGATCGATTGGTCGACTGGACCAGTCGACCAATCCACTCGACCAATGAGTACAGCAACTCCAGAATTGGTCTATGTTGGATGTTTTGGTATCTTTTCTGTTAGGGATCTTTCCTAATATGTTGTATATACTTGTTTAGGACCTTCTTCTCAAGTTTGCCGAGATCTTACTTGATTTCTTAGGATTCCTTTGCGAGTTATAAAAGGTAAGGATGGTTATTTCCTTAATTACATAGATAGCATGAATCTAGTTTCTATATTTGAATATCATAGATATGATTCCTAAATTAGATTCTTACAATGATATACTACTGTTGCATAACTTTGATTACAGTAGCATTACTTATTCATATTAAATTGATTCATGTATGATTTACTTACCAATGTTATAAAAGTGATTGTAATTATTGATTTCTTTCCATATATGAAGTTACCATATATGTGATGATATGAATTGATGCATGTGTATGCTTAAGTACGGTTTGGAAAGGAGAGGTGTCCTTTTGACACTTCTGTCCTTGGACTACTACGGGAATATTATGGGATGTTTCCGGAGATGCCCTCTGGACACCTTCCTAAACTGTTGGATGACATATCTAGGATTTGTCTAGTAGTGTTTGGCTAGGATGTGCCTGTTATGTCGGACCCTAATCGGAGGGGTATTGAGACCGAACGACCCGTGGTAGCAATGGGGATTCATGGGCGCTCAAGACCGGTAACCAACCCGTGAGAGGACAGGAATCACATTGTGGGGGCCATTTATTGGTAGGGTTGCATATGGTTAGACTTGGGCTCACGGGCGCTTAAGACCGGTAACCAACCCGTGAGAGGACGTGAGAGCTTCCCGTTTACCATATGTGGATGATCAATAGGGTTGATGAGTCCGTAGTTAGGGACTATGAGGACTCTAGTGTGAAGGATACCGGAAAGGATCGTCAGGGACGAGGAATGGAAGTATCTGGATCGACTTGATGTAACTAAGTAGAAGACTTGCATTTGGCTAGGTTTTACCCCGACATGCGCCAGTACTTATACCAAATGGTTGTGAGAGAGTGTGTTGACTTAACCCCCCCGCCAAGGTTTGTCCTGAGGGATGAAGGACCCATTACCAATCGGCTGCTCAAGACCGGTGAAATGATCCGTGAGAGAATCCAAGATATCTTAAATGGTTGAGGATGTGAGTGGACTTTCCTAAAGAAGTACGGTGCTATGACTTAAAGCATGTCTGCCAATAGAGACCAGCATTCATAGAGTTAGATTCATTCATTCATTGTTTGTCTCATATCATATTGCATTTATGTTTGTTCCGGAATCCCGCCATTTATGTTATTATGGATTTTTAATCGCCTTACCGAGTTTCTTTGAAACTCATTCCTTTATTGTACAATGTTGTTAGACAATCCTGCAGTACTCGAGTACTATGATGGTCCCTATGAAGAAGCGCAAGGCGAAGAGGCATATCTCCAGGAAGGTGATTGCGGTTACCACAATTACTCTGAAGATCCCACGAGTGGTTATGCTCCGTACGATGCTTAGTCCGACCATTGAGTGGAAGCGTCCTTGTGCCATTTATGAGATTTACACTTACAAGGATGTTGTCTATAAAGTGGAGAACAATTTAGTTACCCAATGTACTAGCTACTGGGATTAGATTTTATTTAGTTTATTCTTTAGAGCTACTTTTCCACTGGTTGTAAAGTGGGATTTTTGCCTCACTTTACTTATCTGTTTGATACTCTGATTATATCTATTATTCTGATTCATTCTTTCTTTATTGGATCTATGATTTATCTTCCGCACTCTTGTTATGATTGTTCATGATTATGTTATTGTTTATGTGGGAGGTTGATCACTCGATACCTGATCTTCGGGCTGTGGATCACACTCTCGGGTATGCCAGATAGGGTACCGGCTGGGAGGGCGTGACAGAAACTCAGTAAGGCAGTTAAAAATCCATAATAACATAAATGCCAGGATTCCAGAACAGACATAAATGCAATATGATATGAGACAAGCAATGAATGAATGAATCTAACTCTATGTATGCTGGTCTCTATTGGCAGACATGCTTTAAGTCATAGCACCGTACTTCTTTAGGAAGGTCCACTCACATCCTCAACCATTAAAGATATCTTGGATTCTCTCACGGATCATTTCACCGGTCTTGAGCAGCCGGTTGGTAATGGGTCCTTCATCCCTCAGGACAAACCATGGCAGGGGGTTAAGTCAACACACTCTCTCACAACCATTTGGTATAAGTACTGGCGCATGTCAGGGTAAAACCTAGCCAAATGCAAGTCTTCTACTTAGTTACATCAAGTCAGATCCAGATACTTCCATTCCTCGTCCCTGACGATCCTTTCCGGTATCCTTCACACTAGAGTCCTCATAGTCCCTGACTACGGACTCATCAACCCTATTGATCATCCACATATGGTAAACGGGAAGCTCTCACGTCCTCTCACGGGTTGGTTACCGGTCTTAAGCGCCCGTAAGCCCAAGTCTAACCATATGCAACCCTATCAATAAATGGCCCCCACATTGTGATTCCTGTCCTCTCACGGGTTGGTTACCGGTCTTGAGCGCCCATGAATCCCCATTGCTACCACGGGTCGTTCGGTCTCAATACCCCTCCGATTAGGGTCTGACATAACAGGACATCCTAGCCAAACACTACTAGACAATCCTAGATATGTCATCCAACAGTTTAGGAAGGTGTCCAGAGGGCATCTCCGGAAACATCCCATAATATTCCCGTAGTAGTCCAAGAACAGAAGTGTCAAAAGGACACCTCTCCTTTCCAAACCATACTTAAGCATACACATGCATCAATTCATATCATCACATATATGGTAACTTCATATATGGAAAGAAATCAATAATTACAATCACTTTTATAACATTGGTAAGTAAATCATACATGAATCAATTTAATATGAATAAGTAATGCTACTGTAATCAAAGTTATGCAACGGTAGTATATATTGTAAGAATCTAATTTAGGAATCATATCTATGATATTCAAATATAGAAACTAGATTCATGCTATCTATGTAATTAAGGAAATAACCATCCTTACCTTTTATAACTCGCAAAGGAATCCTAAGAAGTCAAGTAAGATCTCGGCAAACTTGAGAAGAAGGTCCTAAACAAGTATATACAACATATTAGGAAAGATCCCTAACAGAAAAGATACCAAAACATCCAACATAGACCAATTCTGGAGTTGCTTTGTACTCATTGGTCGAGTGGATTGGTCGACTGGTCCAGTCGACCAATCAGTCGACCAATGCAGACAGTAGCCTATAAAATCAGAGTTTTAAGATATGAAATCCGAATTTGGTGGTTCAAAAGGGTACTAATCAAGGGGTAGACTACATCAGTAGTATTCTAACATATAGGGGACCTCAAAACACCAATCAAATCAAGATATCAAGATCCAAATTAGGAAACAAAAAGTTACCATAATTAAATCAACCATGGATCTTGATGAATTTGAAATAGAAAACAAAGACAAGAACAATAGGAGGATGGATCATTGCTTCAGGTAAAGGTATCATGAAAACATACTTAGATCTTCAAGGAACAAGGCTTAGAAGCATAAATCTAAATAAGGAAATAAAACCTACCATATATGTAACTACCATGCATCATGAAGAACACATAGTAAGGTAGAAGAGAACACTAGAGATCTATAGATTATGGATCATGGAAGGAAAACACAGTAATTAACTACTAACATGATCAACATAGAAGATCCAAAGAGATCAGAATTCAGATTAGAAGTTTAACAAAGATTGGATCATGGTTTGATCATGATTCCTTCAAAAGCTTGCAATGATCATGGTTAAGATCATTGTTCTAGCCTCAAATCCTTAGGATGATCATGAGAACATGTTCAGAGATGTTTGCAACAGAGAATGCAGCATCTCTTCTACTGTCTCAACTCAAAAAGGAAAGAAAAACAAAGATGGAGGAGAAGAAGAGAGAGTAGACATACCTTTTGATGCAAAAAGAAGAGTTTCGACGAAGATCCGTCAAGAAAACACCAAGGATGCAAGAGAGATGACTTGCAGAGGTCTTTGGTTCGTTCCGAGAGAGTTTGGAGGCAGCAAATACGAAGTGGACTCGAGATTGGACTTAAATAGAGCAAGAACAACCTAATTGCCAAAGACAGCACTCATTGGTCGAGTGGATTGGTCGACGGCCCGATCGACCAATCGGTCGACCAATGCTTGGCAACAAGACCAAAACGGGGAATTGAAGGTCCAGATCAAATCCAATCCTAAAGGGGTTTTGCACACAAGTCAAGTGACTTACCTAATAGGTAGAAATGCCTTCAAACCAAGATAGAGAGCACTCCAAGTCCATCAACTAATCAGATCTTCATCAGGATTCAGTTTCCAAAAATAGAACCTCATCATCAACTTTCATGGATTCAAAGCCAGACACCAAGTCCTCCACTGGGATGGCCCAAAGCTGACTTCTTACTTTACTTCGGGTCATCGGACCTACAAATAACAAGGTTTCCGGGTCAAGGTTAGGGCTGGGTTTTACAGGTATCATGAAAACATACTTAGATCTTCAAGGAAATAGGCTTAGAAGCATAAATCTAAATAAGGAAATAAAACCTACCATATATGTAACTACCATGATTCATGAAGAACACATAGTATGGTAGAAGAGAACAACTAGAGATTGATAGATCATGGATTATGAAAAGAAAACACAGTAATTAACTACTAACATGATCAAAATAGAAGATCCAAGGAGATCAGAATTCAAATCAGAAGTTTAACAAGGTTAGATCATGGTTTGATCATGATTCCTTCAAAAGCTTGCAATGATCTTGGTTAAGATCATTGTTCTAGCCTCTAATCCTTAGGATGATCATGAGAACAAGTCCAGAGATGTTTGCAACAGAGAATGCAGCATCTCCTCAACTGTCTCAACTCAAAAAGGAAAGAAAATACAAAGATGGAGGAGAAGAAGATAGAGTAGACATACCTTTTGATGCAAAAGGAAGAGTTTCGACGAAGATCCATCAAGAAAACACCAAGGATGCAAGGGAGATGACTTGCAGAGGTCTTTGGTTCGTTCCAAAGAGTTTGGAGGCAGCAAATACGAAGTGGACTCGAGATTGGACTTAAATAGAGCAAGAAAAACCTAATTGCCAAAGACAGCACTCATTGGTCGAGTGGATTGGTCGACTGGCCCAGTCGACTGGCCCAGTCGACCAATGCTGACAGCAAATCCAAAACAGGTAATTGAAGGCCCAGATCAAATCCAATCCTAAAGGGGTTTTGCACACAAGTCAAGTGACTTACCTACTAGGTAGAAATGCCTTCAAACCAAGATAGAGAGCACTCCAAGACCATCAACTAATCCGATCTTCATCAAGATTCAGTTTCCATAAATAGAACTTCATCATCAACTCTCATGGATTCAAAGCCAGACACCAAGTCCTCCACTGGGATGGCCCAAAGCTGACTTCTTACTTTACTCCGGGTCATCGGACCTACAAATAACAAGGTTTCCGGGTCAAGGTTAGGGCTGGGTTTTACACCCTGTATCAATCAAAACTCTATGCACTTCCCGACGTGCAACCTCTACCTTGATGACTATGGCATCATCATGAGGTAAACAAACATCTCTTTCGTCCTCCTCGCTAAAGGTGATAGAATCTTCACCATTCAGCTTCTTCCGCTTCAGCGTCTCTCTGGTTCCAACAAATTTGGATTTTGTTTTCAGACTCCGGAGTGACTCGGGCTCTGGTCCCCCGAAGATGGTAAGGATCGGTGACCGAGTAGCTTCAATCACCTCCTTGCCCTTCTTAGACTTCTGGGCCTCCCTTGATCGTTCCGAACTAACCGAACAATCCCTTTTAGGAGCAGCCGTACGTGGCTCACGTGGCTCCTCCCTCCTTCTGCTAACAAAACTTGACAGATGTCCCTGAGATATTAATCTCTCAATATCAGCTTTCAAATGACGACAGTCATTAGTATAATGACCATAGTCCTTGTGGAATCGGCAATACTTTTCTCGATCCTGCTGCTCTCCGGGTTTCAAAAGAATTTTAGGCGGCCACTTCAAAATATTTTTTCTTTTGATGATATTTAAAATATCAGCCCGAGGAACATTCAATGGACTGTACTCACTTTTACCGGGGGACCTTTGGCGCCAAACTTGAGATTTTCCAACCCGATCACGAACATTTTTCTTTGGCTTCTGCTTCTGCTCAGGAGCCTTCTGTTCCTTATTGGAGACTTTATTATCTCCTTGGCGTGCGTCTAGAATCTCCATGACTTCAGCCTACTTCTGGCATCTCTGTACCAACTCAGCATAAGTCGCAGGCATATCCTATAGTAATAACTCCAGGAGTTTCCGATTAGTGAGTCCCGTGAATAGAGCAGTTTTGGCTACTTGCTCATCCAAATTTTCTATCTCCATCGTTACTTTGTTGAATCTTTTCAGAAACTCTCTAATTGATTCGTTCTTTCCTTGTCTGACAGTAAACAAGGTTTCTTCCATTTTCTTGACCTGTATTCCACTCTGGAATCGCCCTATGAATTTGCGCGCCAATTCGTCAAAGTTTACAATCCTTCCAGAGGGGAGGTTTGAAAACCACTTTTGTGCTGCTCCAGTTAGAGATGAACCAAAAACCCGCATAAAATTTCATCAGAATTACCTGAAACTGCCATGGTCTGTTGGTAATAGCCGATGTGAGCTGTTGGATCTCCGGAGCCATCGAATGTTGAAAAGGTAGGTAAACAGAAGTTACGGGGAAACTGATATCCCGCAATTGGCTCGGCAAAGGGAGTCTTCCGAATGACTGAGTAAATATCCTCAGTTATTCTTCCCTTAGCCAACTGCCCTAATTTCTCATTGATGTTGGCCAATTCTTGACCAATCTGGGTCGGGTGATCTTCAGCAATATGATCACGACCTTGATTAACATGATCATCCCGTGCTACTCGATCATCACGAACAGCCCGTCCTTCCCGAGCATTCCGCTCGTCGCGAACTGCTCGATCATCACGAACGGTTCTTCTGAATTTGGGTGAGTGAGTTCTTACTGTGAAACCCAGCCCTAACCTTGACCCGGAAACCTTGTTGTTTGTAGGTCCGATGACCCGAAGTAAAGTAAGAAGTCATCTTTGGGCCATCCCAGTAGAGGACTTGGTGTCTGGCTTTGAATCCATGAAGGTTGATGATGAGGTTCTATTTATGGAAACTGAATCCTGATGAAGATCTAATTAGTTGATGGACTTGGAGTGCTCTCTATCTTGGTTTGAAGGCATTTCTACCTATTAGGTAAGTCACTTGACTTGTGTGCAAAACCCCTTTAGGTTTGGATTTGATCTGGACCTTCAATTCCCTGTTTTGGTCTTGCTGTCTGCATTGGTCGATTGATTGGTCGGCTGGACCGATCGACCAATCCACTCGACCAATGAGTCTTTGTCTTTGGCAATTAGGTTGTTCTTGCTCTATTTAAGTCCAACCTCGAGTCCACTTCGTATTTGCTGCCTCCAAACCCTCTGGAACGAACCAAAGACCTCTGCAAGTCATCTCTCTTGCATCCTTGGTGTTTTCTTGACGGATCTTCGTCGGAACTCTTCTTTTTGCATCAAAAGGTATGTCTACTCTCTCTTCTTCTCCTCCATCTTTGTTTTTCTTTCCTTTTTGAGTTGAGACAGTAGAAGAGATGCTGCATCCTCTGTTGCAAACATCTCTGAACATGTTCTCATGATCATCCTAAGGATTTAAGGCTAGAACAATGATCTTAACCATGATCATTGCAAGCTTTTGAAGGATTCATGATCAAACCATGATTTAATCTCTGTTAATCTTCTAATCTGAATTCTGATCTCTTTGGATCTTCTTTTATTGATCATGTTAGTGGTTAATGGTTGTGTTTTCTTTCCATGATCCATAATCTATAGAATTCTAGTTGTTCTCTTCTACCTTACTATGTGTTCTTCATGATGCATGATGGTTACATATATGGTAGGTTTTATTTCCTTATTTAGATTTATGCTTCTAAGCCTTATTCCATGAAGACCTATGTATGTTTTCATGTTTTCATTACCGAAAGCAATGATCCATCCTCCTATTGTTCTTGTCTTTGTTTTCTATTTCAAATTCATCAAGATCCATGTTTGAGTTAAATATGGTAACTTTTTGTTTCCTAATTTGGATCTTGATACCTTGTTTGGATTAGTGTTTTGAGGTCCCCTATATGTTAGAGTACTACTGATGTAGTCTACCCCTTGATTAGTACCCTTTTGAACCACCAAATTCGGATTTCATATCTTAAAACTCTGATTTTATAGGCTACTGTCTGCATTGGTCGACTGATTGGTCGCTGGACCACTCGACCAATCCACTCGACCAATGAGTACAGCAACTCCAGATTTGGTCTGTTTCGGATGTTTTGATATCTTTTCTGTTAGGGATCTTTCCTAATATGTTGTATATACTTGTTTAGGACCTTCTTCTCAAGTTTGCCAAGATCTTACTTGATTTCTTAGGATTCCTTTGCGAGTTATAAAAGGTAAGGATGGTTATTTCCTTAATTACATAGATAGCATGAATCTAGTTTCTATATTTGAATATCATTAATATGTTTCCTAAATTAGATTCTTACAATGATATACTACTGTTGCATAACTTTGATTACAGTAGCATTACTTATTCATATTGAATTGATTCATGTATGATTTACTTACCAATGTTATACAAGTGATTGTAATTACTGATTTCTTTCCATATATGTAGTTACCATATATGTGATGATATGAATTGATGCATGTGTATGCTTACGTATGGTTTGGAAAGGAGAGGTGTCCTTTCGACACTTCTGTCCTTGGACTACTACGGGAATATTATGGGATGTTTCCGGAGATGCCCTCTGGACACCTTCCTAAACTGTTGGATGACATATCTAGGATTGTCTAGTAGTGTTTGGCTAGGATGTCCTGTTATGTCGGACCCTAATCGGAGGGGTATTGAGACCGAACGACCCGTGGTAGCAATGGGGATTCATGGGCGCTCAAGACCGGTAACCAACCCGTGAGAGGACAGGAATCACATTGTGGGGGCCATTTATTGGTAGGGTTGCATATGGTTAGACTTGGGCTCACGGGCGCTTAAGACCGGTAACCAACCCGTGAGAGGACGTGAGAGCTTCCCTTTTACCATATGTGGATGATCAATAGGGTTGATGAGTCCGTAGTCCGAGTTGGTCGGTGCCATAGGATACGCCGACTCTAGTGTGAAGGATACCGGAAAGGATCGTCGGGGACGAGGAATGGAAGTATCACGGATCGACTTGATGTAACCAAGTAGAAGACTTGCATTTGGCTAGGTTTTACCCTGACATGCGCCAGTACTTATACCAAATGGTTGTGAGAGAGTGTGTTGACCTAACCCCCTGCCATGGTTTGTCCTGAGGGATGAAGGACCCATTACCAATCGGCTGCTCAAGACCGGTGAAATGATCCGTGAGAGAATCCAAGATATCTTAAATGGTTGAGGATGTGAGTGGACTTTCCTAAAGAAGTACGGTGCTATGACTTAAAGCATGTACGCCAATAGAGACCAGCATACATAGAGTTAGATTCATTCATTCATTGCTTGTCTCATATTATATTGCATTTATGTTTGTTCGGAATCCTGCCATTTATGTTATTATGGATTTTAATCGCCTTTACCGAGTTTCTTTGAAACTCATTCCTTTATTGTACAATGTTGTTAGACTATCCTGCAGTCTTGAGTACTATGACGGTCCCTATGAAGAAGCGCAAGGCGAAGAGACATATCTCCGGGAAGGTGATTGCGGTTACCACAATTACTCTGAAGATCCCGCGAGTGGTTATGCTCCGTACGATGCTTAGTCCGACCATTGAGTGGAAGCGTCCTTGTGCTATTTATGAGATTTACACTTACAAGGATGTTGTCTATAAAGTGGAGAATAATTTAGTCACCCAATGTACTTGCTACTGGGATTAGATTTTGTCTAGTTTATTCTTTAGAGCTACTTTTCCGCTGGATGTAAAGTGGGATTTTTGCTTCACTTTACTTATCTGTTTGATACTCTGACTATATCTATTATTCTGATTCGTTTATGATTCATTCTTTTATTATTGGATCTATGATTTATCTTCCGCACTCTTGTTATGATTGTTCATGATTATGTTATTGTTTATGTGGGAGGTTGATCACTCGATACCTGATCTTCGGGCTGTGGATCACACTCTCGGGTATGCCAGATAGGGTACCGGCTGGGAGGGCGTGACACTTACCCCTGTATCCAACCTTGTATTTGAATCAGTTGTACTCTCTTGCGGTCTGTCGAACCGATCGTCTCGCCTAGGTTGATCATCAATCCTCCTAAATCCTCAGTCTCCTTCCCGAGAATTCTGACTGATCTTCCGGTCTTCAGCCAATCTCTGATCACGTGGCAATGCACGTCTCCCTGAATCGCGCTGATCAGGTTCTTGTGGTAAAACCACTCATCTGGTGAGCATGCTGAGTGCTTGACTCACCTCCAAGAGTTGAATCTTTACCTGATCCAATTGATCTTGGAGTGTATCAAGAGGAGGATTACGTCCTTCCCGGCCACCATCTACCTCGATAGGATTTTGGCTTCCCTGGGGAATATTTGGATTATTCGCTCCAGGGATCTGAACACCGGAATTGCGCTGTGCAGCGGCTGCTGATCTAGTCACCATGGCTTTTCAAGTCGTTTCCCACAGACGGCGCCAAATGATGCGTCCAAAATCTACTCAGCCCTTAGATCTCCTCGTAATGACCTGCAAAACGAAAGCGTCAGATGTGGCCCAACCGCTGGGGTCGGGAGTCCACCTCCGAAGGCTAAGTCAGTTGATGAACTTAATTACAAACGGCTCTGCTAGAAGCACAGAGCTAAGGAATGAAGAACTGGGAAAGATGATCTAGATAGCAGGGCACTGATAGTTTAAGTCTATCAGTATGTATCTGAACCTGAGTCTCATATTGTGTGTTTTCGGTCCCCTCACCTCGTATGGTAGTGAGGTTTATATAGAGTGTACCTTAGAATCTCCTTCGTTGGATGCACTTGAGCCTTCTTCGGGTAGTCGTTGGATCTTAATAGTTAGATCCGTTGAGCAATAGACTTCTACTAGTTTGGACTAGTAGAGGACTCCTGAGATAACCTTTAGGTTATGTGACGATTATCCATTTGATAATGATTATCCGCAGCCGTCAATTCGAGTCTGCCATCATTAGGGTAATTACCCTAATTCGTAAGTAGGATTAGGGCACGCTTGTACCGAATAAGCTTTCTTCTTTAGCAAGCCATCTTCTGGATCCGGTTCGCTCGGGAGCGAGTCGGTTCCCTCCGTCTCGACCGGGGTCAAGGGTCGGACCAGGTATGAACCCGGTTTGATCATAATTTCTCCGTGTCAACGCCGATCAGTGCGGTCCACAAATCCAGAAGGTCTAGGTTGCCGGGGTTTCTGAACTCGAGCATTTTCCTTTTCATTTTCTTCAAGCTTCTTCGAGTTTTGAACCACCTGAGCATATCCTTCAAGAGGCAAGACAGTGAGCTATGCCTTAATAGAAGGTCGCAAACCCTTGAAAAACTTTTTCGCCTTGGCTTCTTCAGACTTAATAGACTCGGGGGCGAAGAAGAAAAGTTCTTCAAATTTCTGTTGATACTCAAGCACAGATAAAGTACCTTGTACTAAGGCCATGAACTCGGCCTCCTTTGCGTCCTTTACAGCTTCCGGAAAGTAGTTCTTGCAAAAAGCTTCCTTAAACTTCTCCCAGGTAACAACACCACCATTCAAGGTCTCAAGGATAGGCCTAGTGGAAGCCCACCATGCATCAGCTTCTTGCTGAAGCTTTTGCTTGGCAAACAACACTTTCTGAGCATCAGAACATTGCAAATGTCTGAAGGCCTTCTCCAACTCACGAAGCCACTTGTTCTGAAAGAGGGTGTCCTTGGTCACACCAGTAAAAGAAGGTACTTGTAACTTTAGGAAACTTTCCATCAAACGGGTGTGGGGTGTCCTGGTGAATCTTTCCATAAGAAGGGCTGCGGCTCTAGAAGTTCCAATTCCGGTGTCACATCCTCCTAGCCAGTACCCTATCTGGCATACCCGAGAGTGTGATCCACAGCCCGAAGATCAGGTATCGAGTAATCAACCTCCCACATAAACAATAACATAATCATGAACAATCATAATAAAAGTGCGGAAGATAAACCATAGATCCAATAAGGAAAGAATGAATCATAAATAAATCAGAATACTAGATATAATCAGAGTGTCAAACAGATAAGTAAAGTGAGGCAAAAATCCCACTCTACAACCAGCGGAAAAGTAGCTCTAAAGAGAATAAACTAGACAAAATCTAATCCCAGTAGCAAGTACAATGGGTAACTAAATTGTTCTCCACTTTATAGACAACATCCTTATAAGTGTAAATCTCATAAATGGCACAAGGACGCTTCCACTCAATGGTCGGACTAAGCATCGTACGGAGCATAACCACTCGCGGGATATTCAGTGTAATTGTGGTAACCGCAATCACCTTCTTGGAGATATGCCTCTTCGCCTTGCGCTTCTTCATAGGGACCGTCATAATACTCAGTACCTGCAGGATAGTCTAACAAACATTGTACAATAAAGGAATGAGTTTCAAAGAAACTCAGTAAGGCAGTTAAATCCATAATATCATAAATGGCAGGATTTCAGAACAAACATATATGCAATATGATATGAGACAAGCAATGAATGAATGAATCTAACTCTATGTATGTTGGTCTCTATCGGCAGACATGCTTTAAGTCATAGCACCGTACTTCTTTAGGAAGGTCTCAATCACTCATCATCAGTTGGTAATGGGTCCGGCATCCCTCGGGACATTTCGTGGCTGGGGGTTAAGTCACCACTCTCTCACATCACCATTGGTCTAAGTACCGGCGCATGTCAGGGTAAAACCTAGCCAAATGCAAGTCTTCTACTTAGTTACATCAAGTCAGATCCAGATACGTCCATTCCTCGACCCTGACGATCCTTTCCGGTATCCTTCACACTAGAGTCCTCATAGTCCCTGACTACGGACTCATCAACCCTATTGATCATCCACATATGGTAAACGGGAAGCTCTCACGTCCTCTCACGGGTTGGTTACCGGTCTTAAGCGCCCGTGAGCCCAAGTCTAACCATATGCAACCCTACCAATAAATGGCCCCCACAATGTGATTCCTGTCCTCTCACGGGTTGGTTACCGGTCTTGAGCGCCCATGAATCCCCATTGCTACCACGGGTCGTTCGGTCTCAATACCCCTCCGATTAGGGTCTGACATAACAGGACATCCTAGCCAAACACTACTAGACAAATCCTAGATATGTCATCCAACAGTTTAGGAAGGTGTCCAGAGGGCATCTCCGGAAACATCCCATAATATTCCCGTAGTAGTCCAAGGACAGAAGTGTCAAAAGGACACCTCTCCTTTCCAAACCGTACTTAAGCATACACATGCATCAATTCATATCAACACATATATGGTAACTTCATATATGGAAAGAAATCAATAATTACAATCACTTTGTATATAATTGGTAAGTAAATCATACATGAATCAATTCAATATGAATAAGCAATGCTACTGTAATCAAGGTTATGCAACAGTAGTATATCATTGTAAGAATCTAATTTAGGAAACATATCAATGATATTCAAATATAGAAACTAGATTCATGCTATCTATGTAATTAAGGAAATAACCATCCTTACCTTTTATAACTCGCAAAGGAATCCTAAGAAATCAAGTAAGATCTTGGAAAACTTGAGAAGAAGGTCCTAAACAAGTGTATACAACATATTAGGAAAGATCCCTAACAGAAAAGATACCAAAACATCCAACACAGACCAATTCTGGAGTTGCTGTACTCATTGGTCGAGTGGATTGGTCGACTGGTCCAGTCGACCAATCAGTCAACCAATGCAGACAGTAGCCTAAAAAAAACAGAGTTTTAAGATATGAAATCCGAATTTGGTGGTTCAAAAGGGTACTAATCAAGGGGTAAACTACATCAGTAGTATTCTAACATATAGGGGACCTCAAAACATTAATCCAAACAAGACATCAAGATCCAAATTAGGAAACAAAAAGTTACCATAATTAGATCAACCATGGATCTTGATGAATTCGAAATAGAAATCAAAGACAAGAACAATAGGAGGATGGATCATTGCTTCAGGTAAAGGTATCATGAAAACATACTTAGATCTTCAAGGAAATAGGCTTAAAAGCATAAATCTAAATAAGGAAACAAAACCTACCATATATGTAACTACCATGATTCATGAAGAACACATAGTATGGTAGAAGAGAACAACTAGAGATTGATAGATCATGGATCATGAAAAGAAAACACAGCAATTAACTACTAACATGATCAATATAGAAGATCCAAGGAGATCAGAATTCAAATCAGAAGTTTAACAAAGATTAGATCATGGTTTGATCATGATTCCTTCAAAAGCTTGCAATGATCATGGTTAAGATCATTGTTCTAGCCTCTAATCCTTAGGATGATCATGAGAGACAAGTCCAGAGATGTTTGCAACAGAGAATGCAGCATCTCCTCTACTGTCTCAACTCAAAAAGGAAAGAAAATAAGAGATAGAGGAGAAGAAGAGAGTGTAGACATACCTTTTGATGAAAAGGAAGAGTTTCGACGAAGATCCGTCAAGAAAATCACCAAGGATGCAAGGGAGATGACTTGCAGAGGTCTTTGGTTCGTTCCAAAGAGTTTGGAGGCAGCAAATACGAAGTAGACTCGAGATTGGACTTAAATAGAGCAAGAAAAACCTAATTGCCAAAGACAGCACTCATTGGTCGAGTGGATTGGTCGACTGGTCTAGTCGACCAATCAGTCGACCAATGCTGACAGAAAATCCAAAACAGGGAATTGAAGACCCAGATCAAATCCAATCCTAAAGGGGTTTTGCACACATGTCAAGTGACTTACCTAATAGGTAGAAATGCCTTCAAACCAAGATAGAGAGCACTCCAAGTCCATCAACTAATCCGATCTTCATCAAGATTCAGTTTCCATAAATAGAACTTCATCATCAACTTTCATGGATTCAAAGCCAGACACCAAGTCCTCCACTGGGATGGTCCAAAGCTGACTTCTTACTTTACTTCGGGTCATCGGACCTACAAATAACAAGGTTTCCGGGTCAAGGTTAGGGCTGGGTTTTACATCCGGCACGGTTCTCACTGCGAAGGGTAGCAAAACCAGTCATCATTTGATTAAATTGGGCAGCCTGCTGTTGCATCATGTTGGTCATGACGCTGGTGATATCTCTAAACCTTCCGATATCGGGGGCACCAGGAATGCCATTCGTGGTGTGGCTATCGTCTTGTGTCTGCTGATCAGAGCCCCCAGCAGGGGTTTCTTCGTTTCCGTTGCTTCCGGATCCGACGAAACGATTTCTAAGTAAGACCATTCTGCAAGGATCAAAGATAAGGATACCAAAATTTCAAATTCGACAAAGACAACTTGGCCAACGAATAGGATAACCAAATCATGGTCAGAATTATCAATATAATAGTCAAATAAATCAGCATTGATCAAAATCCAAAGGAAATGAGTCAAAGAATAAAAAATTCCCAAAATAACCCAATGCAGAAAAATGATGAATTTTGGTCGATGCTTCTTGGTCGATGGTATCGACCAAAAGGATCGACCAAAATAAATTCTGCGCGAAAATCAGATTTAAAGGGCCCACTTCTCATTTCATTTTCATTTCTCACTCAACCATTTCGAGTTTAGCTTTGGAGAAAGCAATTTTCTAGGGTTTTCAAAAGTGCTAGGACTTGATTCAAGGCTTCAATCATTCTTGATAATCTCACTTGATCATCTACACAAGTAAGTTCCCTTTCTTTTTCTCTTTTCTTGTAAACTTCATTCACCATTGTTGTGTTCTTCAATAAAACTGAATAATACTTGTAGCTAATGGTTAGAATCATACATATAAATGATTAGAAACATGTTTTCATAACTTTTCAAGTAAGATTAAGTTCCAAACACAAGATTGTATCTATTTTGGTTACCAAAACACTATTCATTTCACAAAAACTCAACTTTACAAGCACTTGTCTCATTTTCAAACCAAAAGGAATTTTGACATGAAACAAATTTCTACAACACTGATATACTAGGGGAAAAGTGTTCCCACTCTCCATTCGGTCAAATTCCAATTTTTCAAAAATCACAAATGCAAGCCAAAAGAGGGATTTTTCTCTCTCTTACTTGCTGAATTTTCACTTTGAATATGCCAAAAAGATGGATTTTCACCAAATAAAGTATTCTAGCATGCTTGTATAGGTCTTATGCATATGTTAGAATGATCAAATCAAAATTTCACCAAAATCGAATTTTCTGAAAATTTACGAAAATGCCCTTCATCTAACAATCACACACTGAGACTAATCCAAATGAGTTTCTTTCCTTGTTTCAACAGATCCACCATGCCTAGAGGAGGGAGACGAGTGGACAGGGGTAGAGGACTTGTTCCCCGGGCTGAGGTCATAGACGAGGAGCATTTCACTACTCCTATGGCGGAGTTTCTATACAAGCATTATTTCCATGATATACCGATCGAGCACGGACGATTGGTGGATGTGGATGATTTAGAGGTATTTCGCATCCGAGAGAGATTATAGGCTATGGATTGGCTTCACTTATACACTACTGCACAACCAGTCTACCCAGATCTTATCAGATACTTCTATAGTAATCTGACTTACCGTATAGAGGATGATCCGAGGGATGGTTCTAGGATTGTCATGGATTCCATGGTAAGAGGTAGAGAGATCAGTTTCACTATGAGGACATTGGCTCGCATCTTAGATGTACCGATCGTACGAGATTCCCGTTGGTGGATTCCCGCTGGCACAGATATCATAGAGGTGCTTCTTCCCTATGAGGTATACGAGGTGTGCATGACTCTATGGGATGACATTGACTGCTATATGCCCCGGTGTGGTACCGCGATGCGTCCTTCAGCTAGAGTTATCGCTTGCATCGTCGGGCGAAACATCCTTCTAAAGGCAGGGCATCATAGCAAAGTGTCGGCGATGGAGGCACTGGTCATTTGTAGTATGTATACTGGAGTACAAATTGATTTAGCATACATCATGCAAAATGTCATGATTGATCGGATCGAGTTTCCTGGCGATAGGTGTGAAATCCAGCCCAAACCAAGCCAGGACACCCTATCTATTTTGGGTGAAGAAAGGTTAGTCTAATGTTACATCTTGAAGTTGGACCTTGATTTCAGTGTTCTATCTCCTTCTTCTCTCTTTTCCTCTTCTTACTATTCTATCTTGATGTTTTGATTGTGGAGAAGGTGTTACACTACTATAACTACCCATTCTCTAATCTCCTTATGTCTTAGAGTGAACCCCCAATCACTCTATCCATTCCTTGAAACCACATGGTGAATCTCCTCAATTCTTCACTGATTTTGATTGAGTTTTGGACAGCATGATCATTCTACTGTAGCTTCTTTTCTCATTAATGTTTAACATGTTTGATCTTAGCCTTTACTGCTGTTCCAATGTGTTTCATCTCCTTGAATCAATTCCCCTTTCTTTCTAGCCATTTTAGCCTTCTATGTTGACCATTGATATAAGCATTCTAGTAAGTTTCTATTTTTGATTCCTCTCATTCTAGGATTAGTATTCTTTTGATTTTCTATTTAGTTATTCTTGCCTCTGATATGTTCTTGATATTCCATTAGAGAGAAGCCTTGTTCTCTCTAATTCTTCCCTTGAATCCATGGTGAGTTTGCTATGAGAACCATGTTGTTTCCAATTTAGAAACTCATGTTCCCAATTTATAAAGTACTGATTTTTGGACCATGGATGATGTCAAATTCATGCTAGATAGTCTTAGTATGTTTGTGTGAAGTTCCCTTTCGAATTTCGGATCAATCGGACTTCAAACGAAGAAGTTATGACCAAAACAGTGCAATCTGTACCTTGCTGTCTCCATTGGTCGACTGGGCCAGTAGACCAATCCAATCGACCAATGAGATCTGTTTTCCAGATTTAGGTCTTTCTTGCTCTATTTAAGTCCAATCTCGGGATTAGTTCGTCTCCTCTGCCTCCTAAGCCTCTGGAACGAGTTAGAACTCCATTCTAATCAATTTCCTTGCATCCTTGGTTGATCTCTCGCAAGAACTCAAGTAATCTTCTTCCTCTTGCATCAAAGGTATGTCTACACTCTCTTCTTCTTCTCCATCTCTGTTTTTCTTTCCTTTTTGGGCTGAGACAGTATAGAAGATGCTGCATTCTCTGTTGCAAACATCTCTCTACTCATCCCTCATGATCTTCCTAAGGATTTATGGCTAATGCAATGATCTTAATCATGATCAATGCAAGCTTTTGAAGGAATCATGATCTAAATCATGATCTTGTCTTTGTTCATCTTTTGATTCAAATTCTGCTCTTCTTAGATCTGTTTTATTTATCATATTAGTAGTCAATCGCTGTGTTTTCTTTACAAGAGTTGTAACCTATCAATCTCTAGTTCTTTCTTCTTGATCATACCATGCTTTCTTCGAAAACCATGACTAATACATTTATGGTAAGTTTTGTTTCCTTATTTAGATTCATGTTCTTCAGTCTTAGATCTATTTTTCTTGAAGATCTATTTTCATGATTTCTTTATCACAATCAATGATCCATCATCCTATCGTTCTTGTCCATGATTGTTACTATGAATTTTTCAAGAACCATGATTGATCTAATTATGGTAACTTTTGTTTCCTAATTTGTAATTTGAAGACTTGATTTGATTAGTGTTTTGAAGTCCTCTATATACTAGGATACTGTCATAGTAGTTTCCCCCTTGTTTGGTACCCTTTTGAACCACCAAATTCGGTTCTATATTCTAAAAACTCTGATTTTGAAGGCCACTGTCTCTATTGGTCGATTGAGGCAGTAGACCAAGTCAATCGACCAATGAGGACAGTAACCTCATATTTGGTCTGTTTTGGATGTTTTGATATCTTTCCTTCTAGGTTTCTTTCCTAATATGTTGTATACACTTGTTTAGGACCTTCTTCTCAAGTTTGTCAAGATCTTACTTGATTTCTTGGGATTCCTTTGCAAGTTATAAAAGGTAAGGATGGTTACTTCTTTAACAACATAAATTGCATATCTTAGTTTCTATATTTGAATGTTGTTAATTTATTTCTTTAATTAGATTCTTATAATGTTATACTACTGTGGTACTGTCTTGATATCAGTAGCATTACTTATTTATATTGAATTGACTCATGTATGATTTACTTACCAGTTATATACAAGTTGATTGTAATTATTAATTTCTTTCCATATATGAAGTTACCATATATGTGATGTTATGAATTGATGCTTGTGTATGCTTAAGTATGGTTTGGAAAGGAGAGGTGTCCTTTTGACACTTCTGTCCTTGGACTACTACGGGAATATTATGGGATGTTTCCGGAGATGCCCTCTCGACACCTTCCTAAACTGTTGGATGACATATTTAGGACTGTCTAGTAGTGTTTGGCTAGGATGTCCCGTTATGTCAGACCCTAATCGGAGGGGTATTGAGACCGAATGACCCGTGGTAGCAATGGGGATTTGTGGGCGCTCAAGACCGGTAACCAACCCGTGAGAGGACAGGAATCACATTGTGGGGGCCATTTATTGGTAGGGTTGCATATGGATAGACTTGGGCTCACGGGCGCTTAAGACCGGTAACCAACCCGTGAGAGGACGTGAGAGCTTCCCGTTTACCATATGTGGATAACCAGTAGGGTTGATGAGTCCGTAGTCGGGGACTATGAGGACTCTAGTGTGAAGGATACCGGAAAGGATCGCCAGGGGCGAGGAATGGACGTATCTGGATCTGACTTGATGTAACTGAGTAGAAGACTTGCATTTGGCTAGGCTTAACCCTGACATGCGCCAATACTTATACCAAATGGTGATGTGAGAGAGCGGTGACCTATACCCCCAGCCATGGAATGTCCCGAGGGATGCCGGACCCACAACCAAAAGGCGTTGTGTGATGAGACCTTCCCAAAGAAGTATGGGTGCTATGACTTAAAGCATGTCTGCCAATAGAGACCAGCATACATAGAGTTAGATTCATACATTCATTGTTTGTCTCATACCATATTGCATTTATGTTTGTTTTGAAATCCTGCCATTTATGTTATTATGGATTTAATCGCCTTCTTTGGGTTTCTTTCGAAACTCACTCCTTTTGTACCATATCTTTTGTTAGACTTCTCTGCAGGTTTGAAATATGATGACGGTCCATATAAGGAAGGGCAAGGTGAAAAAGATGAAGACTGAAGATGTGGATTAGATTTCCCTTGTTTCTTCTAGACTTAGATTTCGATCTACCTTCCGCATATGTTGTGGAGTATATTTCCGCTATACTCTACAGTTGTCTTTTGATTTGGTATCATGTTTTCGCACTCTGATATTCTTAGCGATCCTTCTGAGATCCTTTCTTGACTTTTATTATAAATTACTTGAACATTATGATTTGTTCTTGCTTTTGATTATGTTATTGTGCGAAATGGATATGATCGTTCCTAAACTTGATCTTTAGGGCTGTGGATCACACTCTCGGGTATACCAGATTGGGTACCGGCTGGGAGGATTTGACAATAGGAACTTGGCTTTTGGCCGACTCTTGACTCGTATCTTTGAGTACTTTGGTGTGGACTTGGAGCATACACCTATGATTCAGGGTCGAGATTTAGGTGAGCCCATTGGTACATGGTTGATCAGGAAGATGGGGCTCCAGGATGCAGTCAGATCAGAGGATGAGGATGATATGGATGATGCATCAGGAGATGACGACTCTGAGGATGATAGTACTGATGATGATGATGGTGGTGACGATGATGAGCATAGTGAGGATGATGATCAGGGTCATGAGGAGGCTCCGAGGCATGAGGAGGTTCCCGCTCCACGATTTACTGAGGTCGGAGGCCCATCACGCACGACTTCTGAGGCTCCAGATGTGGCTTCTCATCAGTCATCGATTTACTCTATTCTTGAGAGGATCGAGGCTCGGCAGGAGAGGATGGAGTTACACATGTGCACCCTCAGTGAGAGGTTTGCACAAATGGAGGAGGAGTTCAGATCTAGGAGGGATCAGACAGATGCAAGGAGTCGTTCACCTACATAGACAACACTAGGAATTTTCTTTTATGTCATCATGGATGTATTTCTCTTTTTCAGACTTGTAAAAATTTCCCTATGAAATCAATGAAGTTCAGTTATTTTGTCTATATTATTGTGTCTTATTCATGAGTCAAATTATGTTTCAATATTTTGGTTTCTAGTCCAGGTTATCTATTATTCACTTCTAGGAGTACTTGAGTAACTTTCGGATCTGTGACTCGGAATGTTCCGTCACCGTTTCTGTGGTCGGGGTTCCACTTGATCTTGGGCTCTGATACCAATCTGTCACATCCACCCAGTCGGTACCCCATTTGGAATACCCGGGATGTGATCCACAGTCCAAGGATCAATGATCTGAGGTCCATGCCTCCCACATACACGATAACACAATCATGAACAATAATAATCAATGGTAAAACAGTTAATACTAAGTATCATGAATAAGATAAGATTAACTAAATCAGAGTGCGGAATATAGATAGTAATAGAGTGTGATCAAAATCATAAAGGGTGAGAAGGTGTGGTAGCCACCCTCTCAAAGCAGCGGAAAAGAAGTAAATCAAGTTAGTTACATATCCAAGTGTCACCAGAATAATTCAAAAACAAGTTAATTACAAGATCCAAGGTTCCACAAATACACCAGGGGAATGGGGCACTATGCTAGGGTTTCTTCTATACTAATGGTAGTCTCCTCAACAGTACGGATGAAGTAAACCCA
Organism: Hakea prostrata; assembly: GCF_041222555.1. Lineage (NCBI taxonomy): Eukaryota > Viridiplantae > Streptophyta > Magnoliopsida > Proteales > Proteaceae > Hakea > Hakea prostrata. The sequence continues at coordinate 51,882,041 of NC_142600.1, read as the reverse complement.
ACGCTGCCGCTCCCGCACAACTGTGGGGCTAACCCTGGTGCGGATAGTTATCCTCCTCGGCTCCAATATACGGATCCTCACCGACGCCACTACCCGAAGGGTAGTATGTGGAATCATAGTCTGCCTCATAGGAGGTGCCATTGTAATCTTCGGTACCTGGAATGTAATCTAAAACATTTGCACAAAAAGGAATGAGTTCGAAGAACTCAGCAAGGAAGTTATTCCATAATTAGAAATCATACACATTCAGAACATATAATAATGCAATGCGATATGGAACATATGATGTAGATATGAGCCTAACTCTATGAATGCTAGTCTCTAGGGTAGACATGCTTTAAGTCATAGCACCGTACTTCTCTGGGTCGTCAGTCACTCTCCCATTTCCGTATCTTGGGAATGCCCGGGGAAGATCGGTAAAGTCATCAAAAAGCCGTGGTAAGGGGATCGGTCACCACTCTCTCACATCACCATTTGGTCAAGTACTGGCGCATGTCACAATAAAGCCTAGCCCAATTCAAGTTATCTACTCAGTCGGTCAAGTTAGATTCAGATACGTCCATTCCTTGCCCCCGGCGATCCTTTCCAGTATCCTTCACACTAGAGTCAGCGAAATCCCGGATTTCGGACTCATCAACCCTATTGGTCATCCACATATAGTAAACGGGAAGCTCTCACGTCCTCTCATGGATTGGTTACCGGTCTTGAGCGCCCGTGAGCCCAAGTCTATCCATATGCAACTCTACCAATAAATGGCCCCTTTCAGGTATCCGTAGCATGGTTTATGTCCCCTACCGGATTGGCTATCAGCCTAGAGCGCCCATCCAACCATACACTACCACGGGTTGTTCGGTCTCAATGCCCTTCCGATTAGGGTCTGACACGACAAGGATGAACCTAGCCACACAACTAGACAATCCTATGTATGTCATCCAATAACTCGAGAGAGTGTCGATAGGCACCATCGGAAAACATCCCATACTATTCCCTCCGATGCCCAAGGACAGAAGTGTCAGTAGGACACCCCTCAAATCCCAAGTCATACGTAAGCAATCACACATCCAATCTCATCATTTCTCATGCATCCAATGCATATTCATAATAGTAATCAAATCATGATATTGAAACGAATCATTATAAACATAAGCAAATCAAAATGATAAAGTAACACGCAAGAGTATAAAGATTTAAATGCTACTGTTCTAACACATATGTAACAGTCTCATAATGATTGAAAGGAAATTTAGGGATATCATTCTTTAAATAAAGCATAGTTCAACATTTGATGACTTATATGTTTATGGATATAACCATCCTTACCTTGGATGAATTGATGATGAATTGAGAATACTAAGAATAGTCCAATAGAATTGTTAAGGCCCTAAACAAACATCAATAATAAGTTAGAAAAGAATTCGGGAAGATCGGATGTCATTTGGGTCAAGAATGACCAAGGTTGCTGTCAGCAACAACTTTGGTCGATGGTATCGACCAAAAGGATCGACCAAAATTGTCTTCGGGACATAATAGTGGATTTTGGGGATTTTTGTCCGAAATGAGTCTTCCGGTGTTCGGATCAATCTGAAACTTGGAGGCATACTTAACAATAGTAGTAGGACACTATAAATCAAGGAACTAACCCAATCCAATGGTCTAATTAAAAAGCCCCAATTTGAGCTATCAAGTTCAAGTGATAAACATCATGGCATGAGTTGGAATTGATTGCATTGATGAGGAATAGCATGCAATAGTTAGAGGAACTAATAGAAATTCGATTGGAATCATATGGCAATGTTAAACATGAACATAATACACTCTATAGCTCAGTTTGATATCAAATGGCATGATGTTAATAGGTAAATCATGGAATACATATGCTAGGCATGAGATAGAAGCATAGCATCAATGAATAGCTAAGGAAATCATGGATTGAACATGAGTAGGCACTTGAAGTGGTGGTTGCAAGGTTGCAGCACCATTCCAAATGTCTCATCAGCAAGGTGACAATAAAAAGGAGTAGAAAATGGTAGGGTAGAGAGTGGAATGAGGAGTCATACCTTAGTGTGGAAGATGAAGACAAGAATCAATGATAAACTAAGTGTCTTTGATGAGGTACCCTTCACACTAACCAAGGAGCTGCTTTGGGAAGCTCTCCCCACGTTCCCAGGTGAGAAAATGATTGCAAAAGGCTCAAGGCTCGAGGTCATATTAAATAGAAAAGGAATATTCTATGGAATCATTAACTTGGCAGACTGGGATATTTTGGTCGATGGTCCTTGGTCGATGGTATCGACCAAAAGGATCGACCAAAATATTTCCAGCAGAAAACTCAGGTTTAGAACAGCAACTTCAAGTAGGGATTTGAAAGGCTATACAAGGTCAAATTGAGTGAGGTTTTCTTCCACAATTCAATCAAGAAGTCTAGTTTCGGGGAATACCTTCGGATTGTGCACAAGAGGTCATTTGGTACATCAACCATATTAATCTTCTCCGATGCGCAGACTTTCCTTAAACACTGACAATGCATTTAAGCAAGGGGTATCATTGTCAATGTCCATGGGCTCGGTCTCCGAATCATGATCATCAATTAGAATGGTCCATAAATCTCTTCTTCCACCGCTTCGGATCTTCGGACCTGAATACAACAGTGGATCTGGGTAAGGGTCAAGTTTAGAATAGGGCTGGATATTATAGTTTCCCCTTGCATCAACACCAAGCTCTCCCCACCAGTTTCTTCCTTATCAGGATGAGGCACATAACATGATTCTGAAAGCGTCTTTAAGGTTCTGTCACTTAGAACATTCAGGTTAAGTGAAACTGTAGAGGTTGGTTGCTGTTCTTGGGGGGGCTGAGTCATTAATAAGCAGCCTCAAACGAGAAACATGCAGAAGGTGAACAATAGGATTTCTTTAAGCCTTAGACCCACCAATGAACTGGAGCCGCAACTCCTCCTTGGAGGTCTAATGATTTCAAAGAGAGGAATAAATAGAAATGTTGGACAGCAAGTTCAAGGTTGTGGCAAAGGCAGCTTGACCAGCAACAATAGCTCGACTCAGTTGGGCATTTTCACGAACATGATCAAGGAGTTGCTGAATCTTAAGGTGCTGCAGAGATTCACCAGCATCAAGTTTCTGGGTTGAGAAAGATCTGATGATGACAGAGCTTGTAAGGGTTTTTCCAGCGTGGAGAAACAGAAAGCCATACCATAGAAACTTGATGGTGGTCCAGTGCTCGAACTGCATTCACAACTGTTCAACCAGCAAGCGCTTGGTCGTGGGTTTGGAGAAGTCCTTGGGCTGTGGCTACTGAAGAATCAACTGTGGTGACCGAGCTTCATAGTCATCAGAGGGCCATAAATCTTTGCTAAATCAGTGAGTGACTTGCTGGGTTTGTGTTCTGATTCAAGATAGGGGTTGGAGAAGAAAACAAGGTAGAAGGTAAGAAGTAGAGAAAGCTGAGACAGAGAAGATGGTTATAAGAAATAGGTTTTCTGATATCTCTCAGCTTAACATGTGTAGTAAGGTTACAACACCTTCTTCACGAACTCAGTAGCAAGAACAAGATGAGGTAGAAGTAGATTAGAGAGAGAGTGAGAGATTACATACCTTGGAGAAGAGATTAGAGAAGAGAGACAATGATTCTTGAAGAAGATCAACACCCAAGCCAAGGAGGAGGCTTAGAGGAGCTTTCCCACATTCTCAGATGTTGAAATGAGTGAAATAATGATTTAGGTTCGAGGTTTCACTTAAAAGGAAAAAGGAATATCCAAAAAGTATCTTTTTCACGATTCTGGGCTTGTTTTGGTCGATACCTTTGGTTGATAGTATCGACCAACAGTATCGACCAACAGAGTCTCAACAGGATTTTCAGGAATAGTTCAGCAACTTCGAACAGGGATTCGGAAGGCTATACAAGGTCAAATTGAGTGAGATTTTCTCCTACAAGTCAATAAAGAAGTCTAGTTTCCAGAAATACCTTTGGATCAAGCATGAGAGTTCATTAGGTCCATGAACTAAGCTCACCTTCTTCGATGCGCAAGCAGGATTTGCCAAACATAGTTCAGCAACTTCGGACAAGGATTTGGAGGGCTATATGGGGTCAAATTGAGTGAGGTTTTCTCCTACAAGTCCATCAAGAAGTCTAGTTTCGGAAAATACTTTTGGATTGAGCACAGGAGTTCATTAGGTATTTCAACTAATTCATCCCTCTTCGGTGTGTAGATTCAAAACTAACACTAACAATGCTCTCAAGTGAGGGGCATCATCGCCAATGTCCATGGGCTTGGGCTCCGACACCAAATCATCTACCAAAAGGGTCCACAAGGACTTTTCCCACCACTTTGGGTCATTGGATCTACAGACAATACAATTTCAGGGCCGGGTCAGGGTAAGGATAAGGCCGGACATGGCCTCCTAAGGCTTTCAAGGATAACAACATTGAAATCAAGGTCCAACTTCAAGGTCTAAAATTAAACAAGTCTTTCTTTATCCCAAAACAAATAGGGTGTCCTGGTTAGGTTTGGGCTGGATTTTACAGGAATAGTATGGGATGTTTCCGATGGTGCCCATTGACGCTTTCCTGAATCATTGGATGTCATACATAGGACTTGTCTAGTGGTGTTTGCTAGGATGTCCTTGTTATATTAGACCCGAATCGGAAGGGTATTGAGACTGAACGACCCGTGGTAGCAATGTGGATTTGTGGGCACTCAAGACCGGTGAGTCATTTCTGTGAGAGGACATATATCACATTGCGGATACTCGTCACAGGCGCTCGAGATCAGTGAAATGATCCATGAGAGGACATGAGAGCTTCCCGTCTATTATTTGTGGATGACCAATAGGGTTGATGAGTCCGTAGTCCGAGTTGGTTGTAGCCATAGTATACGTGACTCTAGTGTGAAGGATACTGAACTGAGTTGGTTGTAACCATAAGGGAAGTATATAGATCTGATTTGATACGACTGAGTAGATGACTTGCATTGGGCTAGGCTTTACCTTGACATGCGCCAATACTTATACCAAACGGTGATGTGGGAGAGTGGTGACTTAAACCCTAGCCATGAATTGTCTTGAGGGATGCAGGACCCATTACCTACCGGAGTCGAGTGATTGGACTTACCCAAGAAAGTATGGTGCTATGACTTAAATCATGTCTGCCATAGAGACTAGCATACATAGAGTTATAATCATACATGCATCATCTGTTTCATATCATCTTGCATCATGCTATGTTTTGAATCATGTTATTTATGTATTATGGAATAACTTTCCTTCTTGAGTTCTTTTGAACTCACTCCTTTTTGTGCAAATGTTTTGTTGAACTATCCTGCAGGAACCGAGGAAACTGATGGCCAATTCTATGAAGCGCCCTTTGATGAAACAGACTACCATCAAGGTGCTGGCGATCACGAAGACTACGGTAGATCCCTCATTGGATTATGCTATCTACTAGGACTAGATCTTTTCGGGAGCGGATTCGGCCACGTCTTGTGTCTTTTGTTTATGTTTACGAGGATATTTTGTATAAGATTGAAGAAACATTAGTTTAGATGTTTATCCCTTTACTTCTCTCTTTTGAGATTTGGATTGTAAACCCTTAATTGTTATTCAAACTTCTTTCTGCTGCGACTTAGGGAGTGATTTCCGCTCACTCTCTACACTCTGATTATATTTATTGATGCATCCAAAATCTGCTCAGCCCTTAAATCTCCTTGTGATGACCTGCAAAACGAAAGCGTCAGACGTGGCCCGACCGAGGGGGTCGGGAGTCCACCTCCGAAGGCTAAGTCATTTGATGAACTTAATCACAAATGGCTCTGCTAGAAGTACAGAGCTAAGGAAAAACGGGAAAAGTGATCTAGATTGTAAGCCCTCGATAGTTTACGTCTACCAGTGTGTATGTGGATCTGAGTCCCCCTCACCTCTTAGGCAAGTAAGGTTTATATAGAGTGTACCTTCGAATCTCCTTCGTTGGATGCACTCGAGCCTTCTTCGGGTAGTCGTTGGATCTTAACAGTTAGATCCGTTGAGTTATAGACTTCTACTAGTTTGAACTAGTAGAGGACTCCTGAGATAACCTCCAAGTTATTCGATGATTATCCCTTCGATAATGATAAGTGACAGCCGCCAATTTGTGTCTGCCGTCATTAGGGTAATTAACCTAATCCATAAGTCGGATTAGGGCGTGCTTGTAGTTGATTTAGTTTTCTTCCTCAGCAAGCTATCTTCTGGATCCGGTTCTCTCAGAAGCAAGTCGATTCCCTCCGTCTCAACCGGGGTCGAGGGTTAAACCGAGTATGAACCCGGTTCGATCATATTTCCTCCATATCATTTATACATTGGTATCATTTACTTCCGCACTCTGATTATATTGTCTCTCTTAATTTGTCTTGATCTCGTTGTTTATATGTTATCACATGGATTATATTTGTTCTTGATTATGTTATCGTGTATGTGGGAGGCATGGTTTCCTCGATACTTGATCTTCGGGGTTGTGGATCACATACCTGGGTATGCCAGGTAGGGTCAGCTGGGTGGATGTGATACCTCTTGTCACATCCACCCATTCAGTACCCTATCTGGAATACTCGAGTGTGTGATCCACAGCCCCAAAGATCAAGTTTAGGAACGATCATATCCATTTAGCATAATAATATAATTAGAGGCAAGAACAAATCATAATATTCAAGTAATTTATTTATAAAAGTCAAGAAAGGATCTCAGAAGAATCACAAAAGAATATCAGAGTGCGGATAACAAGATACCAAATCATAAGACAACTGTAGATATAGCGGAAATATACCCCCACAAACATATGCGGACGGTATATCGAAATCTAAAGCAAAGCTCTAAGCTATTACAAGTTAAATAAAAGTCTAGAAGAAACAAGAGAAGTCTAATCAACATCTTCCATCGGCTCTTCTTCTTCTTCAATCTTCATCTTTTTCACCTTTGGGTTATGCTCTTTGAAGCTTAAGATCAACATCTAGTGCACGATCCCATCGGCGAACAAGACAATGCTGGCTCCCGTCAATAGGAGCCATCAATGTAGTCCAAACCTGAGAGTTAGCTGCCTCGCTAGTTATCACTTTGTCCAGGGACTTCTGGAGTTGCATCAGATATGGAAGGGTTCTCCGTACTGTGGCATGGGTTCTCTTCCGGACCTATAATATCATCTAAAAACAAGTCCCTTGAAGGGTAAGCTCAAAAGAACTTAGCAAGTATATCCAATCACAATAAGCATCTTCACACGCAATCAAAGTAAACAATAATGCAATGATATGAAACAATAAATGCAATATGCTTCTAACTCTATATGTGTATGCTGGTCTGTATTGGCAGACATGCTTTAAGTCATATCACCATACTCCTTTGGGTAGGTCTCACTCTGTTTACCGGTTGGTAATGGGTCCTACATCCCTCGGGACATTCCTTGGCTGGGGTTTAGGTCACCACTCTCTCACGCCAGCATTTGGTCTGAGTACTGGTGCATGTCAGGGTTAAGCCTAGCCCAATGCAAGTCTTCTACTTAGTTATATCTACTTAGACTCAGATACGGCCATTCCTCGCCCCGGGCGATCCTTTCCGGTATCCTTCTCACTAGAGACAGCGTATCCTATGGCTACAACCAACTCGAAGTACATACTCATCAACCCTATTGGTCATCCACAAATAATAAACAGGAAGCTCTCATGTCCTCTCACGGATATAACTCATGGGTCTCGAGCGCCCATGAGCCCAAGTATACTATTTGCAACCCTACCAATAAATGGCCCCCACAATGTGATTCATGTCCTCTCACGGGTTGGTTACCGGTCTTGAGCGCCCATAAATCCCCATTGCTACCACGGGTTACTCGGTCTCAATACCCTTCCGAATCGGGTATGATATAACAGGGTATTCCTAGCCAAACACTGTCACATCCTCCCAGCCGGTACCCTATCTGGCATACCCGAGAGTGTGATCCACAGCCCGAAGATCAGGTATCGAGTAATCAACCTCCCATATAACAATAACATAATCATGAACAATAATAATAAAAGTGCGGAAGATAAACCATAGATCCAAATAAGGAAAGAATGAATCATATATAAATCAGAGTACTAGATATAGTCAGAGTGTCTAAATCAGATAAGTAAAGTGAGGCAAAATCCCACTCTACAACCAGCTGAAAAGTAGTTCTAAAAGAGAATAAGCAAGACAGAATCTAATCCTAGTAGCAGGTACAATGGGTAACTAAATTGTTCTCAACTTTATAGACAACATCCCTATAAGTATAAATCTCATAAACAGCACAAGGGTGCTTCCACTCAATGGTCGGACTAAGCATCGTACGGAGCATAACCACTCGCGGGATCTTCAGTGTAATTGTTGTAACCGCAATCACCTTCCTGGAGATATGCCTCTTCTCCTTGCGCTTCTTCATAGGGGCCGTCATACTATTCAGTACCTGTAGAATAGTCTAACAAACATTGTACAATAAAGGAATGAGTTTCAAAGAAACTCAGTAAGGCAGTTAAATCCATAATAACATAAATGGCAGGATTTTAGAACAAACATAAATGCAATATGGTATGAGACAAACAATGAATGTATGAATCTAACTCTACATATGCTGGTCTCTATTGGCAAACATGCTTTAAGTCATAGCACCGTACTTCTTTAGGAAGGTCTCAATCACTCATCATCAGTTGGTAATGGGTCCGGCATGCCTCGGGACATTCCATGGCTGGGGGTATAGGTCACCACTCTCTCACATCACCATTGGTCTAAGTACCGGCGCATGTCAGGGTAAAGCCTAACCAAATGCAAGTCTTCTACTTAGTTACATCAAGTCAGATCCAGATACGTCCATTCCTCGTCCCTGACGATCCTTTCCGGTATCCTTCACACTAGAGTCCTCATAGTCCCTGACTACGGACTCATCAACCCTACTGGTCATCCACATATGGTAAACGGGAAGCTCTCACGTCCTCTCACGGGTTGGTTACCGGTCTTAAGCGCTCGTGAGCCCAAGTCTATCCATATGCAACCCTCCAATAAATGGCCCCCACAATGTGATTCCTGTCCTCTCACGGGTTGGTTACCGGTCTTGAGCGCCCATGAATCCCCATTGCTACCACGGGTCGTTCGGTCTCAATACCCCTCCGATTAGGGTCTGACATAACGGGACATCCTAGCCAAACACTACTAGACAATCCTAGATATGTCATCCAACAGTTTAGGAAGGTGTCCAGAGGGACAGCCCACCAGCAGGAAGCAAAAGGCAGCTGCCACGTTGTTTGGTGACAGCCTTGAAAATAAGAGTAGGGATCTCGAAGAACATCTGAAGTTGGCAATCCCTAGCAAGCCTGAGCATATCAAGCCAAACCTTCGGAAGGAGTGCATCCGAAAATACCTGGACAGCGTACCTTTCTCCGAATTGCTAGGTTTCTACAACATTCAGGCTTATCGCATGGGCGAAACCAATTTTGTGTTACGCATCAAGATAATGAGGAATCGTTCAAAGAATTTTCTTGGTTTGTCTCTACAAACTTACTTAGAGAAAATCCTTAAACGATTCCACATGCAAAATTCCAAGCCCATTGACATACCAATGGACAAAACGTGCAAACTGAACCTAGATAAATGCCCTAAGAATGAAGAAGAGAAAATCAAATGTCAAGAGTTTCCTATGCTTCTGTGGTTGGTAGTCTGATGTACGCAATGATGTGCACACACCCAGATATCTGCTATGCTCTTGCGATGATCAGTTGTTACCAGAGTAACCCAGGACTTACCCATTGCCATGCAGTAAAAAGGATTTTCTGTTACCTTCATGGGACAACAATTCTCATGCTCACATTTAGTGGTTCAAATTTGAGGTTAAGAGGTTACAGTGATGCTCATTGGGGCAGTGATCAGGAGGAGTGAAATTGGAGATGTTTATGTTTTTGTTGTTGGAGATGGAGCTATTACTTGAAGCTGCAAGAAGAAAACATGCATTGCTTTGTCCACAATGGAGGCTGAGTATGTTGTTTGCTCAGTTGTTGTTCAAGAGGCAGTTTGACTTAGAAGATTCTTGAGAAGTCTCAGCTTATTCTCACATGCAGATGATGTGGTGCTCCTACACACTGATAGTACGATAGATTTGGCTTTTTCTAAGGATGCTAAGTTCCATGGAAAAGCCATACACATAAAGATACGCTACCATTTTATCTGAGATATGATTGCGAAGGGAGAAGTTGTCTTAAAGCACATCTCCACATCCAACATGGTGGCTAACCCATTGACTAAGCCTATACCAAGGGATGTGTTTCTGTCACATGTTAGGAGGTCTAGGTCTTAGACATGGATGATGTTTTTTATTTTTATTTTTTATTTTTTAAGACATCTTCTTTTGGACATAATGAAATAATTTTTTTTTAATGTGCATATTTGACGCATGTTTATGATAAGTGAGTTAATATATTTTTATAAAGATGTCACCAAGCATTGAATTTACCCACTCACACAAGTAATTCACCTTGGCGCTTGCAGATAGCAAGCAAGATGAGCCTATGGGTTTGTAAGGCTTTAGGGGGCTTTCAAACCAATGACAAGCACCTTAGTTGGAACTAAGATGAGACTTCAATGGTCGAACATAGAATCATCACATTTCTGTGTTGCCTGTATTGTAGCCGAATGTGAATCTTTTATAATTGGTCATTGAATGATTGATTGTAGAAGAATCAGGTTAGGTGCTTTAGGTAGCGACTGAATCAAGATTTGAATGGCCTTCTTTTTTCTTTGTTTGTTTGTTTGTTTGTTTGTTTGTTAACATGTCCATATTAGTGGGAGTTACACCATAGCATGCATGTTTTTGCATGTGCTGAAGTCGACTGATGATGAGAGTGATTGAATGGATCCCTGCTTTGTCATTGTGTGAGCCATCAGGATCACATTTTGTTGATCCTACTTGTACCCATTACCTTAGACTATGCCACAAAGAGGACACTCAATGATGCTAATTTAGCTTGTTCCTTAGGATTAGGGATGATGCGGTCTCGCAGGACAAGACTGGTAAAGCAGTTGGGGATAATCCAAATGGCTATGGGAAAACTTTTCATTCTATATACCCAACAGTGATGTGACTCATTGCTCAAGTGACTTGTCATTTGAGAAAGTCATGAATACATCATATGATGATAGTTCACATTGCTCACTATGAGGGATTGAGAGTGTGGAACTGAGAATAATTGAATTGTTTAGGGTATAATGAGATAATTTCGAGTGATGTGCTATGTTGGTTAGATGGAGACTTGATATAACACTCCTACCCTAGATACATCTCTTAGGTCGTACGTTCCATTTTTGCATTGAAAGGATTAGAGTTAATGAGAACATTTGGATAACTCCACCACCTTTTGGCCAAGTGGGAGATGTTAATCGTAGTGGGTGGGTCCCACTACAATTTGTGCCATAGGTGGCGGCAAGACGGTTACGTAGTCCAAGATGACTACCCTTCTATTTAGTTGAGTCCAAGCATGACTCTAATATTGATTTCCCTCACTTGGATGAATCTAAGTAAAACCCTAATCAAGGAATTAGGGTTGAGGGAAAATATTATAAATAGAGGGATGGAATACCAAATTGAGGACCGATAATAGAATACTCTCCTATGCTCTGTGAATTCTCTAAGCTAATCATGAACCTCCACCACTGTGATTTGTCAATTTGCAAGGGTGGAAATAACCTATAGAGTACAACCTATAGAGTACACAAGGCAAATCAAGGGAAAGGGAACACAAAGAGACACCTCCAGTGTCTAAATCCATTGCAGTCAAGATCACTAAGGTAAAGGATCTAGAACTCTTCCTTTATGATTTTAATTTACATGGACAAATGTTAAGGGACTTCCAGCATCATAAGAAGAAATTGAATTTCATCTCTCGAACATTTAACTGCCTTTATGACTATGGAATCATCCAAACCTTCAAATTCTTGTAATTCTCACCTATCCTTAGATATTACTGATTACAGAGTTCAATGATATTTCAAAAATAGCAGGTAGAATCACTATTCGGCATTCTGTGACTTCAAGCATGAAATGATGTGGTGCCAGGAATTTTCAGCAAGCTGATGCTTGTTGGGCTTTGCATCTCAGCAGTCATCCTATTTAAACTTTAGTTGGACTGTTTCTGCACGGCATCAGGCCAATTAGGAAAGTGATGAACCAAATTTCACCATTATTCTTTTGCAACCTCTACTACATGTAAAGGCATATGTCCTGTGCAGTACCTGTTATGACACCCGAGCAGCCACTTGGAGTGACACTTAGGGCATCTAGGAACCGACATGCACCAGCTTACTTGAATGATTACGTGGCATAGGAAATATTTTAAAGGAACAGATGTATTTCCTCTATTGGATGTGATGTTGATGATGTGTAAAGGTCAAATCTGATCTACTTGAATGTATTGCTATATAAGCCAGATCTACAAACTGAATAAGATGAACAGTTTTGAACCTTAATCTCTGATCTGTCTTCTTCTTCTTGTCAGCTCTTTCTGAATCTTCCTTCCCTTCCTGAATTCACTTTTTCTCTGCTGCTATCAGTACCTGTCACATTTGTTTTTGTCAATATGACTAACCAAATAAAATAAATTTGTATGGCAAAAACCCAATGCATTTACCTCCAAAATTGAATCCTTAACTTCATGAAGAATGCAAAGCTATGTCAGACTGCATATCAGATTCCTGCATACATATTCTATATAGGCATAGAATAAGATAGTGAAACTTGCAATACATAGAAGGGTAACTTACTGGGATAGAATGATCCTAAATTCATCTTTAGAGTTAAGACACCTGGTGGGCTCTCCCCAACCATGCTTTGAATAGTGAGTGACTTAATGACAAAGTCATCCATAAGTTGGAGTAGTGGTTTCTCAGAAGTAGAGTTTTCCTGAATGGCAGCTCAAATTTCCTATCGAAACCAATTGTCGTGGAATTTCATGATACAAGTGAAACATGTTCTTTTTTCTGCCACCCAAATAGAAGTTGGTCAACTACTCTCATGCAAATCGTCATTCTCCCTTGCTAACTAGCCTTTCCTTGTATTTTGAGAAATTACTAGTCCACAGTTCTACAAAATTTGAGATTCATGACAGCAGAAACCTTTGGGGATGTTAAGACTATAACCCGTTACAAATCCATTGTCTTAGAAATGAGTTCTATTGCCCCACATAGAATCTATATATTCCTTCGGTGGTCTCCAACCAACTGAACCCTTTTCTTTCCAAAACATCCATTTCTCTCATTCCTCTCCTTACCTTTGCAAGACTGTCCAACTTACCCATGTCAGCATATATACTTAACAACAACTTCTGAAAACCACCCTCATTTGGCTCTAGTTTAAGTATACTCTCCACTGCATACTCAGCCCCTTCAGCACACCCATGTATCCTACATGCACCAAGTAGCGCCCCCCAAACATTACCACCTGGTTTCATTGGCATCCTTCTTATCAAATCTATAGCTTCTTCTAACTGCCCAGAACGTGCAAGCAGATCGACTACAGAACCATAATTCTCCTCCATGGGAACAATTCCATACTCCCCATGCATTGCTTTGAAGTATGTGAGCCCCTCCTCTACCAGACCAGCATGGCTGCATGCAGAGACCAATGCCACAAATGTGATTCGATCCGGACTCACACCCGTCTCTCTAACCATCTCCTCAAAAACTCGAATTGCACCCTTGCCATCTCCATGCATTCCATAGCCATTAATCATTGAAGTCCACGAGATTCGGTTCTTTTTGTTCATCTTGTTGAATTGATTCACTGCCAATTGGAGCCTCCCAGACTTAGAATACATGTCCAGCAAACCATTCCCTACTAGTATTTCATCATCTAAACCATTTTTAAGAGTATAACAGTGGATTTCTTGGCCATATAAAAGCATAGCAGATTTAGCACACAATGGAAGAACAATGGCCATAGTGACAGAGTTAGGCCTGGTGCCACCACCTTGAGTCATTGATTGGAACACAGCCCAGGCATCATCAAGAAGATTGTTCTCCACGTAACCAGAAATAGTCGCATTCCACATTGCAGTTGTGTTGCATCTCACATAAAGTTTGCTCATTTCAAATATCCGACGAGCATATACCAAAAAATTGCACTTCCCATACAAGTCTACCAAGGATGTTGAAATAAAAACATCTTGGTCCATCTCTCTTCTTCGGATAGTGAAACAATGAAGTTCCTTTCCTAAAATCAAGTTTGAAGTGTCAGCGCACGCTGTGATAAGCGTTGTCATAGTAACATAATTTGGTTCCACACCTTCAAAGACCATCTCCCTAAAAGCATCGATGGCATGCACAGGGCACCCATTATGTACATAAGTTGCCATAAGCACAGACCAAGTTACCACACATCTCTCCACCATAGAATCGAAGGCAAGCCTAGCCTGTTCCTGGCGGCCACATTTACCATACATATCAATAAGGGTGCTTCCCACAAACACATCATCCTCACCATATTTGCTCATCTTCACAGCATAACCATGGACTAGCTCTCCAGAAACAAGGTCTCCTACTTTTCCACATGCAGAGAAGACACTAGCAAAAATGTGAGAGTTAGGGAAAAAGATCAAACCCATTTCATCATATTCTCCCTTAATTTGCTTGAAAAAATGCAATGCATCCTTGGGTTGGTCATTCTGAGTGTAACCCGCGACCATGGCCGACCAGGTGATTTCATTGGGACGCTGCTGCAACCGTTGCATCTTGTCATAGAGTTTGCGGGCTCCATCACAGCGTCCAGCACGGAATAGGTCTGATATCAACCTATTCCAACAAACAGTGCTTGGAACAGGAATTTCATCGAACAGCTTGAGTTCACAGTGCAGCGACCCATGTCTACCATACATTGTAATAAGGGCGTTGGTCACATAGTGATCGGAGCCAACAAACCCACGCTTAGTGGCATCGGCGTGAACGGATTGGCCATTCTGAAGAGAAGGGGTTTGGGCAAAGGAGAAGATTTTGAGAAGAGCAGAAAAAGTGAAGGAATCAGGTTGGAAGCCTTGGTTTCGAATTTGTCGATAAAAGGCAGTAAGTTCCCGCCACTTCCCTTGCTCACCGAAGAGGTTTAGAAGCGCGTTTGGAGAAGCCATTTTTCAAATTTCTGTTACCCCCACACGTAATGAATTGGTTCTACATAAAATTTGATGGTATAACAATACATCTCGACGTCAATTCGGATGGGACTTGGGGGCCATTGTTAGTACATTTTCCCCTTAATTACTCAATCATAGACTTCAGAACATACAAAATCGTAGTCATTAATAACGCACCAAATGGCCGAATGAGCTGGATGTGCTTCTCTCACAATGGTGACAGTTTCTATATATAACTGGTGAGTCTAAGGAAGTCTTACCAATGGAGGAGGGGGAGGGGGGGGGGAGGGGGGGGGGGGTGGTCTAGTGGTCTCAAACTCATTCCTATGTAGTTTGGTAATCCCATGTTCATATTCAAATCCCCTCTGCTTCTCTAGTTTTTGCAGTGAGTAGTTTAATGCTCTTTAACTTAGGCATGTGATCATTACTGGCTTTGTGGACTATACATCTTTCCCCCTCCCCATCCCATCCTGTTGCCCTATGAGTTCCCGCCCTTGTGATTGATTTGTACAAAAAAAAAAAATGGGGGGATGAGGTGCACGATGCACCCATTCTACAATCTTTGTACGGCCAAAGAAGTGGCATATTATAATTATTAAAAAAAAAAAAAGAAAAACCAATGATTTTAGTTCCCCATGTATGTATCTGGATGTCTATATCCTTCCTTGCAACCCATCCATTTCTATTAATGCTAATTTTTATTTTCATAAAATAAAAATTTTTGTTTGAACCTTAAGCCCAAAGGGTAAGATTCACGATTCACAATTTTAATTTGAAATGGGCAATAATGGTTTGAAAATGTATTAATAATGGTCTCAAGACCGACCCATCCAAATCCAAGTTAGTCAACTCAAGCCCAAATTGCATGAAATTAATAAAAAGCTAAAACTGTCATGTCACAAATGGTTTGTGTTTGGGTTTGGTGTTTTTTAATCTAAAATTGATAAACTCAAATGGAACCATTGATGAGCATTAAGAATAATAAATAAAAAATAATAACAAAAAAGGAAAAGAAACTGGGTAGTCTGTATCTCAACTCTTTCCATATTTGCAGAGATAACTATAGTCTTTCCAAACATAACTATAGCAACTATTAGATTGCATTGCAATCTTTCCAAATATAACTATAGCACCTATTAGATTGCATGGCAAACCACCTCCGGTGCACCCCACGGTACCTCCATCTTTTAAGGTGGACAAAAAAAAGAAAAAAAAAAACTTGTTCCCAAACCAAGGAAGTACTGCTCCTACAAACTGCATTGGAAGAGTTTTCTAGTCATTTCGCCATACAAAGACCCTAAGATCATAGCTTGCATGTGCAGGCACGTGTCAATATATACATCATCCCTCTATTATTATTTTTATTATTATTATTATAATTATTATATTTTTTTTTGCTAAAATGTCATTTGTATCAAAATAATAAAGAATATACCAAGCAATATGTTACAGGAGATGCACACTTGATTGGGTGGCAATCTCACCCGGGTAGAGGACCAGCTTTGTGGTCGAGATGTAAGCCGATCAAACATGACTAATATGGAGCGCCCCATTCACGCTAGGACAAAGAAGGAAAATGTCAACACGAATGGAAGGTCTATCCCAGAGATAGCCAGGCATGATAGTTATCGGGATCCTGTCAGTTTTAAGTAAGGTAACACACACATTATTAACAAGGAATCGATCCTTAGGTAAACACACAAATATTTTCTAGTGAATCTCTAAGTAGCATTCGCTCGGAACCTTAATCTGATTCCCGTCTGACTTAGCCATCAGAGGCGGTTACCCGGCATCCTAGCTGGCCTGCATCAAACCTCCTTTGCAGGTTTTATCATCTTCTTATGCGAGAGATTACTCAGGAGCCTATCCTACTAGGTCGACACTAAGATTAGATCTGAGACGCAATAGTCTTTGGCACTGTCTGCGGAAAAATGAAATCAAGTCATGACAAGACGAACTATCAATACCAGACAAGCAACCCGGGCGAATACCACAACTGGTGACCAGAACCTCTGGGAAGATGGGTTCGAGCACTTCAACAGGGACGATGGATGAGATGGAGAAAATCGAACCACCTAGATTCCCTACGGGGAGGGCACGTCGGAGAGACCCCAAGGGTCTGCCACGGCTATGGATCTAGACAAGATTAGAAAAAGTATGCTCGAGATGCAGGGAGTGTGAAATCTTGTACCTACCATAATCCAAAAATCTGTGTTGTAGGTCCGAAGACCCAAAGTCAAGGTAGAAGACAGTTGTGGACCCTCTCTGTCAAACCCTTTGACTATGATGTAGAACCAATGGAGATTGATGGTGAAGATCCTGTAGGAAAATGCCATATCAGCATTTGCCACATCAGTCTCCAATCAGTTTGGATGATGACAAACACTCTACTAATGTTTCCATGTAGATATGTTTTGTCCAGCTCATCACTACAGAGAATCTCGATGTAAACAACCGGATCAAAGAAATTACCGGAGAGTCAAGCTCAAGATCAACTCAAACCATCTTAGACAAAGAACCAACGTCAAGAGGAGTATCAAGACCGTTGATCAAGATCAAGCCAAAGACCAAGTCAAAGATCAAGACTTAGGCAAAATCAGGGCTTAGGACACCTTCGCATACACACACATGTAAAGGCATCCATAATATGTAATTCATGTTACTAAAGTGACCTAGGACATGTTAGGAAGGTGTACAAGGCTTATGGTTGACAAAAAGATCCAAAAACCCAAGCCATGTCCTAGCCCAAAACTGTTCAGCAAAACAGAGCTCAGACGGTCGTCCGTCTGGGCAGACGGTCGTCCGTCTCGGCAGACGGTCGACCATCTGTTTTGATAACTCTGTTTCTCAGAAACAACAGAAGGCCAGACGGACGCCCTTCTGAGCCAGTCCATGCCAGACGGATGACCGTCTAGGCAGAAGGACGTCCGTGTGGCCCTGATTTGACTATAACGGCTAGTTTAAAGAGAATATCCTCAACAGCTGTTTGCAACGGATACTTTTGAGACAGCTGATCGTCTGGGCAGACGGACGTCCGTCTGGACTAAAATCTCACTGAGATTTTATATCTGTTAGGGAAATGGGGAGGGCAGTGAATCGAGGTCTATAAAAGCCCAACCACCCCCATTTGAGAATCATTCTTCTCCCCCATCAAGCACATATTCACTCACAAGTAAAAAAGCAAATTCTTGGTGTTTTTATCATTATTGTTGTCCCCCCAACTCCGTTTGACTTTGAGGGATATTCCAAAGTTAAAGCTTTTACTGAAGCAAAGCTTGGAGTTATTGAAAGCCGCTAAAGTATATTGATGCTTGCTATTTTTGATTCATTAATTGCATCACTCGCACTCAAAGGGTAAAGTGTTACTCTCCTTTGATAGGTAATATCTAATACTTTTTGTATTTTGAATTGATTATTTAATTCTAGTCTAGGTTGATTAGAATTTATTGTATTGGGTACTCTTGTCGGTGAATGAAGATTGTAAAGGGTACTCTTGCCCCGTAACGAAGATTGTAAGGGTTTGATTCTCTACCCATTGTATTAAAAGAGATTCATTAGTGGAAATACTCTCTTGAGGCTAAGAGAGGAGTGGACGTAGACTCGTAGAGTCGAACCACTATAAATTATGTGTTTGTGATTGCTGTTTTCATTAGATTTCTTTTTGAATCGTTAATTCATTTTGAAATTGCAACCAAACCGAGAATTTGCTATAAACCATTAGGTACAACATAATCACCCCCCTCTAGGTTGCACCAACAGATCCCATCTTGGAAACCTTGTGTGATTTTGGAAGAAGATGTAGTATAAATGGGAATGGACTTGGAAGATGGACCTTGAGTACAGTGTTGACATCTCCGAAAGGTCCTATGAAGTCTGGTAAGACCCTTACTTAAGTTGGTTGAGGACCAAAGTGGTGAATTTGGCTTTTGAGAACCAAATTCAGAAATTTTGACTTAAGGTTCCACCTTGGTCGAACCCCTTGGTCGATCCAATCGACCAAGGCAATCGACCAAAGCATGTCTGAAGACAGAATTGTGTATTTTTGGAAGTTTTAGGTTTTGAAGTCCTATTTATATGTAACTTCGGATTAAACCTAAACACTTTGCCTCTTAACTTTTGGAACATGAGAAGAACCCTAGAGCCTCCTCCTTAAGCTAAGGAAGATCCCCAAGCATCCAAGCAAAGTTCCTCCATTGATTCTTCTTTTACAAGGTTAGTACTCAATCATAAACTTCATTGATATATTCTCTCTACTACTTCTATTACTTGTTTTAATTGTGAGGAAGGTCTTACACTACTGTAATGATCTAATCTCAAATCCTCATAGTCTTAGAGTAAATCCCCATTCACTTTATATTTTTCTTAAGCCATATGGTGTTATTCTATGTTTTGATCTAGCATGAGACTATGATTTACTCTTACTGTAATTATTCGATTCTAATATATGTTAGATCTGTTCCTAAGTTGTTTTCTATGCATGATCTATTGTTCTCTTATCTTTAGAATGAATTCTCATTTATTCTAGCCTTTCCATAAGAATCCGCAGATTAAGTCTATTAGGTGATTTATTGGATTTTTATTCCAATGGCTTTGTTTGATGTTTAGACCATCATAGATAATCTACATATGTTATTTTAGAATTTTCCTATTAATTTTGGAGTGTTCCGATGTGTTTCGAAGAGTTTTCGACCAAAGTTGGAAGTTTTTGTCTGTACACAGAATGCTTGGTCGACCCTTTTGGTCGATCCAATCGACCAAGGGAGTGCCTGACAGCAACTTTGCTCCGTTTTGACTCCGTTTCGTTTCCGATCATTAGAGTTTGTCCCTTATACTTTCTACATGTTTGTTTAGGGTTATTTTTCTGATTTTGGACTTGCTCTTTGACCTTTTTCTTGGAGTTTGTGAAGTTGGATATAAGGTGAGTACGTTCACTCACAATATGCACATATACATGCTTTAATATGTTAGGACTTATATGCATGTGTTAGCTACTGTAGTTTAACTTTTTTTCTACCTTGTATTACTTCTGTAATTACAGTAGACTACTCATGATATGATTTACCTACTGTTATTGATTTATGAATGATGTGATTGTGAGTTGGACTATATTATGATGTTATGGAATTATAAAGTGATGTGATTTCCTAAGTTGTGATGGGGGACTAGTGTGACACCCAGCCCAAATCAAGCCCGGAAACCCGATGTGTTTTGGGTGAAGTCGGGTTTTGTTTAATGTTGACTTTGAAGTTTGACCGTCATTTCAGTTTTACTATCTTTGAAAATCTTAGGAAGATGTCTTTGTGGGCCATCTCAGTAGAAGATATGGTGTTTGACCCAAAACCCATGGATATTGATGATGGTGTTTCCTTATGGAAACCTTACTTGATTTGGTGTTGAACTATTTATTTGTGAAGAAGAACTTGGTTGATGGACCTAAAGCTTAGTTGGACCTGGTTTGAAGACTTCCCTCCATACTAGGTAAGTAGTACGATGTATTGAAAGAAGCCCATCCAAAAATATTGAAGTTTGGCCCATTAAATCCTTTGTTTTGAATAAGCTGTCCAAGCAGTGGCATTTTGGTAAATATCTGTTTTGAAGGTTTTCAAAAGCTTTATTTCTTTTAATTTCGTGGTAAACTATTCCCACCATGTTTCTAAACCTCTAGATAGTGTGGGATCGACCTTTGAACTTCCTCTTTGGCAACCAATCAACCACCAGGGTCAGTTTGGTCAGTTTGGTGAAACCCTAGTAACTCTTGAACTCTTTGTGCTATTTAAAAGGGGGAACTCCATGTGTTTCACTCTCAATCTGTTTCTAAGTCTTTGGAGAACGTGGGAAGATCCCTAGATCCTCTCCTTCGAAGCCAAGGAAGATCCTCAAGCAACGTTCGTTCAGGGTTTCTTCAGCGGTTTCTCTTCTAAAAGGTTGGTATGCAATTCGTTTCTTCTTTAATTCATTCTTTCTTCTCTACTTCTGATTTTCTGATCATGAGAAGGGTATTACACTGCTGTAATAACCTCTTCTTTAATTCTTTTAGCCCTAGAGTGAATCCCCCAATTCACTCTATGATCTTGAAGCCATATGGCGATGATCCTTGAATTTGATTCCACCAAAGCTCTTAATGATACTTTCCCTAATTTCCTAACTATCTTTATTATTGTGGGGAAGGTCTCATATTATTACCATGACCTTCCCTTGTGTCCTCATGATTGAGGAGTTGATCCTTGTTTTTCTTTGGAACAATTGGCAACCCTTTTATTTTCTATTAATTCATTGGACCCTCCCCAAAACCTTTCTTGATTGTAAATTCTTTGCCCTAAGGGTGAATTTTTATTCTCCCTAGTCTTTTCGTGGGATACACGGATTCTTGTTAGTAATCCCTAATTGTATGATTTGAATTTGTTTCCCTTCACTTTAATTGAGAACCTTATTTTCTCTCATTAGTAGACCCTTCCTAATTCCATTCTTTATTTTGAAATACTAATGAGATATTCCTTTATCTATCTTGGGTTGTTTTTGTGAGAATTAATTATGGGTAACTCTCATGAGAGGTAACCAACTCTTATGAGAGGTAACTATATCTAAAAACCTATTGCTCTTTTATCTATTGGAAACTTCCCAACACTTTTCCAGATTGTGCATTCTTTGTTTCTCTTTCCCATGGGTGAATCTTGATTCTTTGTTTCTCTTTCCCTTGGGTGATATTTGTGTTAACCTAAACTTGATCACTATATTTTCTTCATGATCCATGTTTAACCTAATTAGGATTTCTAATTATTCTTTCTTCGTTCTTGTTCTTGTTTGAGATCAGGAAGAAGATGATGCATTCTTGCAACCATCTATTCCATGATCTCATTCTATTCTTTGAGATCTATGATCATCATCATGATCTTAACCCTAGCTAATAGATTCTTGAAACCTTAACCCTAATCCTTGAATGATCTTTCTGGAAACCTCTTGTAACCTTCCATGTGCGGGAAACCTCATGAGTAATGTTTCTGTTAACATAAACTAGATTTCCTATGATTTCTTGTTATTTTCTTGATAACAATCATTCCCTCTCTTTCCGTGATCATAACCTTTTCATGAGCCATATGTTATGATGAAACCCTAACCTCTTTGTTACAAACCTATTATGATTGATTTTTCGGACTATGATCTCCCCCATGTCTTCATTTGGGTTTGGTTGTACTTGGTCTTCAACCCCATGAGCAAAGCACCCTTGTATAGCAATATACTTGGGGGCGGTTACTAGTGGCGGTTGATTAAACCAAGCGACCGCCTTAAGCGACCGCCCGGTTCTGCTTGCGGGAAAATGCCCTATTTTGCCCCCTGTTCGTTATAAATAGCATCCCTCGCCCTATTAACGCATTATTTTGTTCGGGATTGCTATTTTGGGCGATTAGGCGGCAGTGGAATCGTGCGGGATTCAACTCTGAAGTGCTGTTAATGATATAAAACATTTTCTCTTCTATTCTTGGTGATTCTGATTAAGGTAATGAATCTCCATCTGCAATTCTCTTCTTTTTAACCTCTGATTGATATGAACCCATCCCCATTTTGTTAGTGGTTACCCAATTGATTTGTTGTATCTCCCTTTTCAATGTTCTTGATGAGATCCTGTCCAGAAACGAATCCCCGCATTTGTTTAATGGATGGATCCCATTAAGGGGAATGATTTGGGTAATAAATCTTTGTTAATTCTAGGGTTTCTTGTTACCCCCTTGTTCTAGACTTATTAAGCTTGAATTTCGGACTAAGATCATCCCAAAACGGATTGAAATCGGATGATAAAAAGTCTGATTTTCGGAGTTGGAAACTGTCTGAAACAGGGGCGGTCGCTTGTGGAGGTCGCTTAACTTAAGCAACCGCCACAAGCAACCGGCTGGTTTCCAGTAACTGTGTAGGTTTGATTTTTGAATTTTTTTGACTCTTGACTCTTATACATTCTTGTAACCCTATGCATAGGTGTTCTCTGTTTCAAATAAAAGTCTTATAATAGTTTTTGGATTGCAAGTTAGAGGACTTCTACTAAATTACAGGTAAGGACATGCATTCTTATTTATATGCAATTACATATACATGATGATTCTGTTGTTCTATTTACTATTCTTTGATCATGTAACTTGTCTGTAATTGTATAAAGTATGTGAATCTTATTGTACACTTGCTGTTTGTGGTATTCCTTGATGTACTTCATCTTTCATGATATTGCACAACTGTTCATGGTATGATAAAGAGTGTTGTAGTGTGATTGTGATGGAAGGGGTATTCCATTGGGATATCTTGGCTTGGGATATCAGAAGGCTGTGGAATGGGACACATGCCTGCTGATGTCTCCAGCACTATCATGATTACTTGATGACATACTTAGGGAGTCTAGAATTGCATGGCTAGGTACCCCACATGCTATTACCCTTTCGGCAGGGGAATTGAAGCCGGGTGACCCGTGACAATGGTGACGTGACTATGTTTCATCCAACAGCGGTAACCAGTCCGTGCGGAGACTCAGTGGTCCACTATTGGTCATGTAATGGTAGGGTTGCATATGTTAGGGTTGGGCTCATGGACGTCCAAGGAGCGGACCGGGTGTCGCGAGGAGTCATGAGAGCATCCGCCCCAATAATATGTGGATGACCATAGGGTTAAGGAGTGGAGTCCAACAGAGGTATCCAGTCCGTGAGGATTCTTACTCCTAGGTTGCGAAGGATACTTGAACCGAGTTGGTTGGTGCCATAGGGGAAGTATCTGGACTTCATATAGTATGTTACCATTATGACCTTGCATTGGATTAGAAACCCCGACATGCGCCAGTACTCATTGCCAATGGTCGTGGTGAGAGAGTGTTGACTTAACCCCCAGCCACGGTTTTGAGAGCCAGGTGTGGACTTACCCCTTTGCCCAGGATCCCTACAGAGGTAACCAATCCTTGCCGGATCAGAGTGATGAGACTTACCCAAAGGAGGGCTGGTGTATATCTTAAAGCATGTCAGCTATTAGAGACTTGCATAGTTAGATCTTAGTAGCATTCATATTTCTGCATATCATCCATATCATTTCATATGTGCATTCGTGGATTGTATTGACATATATATGAGAATTGCTTGTTCCTTACTGAGTTCGTTGGAACTCATTCCTTTCATTGTATGTATTATATAAACTGTACAGATGGTTGCACAACGTCAGAAGTTGGAGATGATTCGTATGAAAGAGCCTTCTCGTTTGAAGCTGATGTGGCACAGACAGTGATACATGAACTTGCAGAGCATGAAGCCTCCTGAAGATGAAGACTATTTAGTTACTTATTTTGCTTCCGCTGAACTCGATATTACTTTTGATTCTTGATCTTCCTTCTTTCGTTCGTTCTTGGATTTTTATTGGAGTATTTGGACTCCTGTAACCTTTTTATTGATTATTGTACTATTTCTTGCTCTTGATTCATGTATTTGTATTTATTATTATTGATAGACTAAAACCATGGATCCTGTGACGGATCGCACCCACGGGTTGTCGGGCGGGTAACCCGGGCCTGGCGGGCGGGGTGTGACAACTAGGGATTGCCCTTTTGGTGTTTCTGTCATTGGACATCAGTGGAGGTGGTATGGGACGCTTTCCTAAGATGCCCCTTGGCGCTTTCCCCTAATTACGGGTTGACATACCTAGGATTTTTCTAGATGAGTTTGGCTAGGAAAACCTTGTCATATTTGACGCTATTAGAAGGTGAATTGAGAGCAAGTGACCCGTGGCAGCAATATGGATTCTCAGAGGACATGCATCAGAGCCATGAGAGGATGTAATTCACATTGTGGGGGCCATTCATTGGTAGGGTTGTACATAATATGTAATAGCCCCCATATTTCTAACTCAGAATCCATATTATGGGTCCGATAACCCGAAGGTCAAGTCGGATTAAGTTGTGGAGTATCCGGATTGAAGTCCATGATCCATACCCAAAACCCATGGATCTGGATTCTTTTGATGATGAACCTGCCTTTCTAGGAAAGTGGAGTTCTAGTCAGGGCCAAGAGGTGTTTAAAGTGTCCGGATTGAAGGTAAGACCTCCCCCATGTGTTGTTTAGGGGTTAGGTTGGAGTTGGGGATCAACCCCTTGAGCAAAGCACCCATGTACTGAAAAGTACTAGGGGCAGTTGCTTAAGGTGGTTGATTGGGCCAATCAACCGCCCCAAGCGACCGCGATGGTTTACTTGCGGGAATTTGCCATTATTTGCCCCCTGTCCTCTATAAATAGCAAACCCCGTCCTTTTAACTCATTATTATATTTAGGATTGCTACTGTGAACGGTTAGGAGGTAGAAGATACGTGTTGGAAGGTGAGAGAAGCATGGATTGCGATTTGGATCCATTCCCCCATCTGTTTTGTGAATCTGGTTGAGGTAAGTGAATCCCCTTCACTCTAGTCTCTTCCCTCAACTTTGGAATGGTGTAGATCCATCTCCTTTATGTTGGGGTGACCTAATTGTGATTGGTTCAATTCTCTAGTCAGTGATTTTGAGGATATCCTATCCGAGAACGTATCCCTGCATTCGAATAAAGGATGGATCTAATCAAGGGAGATGAATTGGGTGGTGAATCTTTATAATTTTAGGTTACCGATTTGCACCTTTGTTATAGACTTATTAAGAATGAAATTCGGACTTGAATCATCCCGAAATCGGATTGGAATTGGATGATCAAAAGTCAGAATTTTGGACTTTGAAAATTGTCTGTAACAGGGGCGGTTGCTTGTGGAGGTCGCTTGACCCAAGCGACCGGCCCAAGCAACCGGCTGGGTCATAGTGGCTATCTGAGTTTTGTTTTTGCTTTGATTTGACTCATGTCCTTAATATATTCTTGTAACCCTATGTTTAGGTGTTCTCTGAGTTTGATGGAAGTCTTGTAATTGTGGTTTGATTGCATTCTAGTAAGCTTTTACATAATTACAGGTAAGGACACACTTTCTTGTTTATATGTGATGAGCACATTTATGTGTGAAATCTTAGGGCATAAAGCATGCATTTTATACACTTAGAGTGGAGTTACCTTGGGTTTTATGTTGTTTTTGCAGATTTTAGGACTTTTCAAGATTTAAGCAAATATTTGGAGTTTTGGGCTTGAATCATGCTATTTTACACGTCAAGAAGTCCATTCAAATTCTCAAATACGAAAATGGGCCTGATCTGGAGCATGCTGGGCTAGAGATGTGTGACTATGAGCCAACTCCGAAATATTGAAGAGATAAAGAAGGCAAATTTGATCTACGGCTGAGATTTTAAATCAAATCTACAGAGATATTATTGAGAGTCCAAATGGAAAAGAGTCCTTGCATACCTCAATATCTTATCTCTTATATTGGATTTAATTAAAGAAAGAAAAAGAGGAAAAATAATTATATTCAAAAAGAAAAAGAGGAAAAATCCCGTTTTTGAGTGCCTCTGTCCAGTTTCGATCAAACCCTTCATCGAACGGTCATCCGATGTCCGATCATGTTGTTTTCGGAGGAGAGCTTCAAGACTACTTAAACCTCAAATCCAACGGTGGAATTATGCATCTGATCTCTCTAAGTTGGCGCGATTACTACGTCAAAACCCTAATTGGTTGAATCAGATAGAAACCCTGAGTTTTATTCAAATTCAGCCGTACTTCATATCTCATGTAAACTCTATAAAAAGAGAGCATACTCCATCAAAGGAGAACATGTTCTAGAGCTTAGTAGAAGCATTCTTTCTTCTCTCTTTAGTTTATTAAGGTTTTCTCTAGTTTTCTTTGCTTGCATTAGTGAGATTTAAATTTCTAGATTCAATGTTTAAGTTTAATATTCTTATGTAATGCAATTCAAGTTCAAGCTTCAAGCTTCAAGTTTCAATTTTTTTAGATTCGTTTTTCTCTGGGTCTAGCAATTGCAGATTTAGATCATTCTAGATCTAGATTTGGTTGTTAGGGTTGGTTGAGATTCGAATCGTTTGTTCAATTCGCAAGTAAGTAACTTTCTTTATTAATCTTCTCTCCTCCCTCCATTCCCGCTTCTATCTACCCCTCCATATTCTTAATTTAGGATTTACTTTCAGCATTATTTATTGTTCTCCCTTCCCCTGGATCCTTGATCAGAGATGCCTACAGTCGTGCCTCTCTTTGGTTAAGGCTTCATTTTCCTTTAATTGCTTTGTTTATTGCTTTGTTATTTACTTTCTGCCTATTCATTCATCATCTCGGACCACATAACCGGAGAAAGCCTACGGTCGTGCCTCTGCTTCTGGTGACGGGTGGTGTTGCATCTGCATTTTAGCTATTTCCTTTTCTTTTTATTGCTTTGTTTATTGCTTTGTTATTTACTTTCTGTTATTTACTTTCTGCCTATTCATTCATTATCTCGGACCACATAACCGGAGCAAGCCTACAGTCGTGCCTCTGCTTCTGGTGATGGGTGGTGTTGCATCTGCATGTTAGCTAT
Organism: Hakea prostrata; assembly: GCF_041222555.1. Lineage (NCBI taxonomy): Eukaryota > Viridiplantae > Streptophyta > Magnoliopsida > Proteales > Proteaceae > Hakea > Hakea prostrata. Next base: position 51,854,449 of record NC_142600.1, on the reverse strand, counting down.
TTCCTTTTCCTTTTATTGCTTTGTTTATTTCTTTGTTTATTGCTTTGTTATTGTTCGCATTTTTTTCCTGTCTTTTATTTATGCATTGATTGTGTTTAATTTATTTTTCGTTTCAATTCGATTGCATTAGACATATAGATTAGGATCATTTAGTTTAGTTAATTAGTTAACAAAAAAAATTGAATCATTCCACTCTTGCATTACTATTAAGAAGTTCAATTCTAAGTGGCATATCTCCCTGAGATCGACCCGTTAGCTACACGATACCGTGCGCTTGCGGTTACTTTTAAATTTCACAAACAATATGCAATGACATGCTATATAATGAATCAGTTGTTTCTTACATTATTCATTAATTATGTAACTCGTTGTAGTTGTAGAAGTCATTGTTATAATGTTGAATACCTACTGTATGTGTTGTTTCAATAAACTTTATCATTTTATGATATTGAAAAATTGATTATGTTATGATAGTGAATGATGTGATGTAGTTGTGATGGAAGGGTATCCAATTGAATATCCATTGCTTCGGATATCAAAGGGCTCTGGTATGGACACATGCTCACTAATGCCCCAGCACTATTATGACTGCTAGATGATATACCTAGGGAGTCTAGATTGCATGGCTAGGTACCGTACATGCTATTACCTTTTTGTTAGGGGAATTGAAGTCGAATGACCCATGACAATGGTGATGTGACTCTGTTTCATCCTATAGCGGTAACCAGTCCATGCGGAGACTCAGTGGTCCACTGTTGATCATGCAATAGTAGGGTTGCATGTATTAGGGTTGGGCTCATGGACATCCAAGGAGCGGCCAAGGAGTTGTGAGGGTTCATGAGAGCATTCCGCCCCAATTAAATGTGGATGACCATAGGGTTAGGGAGTGGAGTCCAATAGCGGTAGCCAGTCCGTGAGGGTTCACATTCCTAGGTTGCAAAGGATACGGAACCGAGTTGGTTGGTGCCATAGGGGAAGTATCTGAACTTCATATAATGTGTTACCAGTATATTGGTGAAGAAGATTCCACCCAAATCATTGCCAATCATTTGATTCTTGTCTCCATTATCACCTACAAGATATGAACTCTCATCTTCACTCTCTATCCTACTCTTTTATTTTCTTTTCTTGCTGTTGCAACCTTGGAGTTGATGTTGCAACCTTGCAACCATCACTCCAAGTGTACACTCTTAACTAATCATTGATCTTATTCCATTTCCATTGTTGCAACCTTGGAGTTGATTATTATTGTTCATGATTATGTTATCACGTATGTGGGAGGCATGGTCTCTCAATGCTTGATCCTTGGATTGTGGATCACATACCCGGGTATGCCAGGTAGGGTACTGGCTGGGTGGATGTGACATAGACCAATGGTGATGTGAAAGAGCAATGACCGAAACCCCAACCATGGATTGTCCGAGAGGGATGCATGACCCAATTCCCACCGGTGCTGAGTGATTGAGACTTACCTAAAGAAGTATGGTGCTATGACTTAAAGCATGTCTACCATAGAGACTAGCATATGTAGAGTTAGAATCATATTTACATCATCTGTTTCATATCATTTTGCATCATGTTATGTTTTGTATCATATGGCTTATGTATTATGGAATAACATGCCTTGCTGAGTTCTTTGAAACTCACTCCTTTTTGCAACATCTTTCGTTAGACTTACCTGCAGGTACTACTACTGTAACACCCCCCATATTTCTAACATGAGATCCGTATTCCAGGTCCGAGAACCCGAAGGTCTAGTCGGGTGAACTTGTGGAGTATCCGGATTGAAGCCCATGATCCATACCCAGGACCCATGGATCTGGATCCTTTATCTGAAGAGCCTGCCTTGGCTGGAACTTGGAATTCTGGAAGTTAGGTGTTGTTCAGAGATGTCCGGAATGAAGGTAAGATCTCCCCCATCTCTTATTTAGGGCTAGGTTGGTCTTGGGTATCAAGCCCCTAGTAAAAGCACCTTTGTATGGCAAATTACATGGGGGCGGTTACTAGTGGCGGTCGCTCAACCTAAGCGACCGGGCCAAGCGACCGCCCGGTCTGTTTTCGGGGATTTTGCCCTATTTTGCCCCCTGACTTCTATAAAAGGCAACCTCGGTCTAATTAACGAATACTTTATTCGTGGTTGCTTATTTGGGAGGTTAGACGGCTGTGGGGAAGATCCGAAGGAGTCTCTGGAGTACTGACAGTGACTTGGAAGATCAGTTCTTTCCTTCTCTGACTCTCTGGCGTGAGGTATTGAATTAACCCTTCGTTCTTTACTCTCTTTTTCCGTTAAATTAGTTTTACCCTTTTTCCCTCGTCTTTGTGATTACCCCCTTGGATATTTTAACTCTCTTTTTTTAATCTACTTGAGATGGAATAACCGTAAACGGAACCCTGTGTCCGTGAGATGGTTAATCCAATCAAGGGAAGGGTTATGGGTAATCTATTGATGGTAATGGTTAATTTTCTCTCACCCTTTTGGCTTAGGGAGTGTTTGATTCAAGACTTAGGTCAAGATTACTCAAAATCCGGGTTGAAATTGAGTAATCAGAAGCCTGAGTTTCGGATTGAAACTCACTGTTTTTGGGGCAGTCACTAGTGGCGGTCGCTCAACCTAAGCGACCGGCACAAGCGACCGGCTGGTAAACAATGACCAATTGGATTTTGGTTCTGATTGAAATTGATTCATGTGACTTATATATTCTAATAACCTTGTGTTTAGGTGTTTACTGTTTAAAAGAAAAGTCTACTAATAGTTACTGGATTCCATTTTGCGGACATTTCAATTATATGCAAGTAAGGACAGTCTATCTTATCTATCTACATATACTTGAACATGTTAATCTGATAGTTGTTAGTCTTAATTTCTATTGTTATATGCTGCTGTAATTGTATTTAATTCTAATATACTACTGTTGTTTGCCTTGATTTCATAATTACCTGGTGAATTGTGAATGTTATATGATTATGGTAATTGGTATATGGTTATGATAGTTGGGGTGTTCCTTTTGGAATATCTTGGCTGGTGATATCAGAAGGCTGTGGAATGGGACACATGCCTGCTGATACCTTCACCACTATCATGATTAATTGATGACATTATTAGGATGAGTCTAGATTGCATGGCTAGGTACCCCACATGCTACTACCCTTTCGGTAGGGGGATTGAAACCGAGTGACCCGTGATGACAGTGATGTGACTTGGTGGTCCACTATTAGTCATAAATGGTAGGGTTGCATATGTTAGGGTTGGGCTCATGGATGTCCAAGGACCGGACCAGGTGTCGTGAGGAATCATGAGAGCATCCGCCCCAATAATATGTGGATGACCATAGGGTTAAGGAGTGGAGTCCAACAGAGGTAGCCTGTCACATCCTCCCAGCCGGTACCCTATCTGGCATACCCGAGAGTGTGATCCACAGCCCGAAGATCAGGTATCAAGTAATCAACCTCCCACATAAACAATAATAATAAAAGTGCGGAAGATAAACCATAGATCCAAATAAGGAAAGAATGAATCATATATAAATCAGAGTACTAGATATAGTTAGTGTCTAAGACAGATAAGTAAAGTGAGGCAAAATCCCACTCTACAACCAGCGGAAAAGTAGTTCTAAAAGAGAATAAGCAAGACAGAATCTAATCCCAGTAGCAGGTACAATGGGTAACTAAATTGTTCTCAACTTTATAGACAACATCCCTATAAGTATAAATCTCATAAACAGCACAAGGGCGCTTCCACTCAATGGTCGGACTAAGCATCGTACGGAGCATAACCACTCGCGGGATCTTCAGTGTAATTGTTGTAACCGCAATCACCTTCCTGGAGATATGCCTCTTCTCCTTGCGCTTCTTCATAGGGGCCATCATAATATTCAGTACCTGTAGAATAGTCTAACAAACATTGTACAATAAAGGAATGAGTTTCAAAGAAACTCAGTAAGGCAGTTAAATCCATAATAACATAAATGGCAGGACTTCAGAACAAACATAAATGCAATATGGTATGAGACAAACAATGAATGAATGAATCTAACTCTATGTATGCTGGTCTCTATTGGCAAACATGCTTTAAGTCATAGCACCGTACTTCTTTAGGAAGGTCTCAATCACTCATCATCAGTTGGTAATGGGTCCGGCATCCCTCGGGACATTCCATGGCTGGGGGTATAGGTCACCACTCTCTCACATCACCATTGGTCTAAGTACCGGCGCATGTTAGGGTAAAGCCTAGCCAAATGCAAGTCTTCTACTTAGTTACATCAAGTCAGATCCAGATACGTCCATTCCTCGTCCCTGACGATCCTTTCCGGTATCCTTCACACTAGAGTCCTCATAGTCCCTGACTACGGACTCATCAACCCTACTGGTCATCCACATATGGTAAACGAGAAGCTCTCACGTCCTCTCACGGGTTGGTTACCGGTCTTAAGCGCCCGTGAGCCCAAGTCTATCCATATGCAACCCTCCAATAAATGGCCCCCACAATGTGATTCCTGTCCTCTCACGGGTTGGTTACCGGTCTTGAGCGCCCATGAATCCCCATTGCTACCACGGGTCGTTCGGTCTCAATACCCCTCCGATTAGGGTCTGACATAACGGGACATCCTAGCCAAACACTACTAGACAATCCTAGATATGTCATCCAACAGTTTAGGAAGGTGTCCAGAGGGCATCTCCGGAAACATCCCATAATATTCCCGTAGTAGTCCAAGGACAGAAGTGTCAAAAGGACACCTCTCCTTTCCAAACCATACTTAAGCATACACATGCATCAAGTCATATCATCACATATATGGTAACTTCATAAATGGAAAGAAATCAATAATTTCAATCAACTTGTATATAATTGGTAAGTAAATCATACATGAATCAATTAATCATAAACAAGTAATGCTACTGTAATCAAGGTTATGCAACAGTAGTATATCATTGTAAGAATCTAATTAAGGAAACAAATCAATGATATTCAAATATAGAAACTAGATTCATGCTATCTATGTAATTAAGGAAATAACCATCCTTACCTTTTATAACTCGCAAAGGAATCCTAAGAAATCAAGTAAGATCTTGACAAACTTGAGAAGAAGGTCCTAAACAAGTGTATACAACATATTAGGAAAGATCCCTAACAGAAAAGATACCAAAACATCCAACACAGACCAATTATGGAGTTGCTGTACTCATTGGTCGAGTGGATTGGTCGACTGGTCCAGTCGACCAATCAGTCGACCAATGCAGACAGTAGCCTAAAAAAAACAGAGTTTTAAGATATACAATCCGAATTTGGTGGTTCAAAAGGGTACTAATCAAGGGGTAAACTACATTAGTAGTATCCTAACATATAGGGGGTCTCAAAACACTAATCAAATCAAGTCATCAAGATCCACATTAGGAAACAAAAAGTTACCATAATTAGATCAATGATGGATCTTGAAGAATTCAAGATAGAAATCAAAGACAAGAACAATAGGAGAATGGATCATTGCTTCGGTAAAGGTATCATGAAAAGCATACTTAGATCTTCAAGAAAATAGACCTAAGAGCATAAATCGAAATAAGGAAACAAAACCTACCATATATGTAACTATCATGATTCATGAAGAAAACATGGTATGGTAGAAGAGAAACAACTAGAGATTGATAGATCATGGATCATGAAAAGAAAACACAGCAATTGACTACTAACATGATCAATATAGAAGATCCAAGGAGATCAGAATTCAAATCAAAAGTTAAACAAAGACTAGATCATGGTTTGATCATGATTCCTTCAAAAGCTTGCAATGATCATGGTTAAGATCATTGTTTTAGCCATTAATCCTTAGGAAGATCATGAGAGACAAGTCCAGAGATGTTTGCAACAGAGAATGCAGCATCTCCTCTACTGTCTCAACTCAAAAAGGAAAGAAAATAAGAGATAGAGGAGAAGAAGAGAGTGTAGACATACCTTTTGATGAAAAGGAAGAGTTTCGACGAAGATCCGTCAAGAAAATCACCAAGGATGCAAGGGAGATGACTTGCAGAGGTCTTTGGTTCGTTCCAAAGAGTTTGGAGGCAGCAAATACGAAGTAGACTCGAGATTGGACTTAAATAGAGCAAGCAAGACCTAATTGCCAAAGACAGCACCCATTGGTCGAGTGGATTGGTCGACTGGTCCAGTCGACCAATCAGTCGACCAATGCAGACAGCAATTCCAAAACAGGGAATTGAAGGCCCAGATCAAATCCAATCCTAAAGGGGTTTTGCACACATATCAAGTGACTTACCTAATAGGTAGAAATGCCTTCAAACCATGATAGAGAGCACTCCAAGTCCATCAACTAATCCGATCTTCATCCAGATTCAGTTTCCATAAATAGAACTTCATCATCAACTCACATGGATTCAAAGCCAGACAACAAGTCCTCCATTGGGATGGCCCAAAGCTGACTTCTTACTTTACTTCGGGTCACTGGACCTACAAATAACAAGGTTTCTGGGTCAAGGTTAGGGCTGGGTTTTACATAGCCAGTCCGTGAGGATTCTTACTCCTAGGTTGCGAAGGATACTGAACCGAGTTGGTTGGTGCCATAGGGGATGTATCTGGACTTCATGTAGACATGTAACCATTATGACCTTGCATTGGATTAGAAACCCCGACATGCGCCAATACTCATTACCAATGGTCGAGGTGAGAGAGTGTGGACTTGACCCCTAACCATGGAATGTGAGCCAGGTGTGGACTTTCCCTTTTTCCTGGGATCCCTACAGAGGTAACCAGTCCTTGCCGGATCAGAGTGATGAGACTTACCCAGAGGAGGGCTGGTGTTTATTCTTAAAGCATGTCAACGGTTAGAGACTTGCATAGTTAGAAATCATAGCATCATTCATATTTTGCATTCATTCATATTACTGTTGTATCATGGCATTATTGGATGATGGATGAGATATATGATTGTTTCTTACTGAGTTCTTTAGAACTCATTCCTTTATTCTTTGTATGTTTATAGCCTGCACAGAAGAGGGATTTATATCTGAAGATGGGCTAGTTTCCTATAAAGGAACCATCCCGTATGAAGAAGATGTGGCACCGCCAGTGGGAGATGGAAATAGCATGTGCGGGAGTTCCTGCGGGTGCATGGAGTGCGCTTATCGCACCGGTTGATGGTCAGAGGTGAAAGGTGGCCAGGCAGTTTGCACAAAGACTGGAGAAGAATTGGAGGACCCCTTACCTTATTAAACTGGAGTCTAAGTTCATTGACTTAAAAAAGCAAACTGAAAAGAAACTGATTTAAACACTTTTGAATTATTCCGCTGCCCTCATTTTTGTTTTATTCCTTTATTCTTTATTTCTTTCCTTTGATATTGGAGTATTTTGGACTCCTGTAATTCATTTAATTCAGTTATTGAATATTCTTTGCTCTTGATTATATGTATTTGTCTTAAATATTGTTGATAGACTAAAACCTTGGATCTTGTGACGGATCGCACCCACGGGTTGTCGGGCGGGTAACCGAGACCGACAGGTGGGGTGTGACAACTACTGTTGACTATGATGGTCAACACTATGAAGACCAAATTGATGACTTATACACTACTAATCATGGTGATTACGTTGGTGAAGACTATTAGTACGAGACTGATAATTGTCAGGAGCGGATTCGGCCTTGTCTAGTTTCATATGATTATGTTATTGAGGAAACATTGTATAAGTTAGAAGAAACTGTAACTTAGTTGCTTACCTTTTTCTTTCCCTTCTTTTGAGGACTGTTGGTAACCTTTACTTTATTTCGATCTACCTTCTGCTGTTATTGTAGAATGGGTTTCGCCCTTCATTTCATACTTTGACTATTTATTCTATTGGTATCATTTCCGTACTCTGATGTTCTTTTGTGATCCTTCTGTGATCTTTTCTTGACTTTTATTACTAAATTACTTGAATACAAAGATATGTTCTTGCTTTTTGATTATATTATTGTGATAAGTGGTTATGATCGTTCCTAAACTGGATCGTCAGAACTATGGATCACTTCCCCGGCCAATCGACCCAAGGGGACAGAATCTGTGCAAGATCTTCTGTTTAGGTTTGTGTTGCTATATTTATATAGGACTTCATATTTTTTATTTCCCTTGCCTCCAAAACACCTAGAGAACGAAAGGAACTCCTCTCCAAGCCTCCAATAGTGTGGAAGAAGATCAACTCTTGCAACTTTCAAGTTTCCTCTCTTGATCTTCAATCAAAGGTTAGTAATCACTCTAATATATGGTATTGATCTACTCTTACTATGATATATTCTTACTATGAGATTATGAAGAAGATGTTGCATCCTTTCAAACATCTCTTTTACAATCTTCATTCATTCTTTCATGCTATGATCTTCAAATTCAGTCCTAAACATGATTCTTATGATTTTCTTCATGAAACTATGATCATACTTTTATTATGATTTCTCTAGCATTATAGATGCATCTTTATGATTATTTATACCCTTGATTTACTGTATTAATCTACTAGAATGAAATCTCATCATCTCTAGTTCTTCTCTTGAATTCATAGCTTGTTTTTCATTGAAAACTATGTTTTCTACCAAATTAGAAAGTATGATTCTAAATTAGTAAGAATTGGTTTTTGTCATTGTTTGATGTCTAATCTATCCTAGATAGTCTTAGATTACTGTGTTAGACATTCGCTCCAAGTTTTGTAGCATTCCGGATCTTGTAGAATAGGTTTCGGATAAAAAAAAATCAGATTTTGGATGCGTATTGTTCACTGAGTCAACTGCTTGGGTCGATTGGACAAATGACCCAGCTAGTCTTCCCAGCATGACAATACGGGAATTCTTCGTCCGTCTTGATTCGTTTGATGCTTATTCATTTAGGATTTCTTCCTAATGATTGTATGATGTTTATCTAGGGTTTGTTTGCTAACTTTGGATCCATTCTCTTGTTCGTCCGGAATATCTTTGAATCTATTTAAGGTAAGGACAGTTGTTACCATATTAACATAGATTGCATGAATCCTAGTTTCTAAATTGGGAATCACCTAGATTTGCTACTGATGTTGTAGTTTCTATTATGATATGAATGCTGTAAGTACAGTAGGATCTTACTTTCATATTCCCTTATGTACTTGATCATGTATGGACACTTACTCATGTATGTTGCTTATCCAATTGATCTTGTCTTTATGTATTCTTTCATATGATGTGATATCAGTTGTGCAATTTATGACTGAATTGGGATTGTGATTGATTAGGTATGATTTGGGATTGGGAATGTCCTTTTGACATTTCTGTCCTTGGACATCAGTGGGAATAGTATGGGATATTTTCGATGGTGCCATTTGACGCTTTCCCGGATTATTGGTTGTCATACCTAGGGCTGTCTAGCGGTGTATGGCTAGAATGTCCCTGTTATATCAGACCCAATTCGGAAGGGTATTGAGATCGAACAACCCGTGGTAGCAATGGGGATTTGTGGGCGCTCAAGACCGGTAACCAACCCGTGAGAGGACATGAATTACATTGTGGGGGCCATTCATTGGTAGGGTTGTATTTAGTAGACTTGGGCTCATGGGCGCTCAAGACCGGTGGCCAATCCATGAGAGGACATGAGAGCTTCCCGTCTACTATTTGTGGATGACCAATAGGGTTGATGAGTCCGTAGTTCGGAACTATGCTGAATCTAGTGTGAAGGATCGCCCAGGGCAAGGAATGGATGTATCTGGATCTGAGTTGATATAACCAAGTAGATGACTTGCATTTGGCTAGGCTTTACCCTAACATGTGCCAATACTTAGACCAAATGGTGATGTGAGAGAGAGGTGACCTAAACCCCAGCCATGGAATGTCCAAGAGGGATGCAGTACCCAACTACCACCGACAGAGCCCAAGATACCAAGATGCTTGAGGAAGAGTGAATGACCTTCCCAAAGAAGTATGGTACTATGACTTAAAGCATGTCTGCCTATAGAGACCAACATACATTGAGTTAGAATCATACATGCATTGTCTGACTCATATCATATTGCATCATACTATGTTTCTGCTATCATGTAATTTATGTTGTTATGGAATAACTTGCCTTGCTGATTTCTCTTGAACTCACTCCTTTCGTGCAAATATCTTTTGTTAGACTATCCTACAGGTATAGATGACTATGAGAGCCAATACGAGGAAGCGAAAGCTGAAGAAGCGTACTACACGCAAGGTGTTGACAGTTATGAAGATCTCGGCGATGATCCTTCATGTGATCATGCTACGTACCATGATTAGCCCTACCGTGGAGTGGGAGCGTCCAAGCTTAATTTTTCAACTCTATGTTTATGAAGACGTTCTTTATAAAGTAGAATAGACTCTAGCTTAGTTTGATTTCTTCTTTCTTTCTTTTCTTTTGGAACCGGTTGTAATCTTCTTTGGACTTTCGAGCTACATTCCGCTGTATCCGTGGAGTGAGATTCTGCCTCACTCTACATTTTGATTATATATATATTGGTATCATTTCTGCACTCTGATGTTATTTCATTACTTTGCTTTTGATCTATTAATTAATAATGTTAACCTTGATTTAGTCTTGTTCTTGATTATATTATTGTGAATGTGGGAGGTTGATTTCCTCGATACTGATCTTCGGGGCTGTGGATCACACACTTGGGTATGCTAGGTAGGGTACGACTGGGTGGATGTGACACTTCTCCCAACTCAACAAGAAACTTACCTAGCATTGAGGGATCTTCCAAAACCTGTCCAACTAGGCCTCAAGTCCATCAACCAAGCTCTTCAACACTAAGATGCAGTTCAACTCCAAAATAGAAAAGGTTTCCAAAAGGGAACTCCATCATCAATAAGCATGGGTTTTGAGGCAAACACCATGTCTTCTATTGAGATGGCCGACAAAGACTTCTTCCTTCACTTCGGGACTTCAGATCTACACTAAGGGAGAGGTTTGACTTGACTTCCTAGGACCTTCCAAGGATAACAACACTGTACTCAAGGTCCAACTTCAATGTCAAACATCAAACAAGCCCTTCTTCACCCAAAATAGATAGGGTGTCCAGGTTAGGGTTTGGGCTGGATTTCACAGAATGACTTGTAGAACTCCTCTGTATTGGGATGAAGTTGGGGAAAGGCGGGTTCTTGGCCCTGATCTAATTGAGACCATAGGTACTATGGTGGTTATGATTAGAGAAAGGATCAAAACTGCTTAGTCTTGACAGAAGTCCTATGCGGATAAAAGAAGGTCAAATATGGAATTTCAAGTTGGTGAGCGAGCTTTTTGGAAGCTTTCTCAAATGAAGGGTGTCATGCAGTTCAATATTAAAGGGATGCTCAGCCCTAGGTATATTGGTCCCTTTGAGATTACTGAGAAGGTTGGACCCGTAGCTTACAGGTTGGCTCTTCCTTTGTCTCTTACTGGTGTGCATGATGTCTTCCATGTATCTATGGTAAGGCAATGCTTAGCAAGCTCTGAGCAGTTGCTCTAGCATGAATAGGAAGGTTTGAGTGCGAATTTGATGTATGATGAAGAACTAGCAAAAATTTTGGTCCGAAAGGATAAACAGTTGAGGAATTGGACCATACCTTTGGTGAAGATCAGATGGAAGAATCATTCATTTGAGGAAGCATCTTCGGAAAAAGAAGATGAGATGCAGACTCAATACCCCCATCTTTTCGGACTTACAGGTACGTTGTAATTTCGGGGACGAAATTTCTTTTAGGGGGGAGGGATTAATGTCACATCCACCCAGCCAGTACCCTACCTGGCATACCCGAGTGTATGATCCATAGCCCCGAAGATCAAGTATCGAGGTAATCAACCTCCCACATAGACAATAACATAATCATGAACATAAATATCAACGTGCAAAGTATAAATGAGATATCCAAATAAGGAAGGAATAAAGTCATATATCATCAGAGTACGAATGGTAACAAAAATGTCAAGATCATAAAGTAAAGTGAGGTGGAAATCTCACTCTACCAACAGCAGAAAAGTAGTTCCAAAAAGAAAGGAAAAGAGATAAAAAATAATCCCAATAACAAGTACAATGAGTAACTAAATCGTTCTCAATCTTATAGAGAACATCTCTATAAGTATAAATCTCAAAAATGGCACAAGGGCGCTTCCACTCTATCGACGGACTAAGCATTGTACGCAGCATGACCACTCTCGGATTCTTCAACGTAATTGTCATAACTGCAATCACCTTCTTGGAGATATGTCTCCTCTCCTTGCACTTCTTCATACGAGCAGTCATAATACTCAGAACCTGTAGAGAAATCTAACAATACATAGCACAAAAGGAGTGAGTTTCAAAAGAAACCCAGTAAGGCAGTTATTCCATAATAACATAAATAGCAAGATTTCAAAGCAAAGTAAGATGCAATGTGATATGAAACATATGATGCATTATAATTCTAACTCTATGTATGCTGCTCTCTATTGGCAGACATGCTTTAAGTCATAGCACCGTACTTCTTTGGGAAGGTCTCATCAAACAGCGCCGTTTGGTAGTGGGTCCCCCATCCATCGGGACATTCCATGGCTAGGGTTTAGGTCACCGCTCTCTCACATCACCATTGGTCTAAGTACTGGTGCATGTCAGGGTTAAAGCCTAGCCAAATGCGAGTCTTCTACTTAGTTACATCAACTCAGATCCAGATACGTCCATTCCTCACCCCTGGCGATCCTTTCCCGCATCCTTCACACTAGAGTCCTCATAGTCCCTGACAACGGACTCATCAACCCTATCGGTTATCCACATATGGTAAACGGGAAGCTCTCATGTCCCCTCATGGGTTGGTTACCGGTCTTGAGCGCCCATGAGCCCAAGTCTATCCATATGCACCCTACCAATGAATGGTCCCCACAATGTGATTCCTGTCCTCTTACGGGTTGGTTATCGATCTTGAGCGCCCATGAATCCCCATTCCTACCACGAGTCGTTCGGTCTCAATACCCTTCCAATTAGGGTCTGATATAATGGGACATCCTAGCCAAACACTACTAGACAGCCCTAGGTATGTCAACCAACAGTTTAGGAAGGTTTCAAAGGGCATCTCCGGAAACATCCCATAATATTCCTGTAGGTGTCCAAGGATAGAAGTGTCAAAAGGACACCTCCCCTTTCCAAACCATACCTAATCATTCACAACCATAAATCAATCATCTCACAAATATAGTAACTCCCCATATGGAAAGTAATCAAACACATGATTCAACTCACATATAATTGGCAAGTAAAGTCATACATGAACTAATTAACATAAACAAGTAATGTTACTGTAATTAGAGTAGTTGCATCAGTTTTAAGTCAATATAAAAATCTATTTATGGAAATAAGTAAGAGAGATTCAAATATGGAAACTAAATCATGCAATCTATGTAATTAAGGAAATAACTATCCTTACCTTAAATAACTTGCAAGGAATCTTGGGGAACAAGGAAGATCTCGTCTAAACTTGGAAAGAAAGTCCTAAACAAGTATATATATATATATATATATATATATATATATATATATATATATATATATATATATATATATATATATATATATATATATATATATATATATATATATATATATATCATATTAGGAAAGAAACCTAGAAAGAAAGAGATCAAATCACCCAAAACAGACCAAATATGAGGTTGCTGTCCTCATTGGTCGATTCATTGGTCTACTTACTCAGTCGACCAATCAGTCGACCAACAGAGTCAATGACTGACAAAATCTGAGATTTCTGATTCAAAATCTGAATTTTGTGATTCAAAAGGACACCAAACAAGAGGGAATATACAATGATAGTGTATTGGTCTATAGAGGACTTCAAAACCCTAATAACATCAAGTCTTCAAGTCACAAAATAGGAAACAAAAAATTACCATAAATAAGTTAATCAAGGTTCTTGGAGAAATCATGGCAAATTCATGGACGAGAAACTATAGAATGATGGATTACTAATCTGATAATGTAAAACCCAGCCCTAACCTTGACCCGGAAACCTTGTTATTTGTAGGTCCGATGACCCGAAGTAAAGTAAGAAGTCAGCTTTGGGCCATCCCAGTGGAGGACTTGGTGTCTGGCTTTGAATCCATGAAAGTTGATGATGAGGTTCTATTTTTGGAAACTGAATCCTGATGAAGATCTGATTAGTTGATGGACTTGGAGTGCTCTCTATCTTGGTTTGAAGGCATTTCTACCTATTAGGTAAGTCACTTGACTTGTGTGCAAAACCCCTTTAGGATTGGATTTGATCTGGACCTTCAATTCCCTGTTTTGGTCTTGTGTTGCCGCATTGGTCGGTGATTGGTCGATTGGGGCCGATCGACCAATCCACTCGACCAATGAGTGCTGTCTTTGGCAATTAGGTTGTTCTTGCTCTATTTAAGTCCAATCTCGAGTCCACTTCGTATTTGCTGCCTCCAAACTCTCTCGGAACGAACCAAAGACCTCTGCAAGTCATCTCTCTTGCATCCTTGGTGTTTTCTTGACGGATCTTCGTCGAAACTCTTCTTTTTGCATCAAAAGGTATGTCTACTCTCTCTTCTTCTCCTCCATCTTTGTTTTTCTTTCCTTTTTGAGTTGAGACAGTAGAAGAGATGCTGCATTCTCTGTTGCAAACATCTCTCGAACATGTTCTCATGATCATCCTAAGGATTTGAGGCTAGAACAATGATCTTAACCATGATCATTGCAAGCTTTTGAAGGAATCATGATCAAACCATGATCTAATCTTTGTTAAACTTCTAATCTGAATTCTGATCTCTTTGGATCTTCTATGTTGATCATGTTAGTAGTTAATTACTGTGTTTTCCTTCCATGATCCATAATCTATAGATCTCTAGTGTTCTCTTCTACCTTACTATGTGTTCTTCATGATGCATGGTAGTTACATATATGGTAGGTTTTATTTCCTTATTTAGATTTATGCTTCTAAGCCTTGTTCCTTGAAGATCTAAGTATGTTTTCATGATACCTTTACCTGAAGCAATGATCCATCCTCCTATTGTTCTTGTCTTTGTTTTCTATTTCAAATTCATCAAGATCCATGGTTGATTTAATTATGGTAACTTTTTGTTTCCTAATTTGGATCTTGATATCTTGATTTGATTGGTGTTTTGAGGTCCCCTATATGTTAGAATACTACTGATGTAGTCTACCCCTTGATTAGTACCCTTTTGAACCACCAAATTCGGATTTCATATCTTAAAACTCTGATTTTATAGGCTACTGTCTGCATTGGTCGACTGATTGGTCGACTGGACCAGTCGACCAATCCACTCGACCAATGAGTACAGCAACTCCAGAATTGGTCTATGTTAGATGTTTTGGTATCTTTTCTGTTAGGGATCTTTCCTAATATGTTGTATATACTTGTTTAGGACCTTCTTCTCAAGTTTGCCGAGATCTTACTTGACTTCTTAGGATTCCTTTGCGAGTTATAAAAGGTAAGGATGGTTATTTCCTTAATTACATAGATAGCATGAATCTAGTTTCTATATTTGAATATCATAGATATGATTCCTAAATTAGATTCTTACAATGATATACTACTGTTTCATAACTTTGATTACAGTAGCATTACTTATTCATATTAAATTGATTCATGTATGATTTACTTACCAATGTTATAAAAGTGATTGTAATTATTGATTTCTTTCCATATATGAAGTTACCATATATGTGATGATATGAATTGATGCATGTGTATGCTTAAGTATGGTTTGGAAAGGAGAGGTGTCCTTTTGACACTTCTGTTCTTGGACTACTACGGGAATATTATGGGATGTTTCCGGAGATGCCCTCTGGACACCTTCCTAAACTGTTGGATGACATATCTAGGATTGTCTAGTAGTGTTTGGCTAGGATGTCCTGTTATGTCGACCCTAATCGGAGGGGTATTGAGACCGAACGACCCGTGGTAGCAATGGGGATTCATGGGCGCTCAAGACCGGTAACCAACCCGTGAGAGGACAGGAATCACATTGTGGGGGCCATTTATTGATAGGGTTGCATATGGTTAGACTTGGGCTCACGGGCGCTTAAGACCGGTAACCAACCCGTGAGAGGACGTGAGAGCTTCCCGTTTACCATATGTGGATGATCAATAGGGTTGATGAGTCCGTAGTCAGGGACTATGAGGACTCTAGTGTGAAGGATACCGGAAAGGATCGTCAAGGATGAGGAATGGAAGTATCTGGATCTGACTTGATGTAACTAAGTAGAAGACTTGCATTTGGCTAGGTTTTACCCTGACATGCGCCAAGATTTATACCGAATGGTTGTGAGAGAGTGTGTTGACTTAACCCCCGCCATGGTTTGTCCTGAGGGATGAAGGACCCATTACCAATCGGCTGCTCAAGACCGGTGAAATGGTCCGTGAGAGAATCCAAGATATCTTTAATGGTTGAGGATGTGAGTGGACCTTCCTAAAGAAGTACGGTGCTATGACTTAAAGCATGTCTGCCAATAGAGACCAGCATACATAGAGTTAGATTCATTCATTCATTGCTTGTCTCATATCATATTGCATTTATGTTTGTTTTGGAATCCTGCCATTTATGTTATTATGGATTTTTAATCGCCTTACCGAGTTTATTTGAAACTCATTCCTTTATTGTACAATGTTGTTAGACTATCCCTGCAGTGTACCGAGTACTATGACGGTCCCTATGAAGAAGCGCAAGGCGAAGAGGCATATCTCCAGGAAGGTGATTGCGGTTACCACAATTACTCTGAAGATCCCGCGAGTGGTTATGCTCCGTACGATGCTTAGTCCGACCATTGAGTGGAAGCGTCCTTGTGCCATTTATGAGATTTACACTTACAAGGATGTTGTCTATAAAGTGGAGAACAATTTAGTTACCCAATGTACTAGCTACTGGGATTAGATTTTATTTAGTTTATTCTCTTTAGAGCTACTTTTCCGCTGGTTGTAAAGTGGGATTTTTGCCTCACTTTACTTATCTGTTTGATACTCTGATTATATCTACTATTCTGATTCATTTATGATTCATTCTTTCTTTATTGGATCTATGATTTATCTTCCGCACTTTTATTATGATTGTTCATGATTATGTTATTGTTTATGTGGGAGGTGATCACTCGATACCTGATCTTCGGGCTATGGATCACACTCTCGGGTATGCCAGATAGGGTACCGGCTGGGAGGGCGTGACAAATTGGTATCAGAGCCTTTGGTTCGAGGAGATCCTAACCACAAAAGACAACAACTGATTATTCCTGAGTCATTGATCTGAAATGACTCTTCTACTCTTAGAAGTGAATAATAGAACACTGAATTAGAAACTTGACCTTTGAGGCATAACAGAACATTTCTGAATAACATACCATAATTATACTTGAACAAATGTCACTAATGCAAGGAAAAGAAAGTTGCATAATATACAATAATTAAAGAGGAACAAAATGAACTTCATTAATTTCAAAAGTTTTTACAATGATTACATCTGAAATGCATAAATGGAAATCCTAAGGTACAGTCTATCTAGGTGATCTTCTCCGATCTCTCGTATGCTCCGAACTCCTCTCGCTAGCTGAGTCACCCGATGCTCTATCCTATCCCGTCGTGACTCCATCCTCTCGTACATCTGCTCCCGTCCGACCTCCATTCTCTCTAGCATGGAAGTCATCGATCTCATCCGTGCTGCAAGATCTGAAGTCTCCGGAACGCATGTGAAGGGCCACCCGCCTCGAAGTGTGATGAAGGAAACTCGTGATGCACAGGCTCAGCCTCGCGCATATATCTCGCATCATCTCCGGCCCGATCATCACTATCGGGACCGATATCCTCTCCTCCATCCTCTCGATCCCCGATCCTCATCCTCCGATTCATCATCATCCTCACCCTCCGGACCGGGGAGATCTCTCCGATCGCCGTAGTCTCATCCGACGAATGGTCCGAGTCCCAATAGAGTATCCCCGTGATCCAGTGTCCACCGGTGTATCCTCGAAACTCACCCCGAAATGCCCGAAGATCAAAGTCGGTAGCCTCCCATAGCAAAGGTTCCGCATGCTAGGCCGCAGAACTAAGTCCAGCATGACCCGCTGAATGATGTAGGAGAGATCGATCTCGAAGCCCATGTAGATGCGGTAGATGACTAAGGCCTCCATCACTGTGACCCGATGGTGATGTCCGGCTTTCGGCATAATGTTTCGGCCGACTATGCGACCGATAATCCGTGCAGAATCCGTCATCCGTCCGCTGGTCCACGGTGTGAAGCATCGACGGCTATCCCATAGCGTAGAGCATATCTCGCGAAGCTCGTACGGCATCAGATGGCTGTCCAGATCTGCTCCGCAGGTATCCACACACACCGCCGTGGATAGTAAGGAACCCGCAAGATCTCAGCCGGTGTCCGGGTAGAGAAGCGAATCCGAGTCCGGGAAGACCCTGCTCCTGAGGACAAGTCTAAGTGGATGTCCTTGGCCTCGAGCCTCCTCTGTGTAAGTAAGGTTGCTGAAGAACAACCTCACTAGTTCCGGGTATACCGGTAGATCCTCGGTGAAGAGATGAGTCCACTGCAATGTGTCGAACCTCTGCCGAATCCTAAAGGCTCTCGAGCTGGCGTAAGTGAAGTAGACGTCCCATCTCAATATTGCAAGAATCGAAGTAGGCCTCGTATAGGAACTCGGCCCGAGGTGTGTCAAACATGTCCGGTCTCCTAACCTCCCGTCTAGGCTCGAAGGAACCCGACCTCTGCCCCTAAGAGCACCTACGATGCGACCACGACCTCTACCTCGTCCTTGCCCTCCCCTTTGCATAGTGTATCTGTGAAAGAGACAAGAGACAATTCCAATTAGTGCTATTTTACGATTTGAGCCAAAAGGGTATTTTCGTAATTTTTCGGAAATTTCAAATTTGGGGGAAATTTGATTTGAACATACTAGCATGTGCGCAATACTTGGAATTTCATGTCTATGAAGTTTGTTTGATGAAAATCGATCGAAAACTTGGATTAAAGCGAAAAATTCAGCAAGAAGGAAATTTGGGGATTTTGCAATTTAGGTCAAAATTGGATTTTTGAAAAGTTGAAATTGGTTAAATCAAATTGTATGGACCTATCTACAATGTCATCTTGAGCATGTAGCATTTGATCTCGTGCGAAAATTTCAAGCGGTTTGAGAGGAAACGAAATTTTTCTAAAGATATCGATTTCGGTATAAAACTTTGCGAGATGAGCACCAATATGTTAAAACTTGTTGTCTATGCATGGCATTGTGTTTAAAACCTAAGGAATATGTTTCTAAGCATTCCTAAGCATGATTTCTAGCATTGGATACAAGTAAAGCATGGTTTTATTGAAATGCAAGCATGAGAAGATGAAAATGGAAGGAAGATTAAGAGGTTTACCTTGTTTGTGAAGATGGTGTGTTGTGGTGTTGTTGTTGAAGCACTAAATCACCTCAAGAACACTTGTGGGAACTCTTGGAGATTTTCCCTAGAGCTCTCTCACCTTTGGAAGAAGTTAGAATGAGGTTGGAATGTGAAAATGAGGCTTATAATGCGAATTTTCGCATTGTCTCGCATTGGTCGACTCATTGGTCGATCGGGTCACTCGACCAATCACTCGACCAATGGTCACAGAGACCTCATTTGCTGTTGAATTTTTGGAAAATGTGATTTTTGCCTTATGGAATATTGTTTGATGACTATATGGATATATTTGAGCATGATTTAAGTTTTCAAATCATTTGGACTTGTGGTTTATGTTGAATCTTCAAATTCGGTATTTTGATGTTCTCGGTTTTGCGTAATGGTTACTCCGAGAAGTGGGCGTGGTGAATCCAAAGTGGTCATGGAGGTGGTGAAATACCTCAGGGAGGTGGTGAAGTACCTCATGGAGGTGGTGGGATACCAAATGTTGATCAGGGTACTCATGAGATCCCTGGTGCCCCGAATGTTGGAAGTTTCAGAGATATTGCCAATATTATGGGCAATATGATGCAGCAGCAAGCAGCTCAGTTCAACCAGATGTTGGTGGGTTTCATGACTCGGAATAATGAGACCCGGGCTGGTGCTAATGTGAATCCTCATGCCGCAGTCCCGAATGCGGGAGGTTTAGCGGAACTCCTCATACTCGCCCGATGGAGAGTTTTCCCAAGATGCAAGTACCCACTTTCACCGGAGTTACCAAGGACCCCTTGTTTCCTAACAAGTGGCTTCGTGAGTTGGAGAAGGCTTTCCGACATCCGCAATGCTCGAAAGCTCGGAAGATTTTGTTTGTTTGAACGAAGTTGCAACAAGAAGCCGATGCATGGTGGATCTCCACTCGTCCCTGTTTTGGAAGGTTTGCATGCAGGAGTTGTAACTTGGGAGTTATTCAAAGAGGCTTTTTGTATGAATTACTTTCCCGAGGCGGTAAAAGATGCGAAGGAAGCCGAGTTTATGATTCGACTCAAGGAACTCGTCCGTGTTGGAGTACCAACAGAAGTTCGAGGAGCTTCATTTCTTTGCTCCAGATTCTCCGAGGGATGACCTCGCGAAAGCAAAGAAGTTCTTCAAAGGACTCGCGCCCGCCATTAAAGCTTACCTCACAGTCCAGCCTATAGTGAGCTATGCTCAAGTGGTGCAGAACTTGAAGAAGTTGGAAGAAACAGAGAAGGAAAGTGCTCGTGTGCAAAAGCCTTGGCAGTCAAGGAATTCTGGTTTGGTGGATCGTAATGACCGTCGTTTTGTGAGACCTACACCCTACCCCACTCCTACCTTTCGGGCTAAGAGTGTAGGTCGAACACGGGTTTTCAGCAGACCGGCCAGTTTAGACAAGATGGCGGAAACCGACCACCAGCAAGTGCAAGTGCAAGTGCAAGTGCAAGTGCAAGGCCTTTTGTTCGAAGCCCTCTGTTGCAGCCACCCCCGTTGGATGCAACAATCCCGTTTGCTTCTACCGCAAGCAAGCTGGTCATTTTGCTCGTGCTCTGTCCGGGCGGCCCGCGCCAAAGCAGCCCGCCCCTGGTGGTGAAGAGTGCTCCCCGCTCCTCCCTCCGGTAGAGTTTTCAGTATTTCCAGGCTTGAGCAGGATCCAAGCCATGATGTGATTACAGGTACATTGTTAGTCGCTTCTATTTCGCATTTGTCTTATTTGATACGGGTGCATCTCATTCGTTCATGTCATCTCGCATTCATCAAGAAGACTAACCTAAGCCCCGAGAAGTTGTCTAGTTGTTTATTGATTAGTACACCACTGGTCCTGTTGTGAAACTAGATAAGGGGTTATCTAAATGTCCCGTGTTGATTGGTGAGAAGAACTTGGAAGCCAATTTTGTGATTCTTGACATGAAGGACTTCGATGTTATTTTGGGAATTGATTGGTTGACAGCCCACAAGGCTGTGTTCCTTTGTTCCTCAAAGAAGATTCAGTTCCATATCTGTGGAAGTCCGGTCTTTGAATTTCGGGGTGAAAAGAGAAGGGTTT
Organism: Hakea prostrata; assembly: GCF_041222555.1. Taxonomy (NCBI): domain Eukaryota; kingdom Viridiplantae; phylum Streptophyta; class Magnoliopsida; order Proteales; family Proteaceae; genus Hakea; species Hakea prostrata. The sequence goes on along the minus strand of NC_142600.1, from coordinate 51,833,029 downwards.
GTAAGAAGGTGCTGTCTCGTGACCGATGCAAGTCTATGCCCTAGTGGATGATGCTTCATCCGAAGGCAAGGGTATAGTGGAGAAAAGAGTCGATGAAGTCGAGTTGTCTGCGACTTTGTTGATGTCTTCCCTGATGATCTATCAGGAGTGCCTCCGGACAGAGATGTCGAATTCTCTATTGATCTCGTCCCTGGTGCTGCTCCGGTATCTAAAGCTCCGTACAGGATGGCTCCTACTGAGTTGAAAGAGTTGCAAAATCAGTTGAATGAGCTCATTGATAGAGGTTTCGTGCAGCCTAGTGTGTCACCTTGGGGAGCTCCGGTCTTGTTCGTCAAGAAGAAAGACGGTAGTATGCGCTTGTGCATCGACTACCGTGAGTTGAATAAGTTGACTATCAAGAATAGATATCCGCTGCCCGTAATCGATGATCTCTTCGATCAGTTGAAGGGTGCAGTTGTGTTCTCAAAGATTGACTTAAGGTCCGGATATCACCAATTGAAAGTGAAGTCTAGTGATATCTTCAAGACAGCTTTCCGAACGCGGTATGGTCACTACGAGTTTAGAGTCATGCCCTTCGGATTGACCAATGCTCCTGCGGTGTTCATGGACCTCATGAACCGAGTATTTCATGATGTGCTTGATAAGTTCGTGATTGTTTTCATTGATGACATCTTGATCTATTCGAAGAGCGATGAAGAGCATGCGAGTCATCTAAGTTTCACTTTGCAAAGGTTGCGAGAAAAGAAGTTGTTCGCTAAGTTTAGCAAGTGTGATTTTCGGCTTAAGAGAGTGGTATTCCTTGGTCATGTAGTTTCAGCCGAAGGTATTCGTGTCGATCCTGAAAAGGTCCAAGTCTGTGGCTGATTGGGAAAGACCGAAGTCGAGAACGGAAATAAGAAGTTTTCTTGGATTGGCGGGTTACTACCGAAGGTTTATTGAGAACTTTTCTCGGTTGGCTGCTCCTATGACTAAGTTGACCAGGAAAGAAGAAAAGTTTGTTTGGTCTGACGCCTGTGAGAAGAATTTCCAAGAGTTGAAGGATAGATTGACAAGTGCCCCGGTTTTGACTATACCTGATAGTTCCGGTGGTATGACAGTTTATACCGATGCGTCAAAGATTGGTTTGGGTTGTGTACTGATGCAACATGGCAAGGTCGTAGCCTATGCTTCTCGGCAATTGAAAGATTATGAGCGGAATTACCCCACTCACGATCTAGAACTTGCCGCCGTTATCTTTGCTTTGAAGATTTGGAGACATTACCTTTACGGTGAGAAGATTGCCATTTTCACGGATCATAAGAGTTTGAAATACTTCTTTACCCAAAAGGAGTTGAACATGAGACAAAGGAGATGGTTGGAACTAGTCTCCGATTATGATTGTGATATTCAATATCACCCTGGGAAAGCAAATGTTGTTGCTGATGCTCTTAGTAGGAAGAACCAGAAGAAGACTTTGGATTTGAATGCTTTGAGTTTACCATTGTGGTCTTCTATTGAGAGTTTTGATTTGGAAATCGTCCCTGAGAATTCTGATTTTATTCTTTCGCCATGACGGCAAGATCTGGTCTTAGAGATAAGATTGTTGCTCTCAGAGTTCGATCAAGAGTTTTTGATCAAAGTTGAGAAGATTTCTTCGAATCCCGAGTCGGACCCCGACTTTGGTATATCCATGGATGGTGCTTTGTTGTTTAGAGGAAGACGTGCGTGCCTCGCAAACGAAGAAGTTAAGAAAGAAATATTGAAGGAAGCACACCAAAGTCGGTCTTTACTATACACCCGGAAGCACCAAGATGTACAAAGACTTGAAGGAACATTTTTGGTGGATTGGTCTAAAGGCGGATGTTGATGATTTTGTTGCCAAGTGTGAGACTTGCCAACGTGTGAAAGCCGTTCGACAACCTCCATCTGGATTACTTCAGCCTCTTCCTATTCCTAGTTGGAAGTGGGAGGATATCTCCATGGACTTTGTGACTAGCTTGCCTCGGACAAGTAAAGGCAATGACACCGTGTGGGTGATTGTTGATAGGTTGACCAAATCAGCCCATTTCATTCCTATGAAGATCACTCATACTCGGATAAGCTAGCAAGGCTTTATGTGGATAATGTGGTTCGTCCGCATGGTGTGCCATTGAGTATTGTTTCGGATCGTGATCCTAGGTTCACCTCAAGGTTTTGGAATAGTTTGCAGAAGGCCTTGGGAACCCAATTGAACTTGAGTACAGCTCATCATCCACAACCGATGGACAATCCGAGCGGACAATTCAGACATTGGAAGACATGCTCGGATCTTGTGTGGTGGATATGGGTGGTAATTGGGATGAACACCTAGCTTTGGTTGAGTTTGCCTATAACAACAATTATCAAGCAACAATAGGCATGGCTCCATTCAAGGCTTTGTATGGCAGTACTTGTAGGACACCTTTGTACTGGATCGAGACAGTGAAAGAAAAGTCTTAGGTCCCGAGATGATTGAAGCTACAAGTGCTATGGTAGATATGATAAGAGAAAGGATTAAGTCCGCCTCATCGAGACAGAAATCTTATGCTGATAAGAGAAGGACCGATTTGGAATTTCAAGTTGGAGAGAAAGTCTTTTCGAAGGTCTCACCAATGAAGGGTGTGATGAGATTCAATGTTAAGGGAAAGCTTAGCCCTCGTTACATTGGACCTTTCGAGATTTTGGAAAAGGTTGGACCCGTTGCGTATCGATTAGCATTACCTCCGCCTCTTGCTGGTGTTCACAATGTGTTTCATATTTCGATGCTCCGAAAATACATAGAGAATCCGGAACACATTTTGCAGCAAGCACCGAAGGACTTAGTGCTGATTTGACCTATGATGAAGAACCGGCCGAAATCTTGGATAGGAAGGACAAGCAGGCATGGGAATCGCACCATTCCTTTGGTGAAGATTCGGTGGAAGAACCATACCCCTGAAGAAGCTTCTTGGGAGAAGGAAGAAGATATGAAGGAGAAGTTTCCTTACCTCTTTGGAAGCACAGTACGCTTTCAATTTCGGGGACGAAATTTCTTTAAGGGGGGGGAGAATGTAAAACCCAGCCCTAACCTTGACCCGGAAACCTTGTTATTTGTAGGTCCGATGACCCGAAGTAAAGTAAGAAGTCAGCTTTGGGCCATCCCAGTGGAGGACTTGGTGTCCGGCTTTGAATCCATGAAAGTTGATGATGAGGTTCTATTTTTGGAAACTGAATCTCGATGAAGATCCGATTAGTTGATGGACTTGGAGTGCTCTCTATCTTGGTTTGAAGGCATTTCTACCTATTAGGTAAGTCACTTGACTTGTGTGCAAAACCCCTTTAGGATTGGATTTGATCCTGGACCTTCAATTCCCTGTTTTGGTCTTGTTGCCGCAAGATTGGTCGATCGATTGGTCGATCGGGCCAGTCGACCAATCCACTCGACCAATGAGTGCTGTCTTTGGCAATTAGGTTGTTCTTGCTCTATTTAAGTCCAATCTCGAGTCCACTTCGTATTTGCTGCCTCCAAACTCTCTGGAACGAACCAAAGACCTCTCGCAAGTCATCTCTCTTGCATCCTTGGTGTTTTCTTGACGGATCTTCGTCGAAACTCTTCTTTTTGCATCAAAAGGTATGTCTACTCTCTCTTCTTCTCCTCCATCTTTGTTTTTCTTTCCTTTTTGAGTTGAGACAGAGAAGAGATGCTGCATTCTCTGTTGCAAACATCTCTCGAACATGTTCTCATGATCATCCTAAGGATTTGAGGCTAGAACAATGATCTTAACCATGATCATTGCAAGCTTTTGAAGGAATCATGATCAAACCATGATCTAATCTTTGTTAAACTTCTAATCTGAATTCTGATCTCTTTGGATCTTCTATGTTGATCATGTTAGTAGTTAATTACTGTGTTTTCCTTCCATGATCCATAATCTATAGATCTCTAGTGTTCTCTTCTACCTTACTATGTGTTCTTCATGATGCATGGTAGTTACATATATGGTAGGTTTTATTTCCTTATTTAGATTTATGCTTCTAAGCCTTGTTCCTTGAAGATCTAAGTATGTTTTCATGATACCTTTACCTGAAGCAATGATCCATCCTCCTATTGTTCTTGTCTTTGTTTTCTATTTCAAATTCATCAAGATCCATGGTTGATTTAATTATGGTAACTTTTTGTTTCCTAATTTGGATCTTGATATCTTGATTTGATTGGTGTTTTGAGGTCCCCTATATGTTAGAATACTACTGATGTAGTCTACCCCTTGATTAGTACCCTTTTGAACCACCAAATTCGGATTTCATATCTTAAAACTCTGATTTTATAGGTTATCGTCGCATTGGTCGATTGATTGGTCGACTGGTCCGATCGACCAATCCACTCGACCAATGAGTACGAGCAACTCCAGAATTGGTCTATGTTAGATGTTTTGGTATCTTTTCTGTTAGGGATCTTTCCTAATATATTGTATATACTTGTTTAGGACCTTCTTCTCAAGTTTGCCGAGATCTTACTTGACTTCTTAGGATTCCTTTGCGAGTTATAAAAGGTAAGGATGGTTATTTCCTTAATTACATAGATAGCATGAATCTAGTTTCTATATTTGAATATCATAGATATGATTCCTAAATTAGATTCTTACAATGATATACTACTGTTGCATAACTTTGATTACGGTAGCATTACTTATTCATATTAAATTGATTCATGTATGATTTACTTACCAATGTTATAAAAGTGATTGTAATTATTGATTTCTTTCCATATATGAAGTTACCATATATGTGATGATATGAATTGATGCATGTGTATGCTTAAGTATGGTTTGGAAAGGAGAGGTGTCCTTTTGACACTACTCGTTCTTGGACTACTACGGGAATATTATGGGATGTTTCCGGAGATGCCCTCCGGGCACCTTCCTAAAGGGGGGGGGGGCAAATTGGGGGGGGGGGGGGGGGGGGGGGGGGGGGGGGGGGGGGGGGGGGGCCCCAAGGGGGGGGGGGGGGGGGGGGGGGGGCGGGGGGGGGGGGGGGGGGGGGGGGGGGGGGGGGGCGGGGGGCCGGCGCGGGGGGGGGGGGGGGGGGGGGGGGGGGGGGGGGGGGTGGGGGTGGGGGGGGGGGGGGGGGGGGGGGGGGGGGGGGGGGGGGGGGGGGGCGGGCCGGGGGGGGGGGGGGGGGGGGGGGGGGGGGTTTTTTGGGGGGGGGGGTGGGGGGGGGGGGGGGGGGGGGGGGGGGGGGGGGGGGGGGGGGGGGGGGGGGGGGGGGGGGGGGGGGGGGGGGGGGGGGGGGGGGGGGGAGGGGGGGGTGTGTTGTTTGAAATTAAGTAGAAGACTTGCATTTGGCTAGGTTTTACCCCGACATGCGGTGTACTTATACCAAATGGTTGTGAGAGAGTGTGTTGACTTAACCCCTGCCATGGTTTGTCCTGAGGGATGAAGGACCCATTACCAATCGGCTGCTCAAGACCGGTGAAATGATCCGTGAGAGAATCCAAGATATCTTTAATGGTTGAGGATGTGAGTGAACCTTCCTAAAGAAGTACGGTGCTATGACTTAAAGCATGTCCGCCAATAGAGACCAGCATACATAGAGTTAGATTCATTCATTCATTGCTTGTCTCATATCATATTGCATTTATGTTTGTTCGGAATCCTGCCATTTATGTTATTATGGATTTTTAATCGCTGCTTTACCGAGTTTCTTTGAAACTCATTCCTTTATTGTACAATGTTGTTAGACTATCCTGCAGTCTTGAGTACTATGACGGTCCCTATGAAGAAGCGCAAGGCGAAGAGGCATATCTCCGGGAAGGTGATTGCGGTTACCACAATTACTCTGAAGATCCCGCGAGTGGTTATGCTCCGTACGATGCTTAGTCCGACCATTGAGTGGAAGCGTCCTTGTGCCATTTATGAGATTTACACTTACAAGGATGTTGTCTATAAAGTGGAGAACAATTTAGTTACCCAATGTACTAGCTACTGGGATTAGATTTTATTTAGTTTATTCTCTTTAGAGCTACTTTTCCGCTGGTTGTAAAGTGGGATTTTTGCCTCACTTTACTTATCTGTTTGATACTCTGATTATATCTACTATTCTGATTCATTTATGATTCATTCTTTCTTTATTGGATCTATGATTTATCTTCCGCACTTTTATTATGATTGTTCATGATTATGTTATTGTTTATGTGGGAGGTTGATCACTCGATACCTGATCTTCGGGCTGTGGATCACACTCTCGGGTATGCCAGATAGGGTACCGGCTGGGAGGGCGTGACAGATAAAGAATTCATGAAAAGCATGTATAGATCTTCTAGAAAAATAGATCTAAGATTGAAGAACATTGAATCTAAAAAAGGAAAGAAGATGAATACATGGTTTCCTTCAAAAGCGAGTGATGATCTTGATGAAGATCATCCATCAAGCTTTAAATCCTTAGGAAAAGAGAGAAGATGAGTAGAGTGATGGTTGCAACAGAGATGTAACATCAACTCTACTGTTCTCAAACAGAAAAGGAAAGAAAACTATGGAGAATCAAAGATAGAGAAGAAAGGAGGATGATCACATACCTTGTGATGCAAAAGCAAGAGATTTGACGAAGATCCGACAAGAAAATCACCAAGGATGCAGAGGAGATGACTTGAGGAGAGCTCTGGTTCGTTCCAAGAAGTTTGGAGGCAAAAAAGACGAATTAGACTCAAAGTTGGGCTTAAATAGAGAAGCCAAGACCTAATTCAACAAAATAGAACCCATTGGTCGATTGATTGGTCGACTGGCTCAGTCGACCAAGTAGAACAACAAGTCCAAAATAGGGAAATGAAGGCTCAGATCAAATCCAAACTTGAAGGGGTTTTGCACACACACCAAGTGGCTTACCTAGTATGTAGAAATGCCTTCGAACCAAGTTAGAGAGTACTCCAAGTCCATCAACTAATTCCATCTTCATCAGGGTGCAGTTTCCTTTTCAGTCCTGAACAAGTTTCCATAAATGGAACACTGTCAACAACTCTCATGGATTCTAAGCCAAACACCAAGTCTTCCACTGAGGTGGCCCATAGTTGACTTCTTGCTTTATTTCGGGTTGCCGGACCTACAAACAATAGGGTTTCTGGGTCAAGGTTAGAGTTGGGTTTCACATGTAACAACCCTCGTATTTCAAACCTAGAATCCGTATTGCAGGTCTGATAACCCGAAGGTCAAGCTAGATTAAGTTGTGGAGTGTCCATATAGAAGTCCATGATCCATACCCTAAACCCATGGATCTAGATTCTCTTGATGAAGAACCTGCCTTGCTGGGAAACTGGATCCCTAGTTGAAGTCAAGTGGTGTTTGGAGATGTCCGGAATGAAGGTAAGATGTGAAATCCAGCCCTATCCTAACCTTGACTTGACCTGGAATCCCTGATGTTTGTAGGTCCAAAGACCTGAAGTGGAGGAAGGAGAGAATTGTGGGCCCTCTTAGTTGAAGACTTGGTGTTTGATTCCGAGCCCATGGACATTGACGATGGTGCCCCTTACTTGGGTGCACTGTCAGTGTTCGGTGAGAAGCTGCACCTAGAAGAGGGGGAGATTAGTTGAAGTACCTAATGCACTTCTGGACTTGATTTGAAGGTAATACTCTGATCTAGACTTGTTGATTGACTTGTAGGAGAAAGCCCAATCGAATTTGACTCAATCTGGCCTTCCAATTCCCTGACCAAAGCTTGCTGTACAAGCTTGGTTGATTGGGCTAGTCGACCAAAGAGGTATCAAATCCGAGAAATTGATGCTTTTTGGATATTTTATTGCTTACTTAAGTGAACCTCAAGGTTAGAACCCTATACTACTGTTAGAGCCTCCTGAGAATGTGGAGAGAGTTTCCCAAGACATTCCCTTGGTAGTGGTGAAGGAATCTGGCATTAATCATTGCCAATCATTGTCTCTCATCCTCAAAATCATCTCCAAGGTATGTATTCTCTCTCTCACTCTCTATTCTACTCTAATCCCTTCTCTTACTTGATGTTGAAACCATGAAGATGGTGCTGCAACCTTGCAACAACCTCTTCATGTGCTCTCTCCTTGCTAATGCTTAAGCCCCTTCCATTTCTACCTATGCTATTCTCCCATTTTGATTCTTAGCTATACATTTCCATGATTTTCTTCATAGCAACTTGATTTCTTGTCCTAAACTGACTTGTAAAGTATGCTAAGTCTGATTCTATGCTAGCATTTGATTCTAATCTATTACTTATCATTCCCCTAGTTGATTCCCCAATTTTCCTTGCATTTGCATTTGATTTCATTATGGAACTTGATGTTTAGTATATAGAACCTAGGGTTTCAAATTGGGGATTCCTAATTAGACCATTGTTTGATGTTAATTCTTTGCTAGATAGTGTTCATTTACTTTTCCTAACAATCCCTCCAAATTTCAGAGTGATCCGAGCTCCGGAAGATAGGTTTCGGATAAAAAATCACTATTTCAGCCCGACACTGTTCACTTGGTTGACTAGGTCAGTCGACCAAGTCAGTGAACCAAAGGAATACAACATTGTGTATTTGTCCGATTTGATCCGTTCGACCTCCGTTTTTCTCGACTTCTCTTCTAATATTACATCTATGTTTGTCTAGGGTCTAAGTACTATCTTTGGGACCTTCCTCTTTTGATCTTTGGTCCATCTTCATCTTGAACTGAGGTAAGGACGGTTGTTATCATAATTACATGGATTTTGCCACTATGTTGGAAATTTAGTAGATTTACATTCCTTGTTATAGTCTTAACATCTTATGACTATTGTATGTATTGCAAGACAGTAGTGCCATGTTATACATCATTTTCGTTATCATGATTATGTATTCTTGTTAATTACATATGTGATTGACCATGCTATATTATATCTCTTTTCATATGATGGAATATCATTTGTGTATGATACGATGAAATTGAGAATGTCATTAGATAAGTATGATTCGGGATTGGGGAATGTCCTTTCGACATTTCTATCCTTGGACATCGGAGGGAATAGTATGGGATGTTTCCGAAGATGCCCATTGACGCTCTCCTGGAATATTGGATGTCATATATAGGACTTGTCTAGTGGTGTTGGTTAGGATGTCCTTGTTGTATCAGACCCGAATCGGAAGGGCATTGAGATTGAATGACCCATGGTAGTAATGTGGATTTGTGGGCGCTCAAGACCGGTAACCAACCCATGAGAGGACGTGAAAGCTTCCCGTCTATTATTTGTGGATGACCAATAGGGTTGATGAGTCCGTAGTCTGAGTTGGTTGTAGTCATAGGATACGATACGTGACTCTAGTGTGAAGGATACCAAACCGAGTTGGTTGTAGCCATAGGGTAAGTATCTGGATCTAACTTGATACGACTAAGTAGATGACTCGCTGGCTAGGATTTACCATGACATGCGCCAATACTTATACCAAATGGTGATGTGAGAGAGTGGTGACTTAAACCCAAACCATGGATTGTCCTGAGGGATGCAGGACCCATTGCCTACTGGAGCCGAGTGACCGAACCTACCCAAGAAAGTCTGGTGCTATGACTTAAAGCATGTCGATCTACCATAGAGACTAGCGTACATAGAGTTAGATTCATACATGCATCGTCTGTTTCATATCATCTTGCATCATGTTATGCTTTGTATCATGTATTTATGTTATTATGGAATAACTTGCCTTGCTGAGTGCTTTTGAACTCATTCCTTTTGTGCAATGTTTTGTTAGACTATCCTATAGGTGTTGAAGGACTTGATGGCCCCCACTATGAGGAGACCCCCGATGAAGCAACTACCCCCAGGTGTTGGCTACTACGAAGATTACTGTGAGGATCCCGTGGGTGATTATGTTATGTTCCAGGATTAGCTCTACCCTGGCGTGGGAGCGGCTGTGCCTAGTGTCTTTTATTTACACTTATGAGGACATTTTGTATAAAACTAAGGAAACCTTAGTTTAGACGTTTAACTATTTATGTCATCTTTTGAGACTTGGTCTGTAACCCCTTTTGATATTCTAACTACTTTCCACTGCAACTTAGGGAGTGATTTCCGTTCACTCTCTATACTCTAATTACATTACGATTTTGATATCTTTTACTTCCGCACTCTGATATATTATCTCTTTTAAGCTTGTCTTGATCTTATTGATTACATGACATTACTTTGATTATATTGTTCATGATTGTGTTATTGCGTATGTGGGAGGCATGGTTGCTCGATACTTGATCTTCAGGGCTATGGATCACATACTCAGGTATGCCAGGTAGGGTACCGGCTTGGTGGATCTGACATAAGAACTCCCCCATGTGTTGTTTAGGGTTAGGTTGAGGTTGGGAGTCAACCCCTTGAGCAAAGCACCCTTGTACTGCAAAGTACTAGGGGGCGGTTGCTTAAGGTTGTTGATTAGGCCAATCAACCGCCCCAAGCGACTGCCACGGTCTGCTTGCAGGTTTTTGCCCTAATTTGCCCCCTATCCTCTATAAATTGCAAATCCCATGTTTTTAACTCATTATTATATTCGGGATTGCTACAGTGGACAGTTAGGAGGCAGAAGACATGTGTTGGAAGGTGAGGAAAGCGTGGATTGTGATCTAGATCTTTCTCCCTCGTCTGTTTGCAAATCTAGTTAAGGTAAGTGAATCCCCTTCACTCCATATTCTTCTTTCAGCTTTGGAGTGGTGTAGATCCATCTCCTTTATGTTGGGGTAACCTAGTTGTAATTGGTTCTATTCCCTAATCAATGTGTTTGAGAAGATCATGTCCAAAAACGAATCCTTGCATTCGAATAAAGGATGGATCTATCAAGGGAGGTGATTTGGGTGATAGATCTCTGTCAATTTTAGGTTACTGATTTGCACCTTTGTTATAGACTTTTTAAGAGTGAAATTCGGATTAAGACCATCCCAAAACCGGATTGAAATTGGATGATCAAAAGTCTGAATTTTGGAGTTGGAAGACTGTCTGTAACTGGGGTGGTTGCTTGAGGCGGTCGCTTGACCCAACTGATCAGCCCAAGCGACCAGCTGGGTCACAGTGCATGTGTGTGATTTGTGTTTGCTTTGATTTGACTCATGACTCTTGTGTATTCTTGTAATCCTATGTTTAGGTGTTCTCTGAGTCTATTGAAGATCTTGCAATTGTGTTTGATTGCACTTTAGTAAGCTTTTACTTAATTATAGGTAAGGACACACTATCTTGTTTATATGCAATGACATGCAATGACTTGTTCCTATATTATTCATTAATCATGTACTTTACTATAGTTCTTTAATTCATTTTAATACTATTATGTACCTGTTGTTAATGATGTATTTATATATTGTATCACTTCATGATATTGAATGAATGGTTATGATATGATCTTGAATGATGTGGTGTAGTTATGATGGAAAGGGTATCCAATTGGGTACCTTTGCTTGAGATATTAGAGGGTTGTGGTATGAGACACATGCTCACTGATGCCTCCAGCACTATCATGACTGCTGGATGGCATACCTAGGGAGTCTAGAATTGTATGGCTAGGTACCCTACATACTATTACCCTTTTGGTAGGGTAATTGAAGCTGAATGACCCATGACAATGGTGACATGACTCTGTTTCATCCTACAGTAGTAACTAGTTTGTGCGGAGACCCAGTGGTCCACTGTTGTTCATGCAATGGTAGGGTTGCATATGTTAGGGTTGGGCTCATGGATGTCCAAGGAGTGGCCCAAGTGTTGTGAGGAGTCATGAGAGCATTTCGCCCCAATAATATGTAGATGACCATAGGGTTAGGGTTAGGGAATGGAGTCCAACAACGGTAGCCAGTCCGTGAGGATTCTCATTCCTAGGTTGTAAAGGATACGGAACCTAGTTGATTGGTGCCATAGGGGAAGTATCTGGACTTCATATAGTATGTTACCAGTATGACCTTGTGTTACATCCACTCAGCCGGTACCCCATAGGGCATACCTGAGTATGTGATCCACAGCCCCAAGGACAAGTATCGAGCAACCGTGCCTCCCACATATGCGATAACACAATCATGAACAATGATAATCAAGGTAAAAGCATAAAATAAGATAAAACAGATAATCAGAGTGCGGAATAAAGAGGATACCAAGTGTATAAAGATAATTCAAAAAGAGAGAGAGAGAGAGAGAGTGATCGGAAGTCACTTCCTCAATGGCAGCAGAAAGTAGATCATTCAAGTAAAGGTTACAAAACCAACTCCTAAAGAGTATATCAAGAAAGTTAAATTACAGATCCGGTCTTAATAAGAATTCAAAAAGTAACATTTAACAAATGTTTCTTTAGTCACATATAGTATGTCCTCATAACTAAAAATATCAGAAGTCCAACACAGCTGCTCCCACACCAATGTCAGGCTAATCTTGATGCGAAGCATAATCCTCTTCGGTACCCTCACCGAGATCTTTGTAGTAGCCACTATGCTGAGGGTAGTGTGATTCATCGTAGGGCACCTCGAAAGACGTGCCATCAGTCTCTTCAAAACCTGTGGAATAGTCTAACAAAAACAAATGCACAAAAGGAATGAGTTCAAAAGAACTCAGCAAGGTAGTTAATCCATAATACATAAACCATATGATACAAGTCATAACATGATGCGAAATGATATGAGATAGATGATGCAAATATGATTCTAACTCTACATATGCTAGTCGCTAGGGTAGACATGCTTTAAGTCATAGCACCATACTTCCTTGGGTAGGTCTCAAATCATTCTTCCCTCAACCATCTCGGTATCTTGGGTTCTCCCGTGGGAATTGGGTCCTGCATCCCTTGTGACAATCCTTGTCTGGGGTTTAGGTCACCACTCTCTCACATCACCATTGTTATAAGTATTGGCGCATGTCATGGTAAAGCCTAGCACAATGCAAGTCATCTACTTAGTCATACCATGTTAGATCCAGATACATCCATTCCTTGCCCCGGGCGATCCTTTCTAGTATCCTTCACACTAGAGTCATGGATATTACTCACCGGACTCATCAACCCCATTGGTCATCCAATAATAGTAGACAGGAAACTCTCACATCCTCTCACGGATATGACTCACCGGTCTTGAGTGCCCGTGAGTGCAAGTCTAGCTATTTGCAACCCTACCAATAATGGCCCCTTTCAGGTCTTCGTAATATGATTTATGTCCTCTCACGAGTTGGTTACCGGTCTTGAGTGCCCATCAAACCATACCACTACCATGGGTCGTTTGGTCTCAATACCCTTCTGATTTGGGTCTGATATGACAGGGACATCCTAGCCATACATCTAGACAAGTCCTATGTATGTCAACCAATAATTCAGGAAAGCATCGATGGATACCTTCGGAGAACATCCCATACTATTCCCTCCGATGTCCAAGGACAGAAACGTCAATAGGACATTCCTCAATCCCAAATCATACTTAAGCAATCACATGCTCAATTTCATCACATCATACATGATTGACATATCATCATATAAAAAGAGATACAATGTAAAACGATTGATCACATATGTCATTATCAAAATAAGTAAGCATGGCAACTCAAAATGATATATAGCATGTTACTACTGTTACGAAGGGTATACAACAGTCATATGATGTCTAACATATTACTAGGAAAGTAAATCTACCAAATTTCAATCATACGGCAAGATTCACACAATTCATGTAATTATGACCATAACCGCCTTACCTTAATCAAATTGAAAATAATAGCAAGTACCACTTAGAATAGTCCCCAACTTAGTGCTTGAACCCTAGACAACATATATGCAACATTAGAGAAGGAAACAATCAAGTTGGAGATCAAACGGAGCAAAATGAGCAAGTATAGAGTTGCTGTACTCATCTGGTCAACTGGCTAGTTGACTGACTCAGTCAACCAAGATAAACAGTAATAGGCTGAATAGTGAATTTGGCCCGAAACCGATCTTCCGAAGCTCGGATTGATCCGAAACTTGGAGGGAATTTTGGTAACAGTATAAGGACACTATACAACAAGTATTAACATGATCTAATGGTCCAATTAGGAATACCCAAATTGAAACCCTATGCTCTATATGCTAAACATCAAGAATTGAATTGGAAATTGTTGCAATGGCAAGGAATGCTAGGGAATTAGCTAAGGAAGTGATAAGAACTAGATTAGAATCATACACCAATAGTAAATCAGACCTAGCATACATCTACACATCAGTTTAGATCAAAGAATAAGTTGAAATGAAAGGAATCAAGGAAATGCAATGCTAGTTATTGTAATGGAAGCATAGCATAGCAAGAATGGGAGGAAAACAATGGAAATGAAAGGGGGAACACATATTGCGTGAATCTATGTTTGCAAGGTTGCAGCACTTTAGCCATGGTCTCAATAGCAAGAAAGAGTAGAGGGATGAGTAGAATAGAGGATGAGAGAGAGAAATCATACCTTAAGGAAGCAATGCAGATGGAATGCAATGATTGAGACCAAGAATCTTCACTAACTTCAAGGAAGGGCTTTGGGAAGGTCACTCCTCGTTCTCTAGAGTCCTAATGATTAGAATAGGGTTCTATTCACGAGGTCCCATTAAGAGGCTTAAAATAATAAAGAATTTTGTGATTTTTGCATTTATTAATCTGCTGGTTAACTAGTTAATCGACCAAGCAGTTGACCAAGCCTGAACAACAACTTCAGACAGGGAATCGGAAGGCCAGACATATCTAAATTGAGTTGGGTTTTCTCCTACAAGTAAATCAACAAGTCAGATTATAGAATTACCTTCGAACAGAGATCAGAAATGCATCACGCACTTCAACTAAGCTTCCCCCTTTCTAGGTGCAGTTTCTCACTGAACACTGACAGTGCATCCAAGTAAGGGGCATCATTGTCAATATCCATAAGCTCTGAGTCATACACCAAATCTTCAACTATGAGGGCCCACAAGTCTCTTCTTCCACTACTTCGGGTCTTTGGACCTACAAACAACAAGGGATCTGGGTCGGGTCAGGGTTAGGAAAGGGCTGGATTTCACATTCTCCCCCCTAAAAGAAATTTCGTCCTTGAAATTGAAACCGTACCTGTGCTTCCAAAAAGATGAGGAAACTTCTCTTTCATGTCTTCTTCTTTTTCCCATGAAGCTTCTTTCGGGGTGTGATTTTTCCACCTAATCTTCACCAAAGGGATGGTGTGATTCTGTAACTGCTTGTTCTTTTTGTCTAGGATCTCGGCTGGTCCTTCATCGTAAGAAAGATTGGCACTAAGTCCTTCAGGTGCTTGCTGTAGTATGTGTTCCGGGTTCTCTATGTACTTTCAAAGCATCGAAACATGAAACACATTATGAACTCTAGCAAGAGATGGGGGCAAGGCCAAACGGTATGCGACAGGTCCAAACTTTTCCAAAATCTTATAAGGTCCAATGAAACGAGAGCTAAGCTTTCCTTTCACATTGAATCTCGTCACCCCTTTCATAGGTGATACTTTGAGGAAAACTTTCTCTCCAATTGGAAATTCTAAATCGGTTCTTCTCCTGTTGGCATAAGATTTTTGTCTAGACTGGGCAGACTTGATCCTTTCTCTTATCATGTCAACCATAGCACTTGTAGCTTCAATCATTTCTAAACCCAAGGCTCTTCTTTCACCAGTCTCAGTCCAATACAAGGGCATCCTCGAGTGTTACCATACAAAGCTTTAAATGCAGCCATGCCTAGTGTTGCTTGATAACTATTGTTATAGGCAAACTCAACCAAAGCTAAGTGTTCATCCCAATTTCCACCCATATCCACTACACAAGATCTAAGCATATCTTCCAAGATTTGGATTGTTCGCTCAAATTGTCCATCAGGCTGTGGATGATGAGTTGTACTCAGATTCAATTGGGTTCCCAAGGCTTTTTGCAAACCATTCCAAAACCTTGAGGTGAAACTAGGATCACGATCAGAAACAATACTCACAGGCACTCCGTGCAGACGAACCACATTGTCTACATAAAGCCTAGCTAGCTTATCCAGGGTATAAGTGATCTTCATAAGGATAAAATGAGCTGATTTGGTCAACCTATCAACAATCACCCATACAGTGTCATTACCTTTACTTGTTTGAGGCAAGCTAGTCACGAAGTCCATGGAGATATCTTCCCACTTCCAACTATGAATAGGAAGGGGCTGAAGCAATCCTTTCGTTAGGGTAAATCCAAGGTCCTGAAGTGAAGGAAGAAGTCTTTGTGGGCCCTCTCTATAGAAGAGATGGTGTGTGACCCGAAACCCATGGATATTGTTGATGGTGCTCCCTACTTGGAAGCATTGTCAGTGTTTAGTGAGAAACTGCACATCGAAGAGGGGAATTATTTGAAGTACCTAATGAACTCCCATGCTCAATCCAAAGGTATTCTGAGAAACTAGACTTCTCGATTGACTTGTAGGAGAAAACCCCACTCAATTTGACCCCGTATAGCCCTCCGAATCCCTGTCCGAAGTTGCTGAACTGTGCATTGGTCGATTGGGGCCAGTAGACCAATCAATCGACCAATGGTGTGTTAAATCCGAGAAATTCTTCAATTAAGGGTTTTGCACTCTCTATTTAACCCTACTTCGAGTTTCTTAGTTACAGCTGCCTCCTAAACACCAAGAGAACGTGGGAAGACCTTTCCAAAACTCTTTTCGGTGATTTCGAAGATTCCTCTGCATCTGAAGCAATTTATTCCCTTTCATCTTATGATCATAGCCTTTTCATGAGAGCCATAAGGTTGAAACCCTAGTTTCTTGGTTCAAATCAAGAACCCATCTCTTGACCTTGACTTGTTGATTTTACCCTCCCATATAGTTCTAATACATTCTAGGAAGTTCCCCTTCGAATTTCGGATCAATCTGACTTCAAACGAAGAAGTTATGACCAATCTAGTTTCTGCAATTCCGTACTGACTCGGTTGGTCGACTGCTTGGTCGAATGGGTTAGTAGACCAAGCACTCGACCAATGATGTCAGTAGCTTCATTTTTCTCTTTGTTTGATTCGTTTGCCCTCTGATCTTTTAGGTATCTTTCCTAATGTTGTAGCTATGATTGTTAGGGGTTTATTTGCTAAGTTTGGAGTCTCTCTCTTTGATCTTTGGATTATCTTCGGCGATAATCAAGGTAAGGACAGTTATTTCATAATAACATAGATCGTATACTCTCTGGTTTCTACTTTAAGAAACTCTGAGTTTACTTACTGTTCTTGTATTTTATACTTCTGATGTACTACTGTAAGTACAGTAGCACTTCACTTATGTTTTCTTTTTCATTATTCAAGCTTATATGAATTGCTTATTACTATATTGTTTAATGATTTGATTATGCTTTTATATTCTCTTTTATATGATGAAGTGTTGATTGGATATGACATGACTGATCTGAGAATGTGTTTGATTAGCTATGGTTTGGGATTGAGAGGTGTCCTTTTGACACTTCTGTCCTTGGACATTATCGGAAATAGTATGGGATGTTTCCGGGGTTGCCCATTGATGCTTTCCCGAATCATTGATTTTCATACCTAGGACTGTCTAGTAGTGTTTGGCTAGGATGTCCCCATTATATCAGACCCAAATCGGAAGGGTATTGAGACCGGACGACCCATGGCAGCAGTGGGGATTCACGAGCACTCAAGATTGGTAACCAACCCGTGAGAGGACGGGAATCACATTGTGGGGGCCATTTATTGGAGGGTTGCATATGGATAGACTTGGGTTCATGGGTGCTCAAGACTGGTAACCAACCCGTGAGGGGACATGAGAGCTTCCCGTTTACCATATGTGGATAACCAATAGGGTTGATGAGTTCGTAGTCAAAGACTATTAGGACTCTAGTGGAAAGGATACCGGAAAGGATCGCCAAGGGCGAGGAATGGACGTATCTGGACTTGAGTTGATGTAACTGAGTAGATGACTTGCATTGGGCTAGGCTTAACCCTGACATGCGCCAGTACTTAGACCAATGGTAATGTGAGAGAGCGGTGACTTAACCCCTGGCATGGTTTTTCCCGAGGGATGCCGGACCCACTACCAAAAGGCGTTGTGTGATTGACCTACCCAAAGAAGTACGGTGTTATGACTTAAAGCATGTCTGCCAATAGAGACCAGCATACATAGAGTTTAGATGCATACATACATTATCTGTTTCATATGGCATTGCATCTTGTTATGTTCTGCCGCATGTTATTTATGTTGTTATGAGTTAACTTGTCTTACTAGGTTTCTTTGGAAACTCACTCCTTTTGTACCATATCTTTTGTTAGACTTCTCTACAGGTTCAGATTACTATGACGGTACGTATGAGGAAGCGCAAGGTGAAGAAGATGAAGAAGAGCCGACTAAAGATGTGGATTAGATTTCTCTTGTTTCTTCTAGACTTATCTATTACTTTACTTAGATTTTGATCTACCTTCCGCATATGTTGTGGAGTATATTTCCGCTATACTCTACAGTTGTCTTTTGATTTGGTATCTTGTTAATTCGCACTCTGATATTCTTAGTGATCCTTCTGAGATATTTTCTTGAATTTTATCATTAACTTATTAGAATACAATGATTTGTTCTTGCTTTTGATTATGTTATTGTGCTAAATGGATATGATCGTTCCTAAACTTGATCTTTTGGGCTGTGGATCACTCCCCCGGGTAACCCAGATAAGGTATAGGCTGAGTGTATTTGGGCTGGATATGACAGATGGTATCAGAGCCCTAAGTTTTCGGACAATCATAACCATAAAACACAGTAATGAAAGCATCCTTGAGTCATAGATCTAGAAGTGACTTAAACTTTTCTAGAAGTGAATAATAGAAAACTTGGATTAGAAACTTGAACAAACAAAGTATAATATACCAAGCTTGAATAATGCACAATAATTTAAGTTTCTGACTTGTACTTGGATTGTAGTCATGGTTAGAGTGAAGTTGTCAGTTTTAAGTTATTGGGTATGTGTGTTGAGTTGTGAGTTGAGTCTTGCTTTGAAAGTTGTCGTGGTGAGTTGTTTTTGTGAGTAAGTTGTCATTGTGAGGTGTTGTCGTCTTGAGTTGTCATATGAGTTTGTGTCATGTTTTAGTAATGTGTTGTCGTATGAGTCTGAGTTGGGAGTTGTCGTTGGAAGTAATGGTCGTGAGTAGTCGTTATGAGTTATAAGTCATAACTAAACATTAACAACTACTAATGCAACAAAAGAGACACATAATGTACAATAACACAAGTGATACAATTTAACTTCACTAATCCCTTAGGTTTACAAGTATGAGAGAAATTACATATGTGATGACATAAAAGGGAAATCCTAGTTCTATCTATTAGGTAATTGTTTCTGAGAATTGAGTTGATCCCTCATAGCCCGAGATTTTCCTCCTGTCATGTTAACTGATCTTCTATAATGTATATGTGTACCTTTATCCTCAAAACTGTCAAGCTAAAATAGTTTCCTCCTTATCTTCCTGAACTTCCTAATTCTCCTCCTCATCATCTTCATCTTGATCTTGAACCTCACCTGAAGTTTGGATTGTTGCCTCCTTATCCTTGTATTATTTTTGCTTGTGGCATAGGAATAGTACTCTGATTCTCATCTCTGCCTCCCCTAATCCTTAAGTGTTTTCTTCGTGGTGATTTGATGGGACTTTGAAGAGTCAAGTTGAGTTTCGCATTGCATGAGTAAAGGAAGTAAAGCAATGCAATATTTGGTGAAGAGGGGCATTTTGGTAATTTTTTGGAAAATGTTGTTTTCGATGGAAACTGCGATTTGGACATGTTAGCATGTGTATAAGAGTTGGTTTAACATGCTAAGAAGGTTTGTTTGGAGAAGATCCATCGAAACCCCTGGAGTTTGGAAAAATTTTCCAAGAAGGGCATTTTCGTAATTTTTCGAAAAATTTTGATTTTGTCAAAATTTTGATTCGAACATTCTTGTGTGCTCATAAGACTTGGATAAACATGCTGGGATGGTTTGTTTGAAGACAACCCATCAATTTTGCTTTATGGGCATGAAAATTCAGCAACTTTGGAAAAAGGAATCCTCTTATGGACAAGGTGTTGTGGTTTTTGGAAAGTTGGATTTTGATCGAACGAAGAGTGGGTGAATCTTCCCCATAGTAAATCAGTCTTGTGGGAATTGGTTTGGTGTCAAAATTCAATCTGGTTTGAAAATGGGACAAGCGTTTGTAAAGTTGGGATTTGGTAAAGTGAATAGTGTTTTTGAACCAAAGTGTGGGATATCTTTTTGGTTGAAGCTTGGTTTTGTTTGGAAAATGATGGGACCATGTTTCTAAACATCCCTAGGCACTATCCTAACCTTTAGCCTCATGTATTTCTCAGCTTTGAAGAAAAACATATCAATGGTAAATGAAGTTTGAAAGAAAAGAGAAGAAAGAGAAGGTGTTACTTGTGTTGTTGGTCAATGAAGGTTGTAAGTTGTCGTTGAAGTCTCTTGAGAATCTTGGAACCTTAGGAGCCCTAGATAACCTTTTCCCCTGAGCCAAACTTGAAGTTGGAAGTGTTTGAAATGGGATTGAAATAGAGAAAGTGGTCCCTTTAAGGCTGTTTTTCAAGCATGACAGATTTTGCTGTTTTGGAAAATATTGATCTTGATGCATTGTTTGGATTTTAATGGCATGTGCAATTGAAATCAAGTATGTTTGACATGTTGGAAGTGTGATTTTGAATTTGGACATATTCTCGTAGATTTTTGACTTTCAATTGGTTTGTCATAATGATCGGAAAAAGGAACTTTGGTGCTTCCTCAAATGGGAAAGGAAAGAGAATTGTTCTTAAAGATGAAGTGTCCTCTGGCAGTGTTGAAGCCTAGAACCCTCTGACAGTCAAGCAACCGGTAATCCATCCGGTGCTCCTCCAGTGGTAAACTACCAAGAAATCATTAATCTTATGGGGGATATGTTGCAACAGCAGAGCGCACAATTCAACCAAATCTTGACTGGGATTATGGCTATGCACAATGAGACCCGTGCTGCTGCCCAAGCAAACCCTAATCTCGCTACTATGCCTAATGCTGGAAGAAAGAAGTTTTGTCACCAGAAGTCCCTACCCAGTAGAAGTCCTAGCTATGTTAAAAGAACCGACAGAAAGTTCACTAGGCCTGCATCGTATTCCACCCCAACTTATCAGCCCCGGACTGTGGGACAAAGTGTTGGGAATACAAACCTCAATCAAATTGCTGTAGACCTGAGGCCAGTGAATCGAAGATCTCTAGAGCCAGTGTGACCTTTAGGACAAGGAAAGTTTGTAGCGTAGTTGGAAGCAAGATAGAACCAAACCAAGTTCTCATAACTGGTACGTTGCTCTTATCCTTTCACTTCTGCTATTGACCTATTCTTTACTTATGCATTGTATAAATACCATATGCACGGCTTTGATTTATCTTTTCTTGCGCATTGTATGAATACCACATGCATTGCCCTGATTTATTCTTTACTTGTGCATTACATACATATCATATGTGTTGCTTGATTTAATCCTTACTGATGCATTGCATATAGGCCATATGCATTGTTTTGATTTATTCTTGCCATGTGAGTTTGCCTAGTCTGTATGAAGTGCCCGTAAGTATTGTTTAGAATTCCTCTTAGCTATTTAAGGAGTCAACCAAGACTCTCGTCTTCTTTCCCTATTAGATCTATTTTTCATTGTACCTTCCATCCCCTGGTAAAAATTCGGTGGAAGAATCACACCCTTGAAGAAGTTTCCTCATCTTAGTGGAAGCCCAAGTATGCTTTCAATTTTGAGGACGAAATTATTTTAAGGGGGGGAGATTGTGAAATCCCACCTAATCCTAAGCTTGTTGTGGTACCAAATGCATATATACCATATGCATTGTTCAATTTATTCTCTGCTGTACGAATTGCCTAGTTTCGTTTGGTAGAAGTTTACCCCAAAGCTGATCTATTCTCTCCACAATTTCTTCTTGTGCCTTACATTCCCTTTGATAGGAGGATGATCTTAAATCATTCCCATGACTGATCCTTCTATCCCTGCTTTTCTAGATTGGATCTCCATACACTCTAAAACCTTGTGAATTCTCCACATGATGATTTCGAAGAGAAATCAAGTGTGATCTTCATGATTTGTTATTCCTTCTAATTGTTTCAAGACTTCAAGCTTCAAGCTTTTCATCTCCTATTCTTCAATCAAATATTAGTAATCTCTCTTGTGTTGTATTGATCTACTCTTGCTATGATTTATTCTTTGAGATTGAGATTATGAAGAAGATGCTGCATCCTTGCAACATATTGATTCTTGCAACCATCTCTTCTACAATCTCCTTTCATTCTTAAGGTTTTATGATCTTCATATTAATCTTTGCCATGATCCTTGTGAAATCTTCATCGTGCCATGATTCTACTTTTGATTTGATTTCAAAGCATGTTAAATTTATTCCTTGTTTTCTTACAAAAGACTTATCATTATTTGTTTCCGATGACTTTGGGAGAAGAAAGTCAACATAAAAGTGATGTATCTCCATCTCCTTGGAAGCCAGGTACTCTGCCAATTTCGAGGATGAAATTATTTTAAGGGGGGGAGAATGTTAAATCCGACCCAGACCTAGCCAAGACACCCTATCTGTTTTGGGTGAAGAAAGGTTAGTTTAATGTTTGAACTTGAAGTTGGACCTTGATAACAGTGTTACTACCCTTTGAAAGCCTTAGGAAGTCATGTCAAACCTTTCCTTAGGGTAAATCCAAGGTCCCGAATTGAAGGAAGAAGTCTTTGTGGGCCCTCTTTATAGAAGACATGGTGTGTGACCCGAAACCCATGGATATTGTTGATGGTGCTCCCTTCTTGGAAGCATTGTCAGTGTTTAGTGAGAAACTGCACATCGAAGAGAAGTGAATTATTTGAAGTACCTAATGAACTCCCATGCTCAATCCAAAGGTATTTTGAGAAACTAGACTTCTTGATTGACTTGTAGGAGAAAACCCCACACAATTTGACCCCGTACAGCCCTCCGAATCCCTGTCTGAAGTTGTTGAACTGTGCATTGGTTGACTGGTTGGTCGATTAGGGCCAATATACCAATCAATCGACCAATGGTGTGTCAAATCCGAGATAATCTTCGATTTAGGGTTTTTCACTCTCTATTTAACCCTACTTCGAGTTTCTTAGTTACGGCTGCCTCCTAAACACCCAGAGAACGTGGGAATACCTTTCCAAAACTCATTTCGGTGATTTTGAAGATTCCTTTGCAGATTTGAATCCTCTCATCTCTGATCTGCCAATTCAAGATTTGTATTTCTTCTGTATTATAGATTATTCTTTCTTTGATCTTGTTCTTGATTGAGATCAGGGAGAAGATGCTGCATTCTTGTAACCATCTATTCCATGATCTCATTCTATTCTTTGAGATCAATGATCATCATTGTGATCTTAACCCTAGCCAAATATTTTCTTGAAACCCTAACCCTTGTTTGATATTTGGAAACCTTTGGTAACCTCCCATGCGAGGGAAACCTCATGGGTAATGTTTAGATTAATCTAAACTTGATTATTCAATGATTTTCTTGTTATATTTGGCCAAGCAATTTATTCCCTTTCATCCAGTGATCATAGCTTGTTCATGAGAGCCATAAGGTTGAAATCCTAGTTTCTTGGTTCAAATCAGGAACCCATATCTTAACCTTGACTTGTTGATTTTACCCTCCCATATAGTTCTAATACATTATAGGAAGTTCCCCTTCGAATTTCGGATCAATCCGACTTCAAATGAAGAAGTTTATGACCAATCTAGTTTCTGCAATTTTGTACTGACTCGGTTGGTCTACTGCTTGGTCGGCTGGGTTAGTAGACCAAGCACTTGACCAATGATGTTAGTAGCTTAATTTTTTGCTCTGTTTGATTTGTTTGCTCTCTGATCTTTTAGGTATCTTTCCTAATGTTGTATCTATGATTGTTAGGGGTTTATTTGCTAAGTTTGGAGTCTCTCTCTTTGATCTTTGGATTATCTTCGGCGATAATCAAGGTAAGGACAGTTATTTCATAATAACATAGATCGTATACTCTCTGGTTTCTACTTTAAGAAACTCTGAGTTTACTTATTGTTCTTGTATTTTATGATGTACTACTGTAAGTACAGTAGCACTTCACTTATGTTTTCTTTTTCATTATTCAAGCTTATATGAATTGCTTATTACTATATTGTTTAATGATTTGTTTATGCTTTTATATTCTCTTTTATATGATGAAGTGTTGATTGGATATGACACGACTGATATGAGAATGTGTTTGATTAGGTATGGTTTGGGATTGAGAGGTGTCCTTTTGACACTTCTGTCCTTTGACATTATCGGAAATAGTATGGGATGTTTCCGAGGTTGCCCATTGACGCTTTCCCGAATCATTGATTTTCATACCTAGGACTGTCTAGTAGTGTTTGGTTAGGATGTCCCCGTTATATTAGACCCAAATCGGAAGGGTATTGAGACCGAACAACAAGTGGCAGCAATGGGGATTCACGGGCGCTCAAGACCGGTAACCAACCCGTGAGAGGACGGGAATCACTTTATGGGGGCCATTTATTGGAGGGTTGCATATGGATAGACTTGGGCTCATGGGCGCTCAAGACCGGTAACCAACCCGTGAGGGGACATGAGAGCTTCCCGTTTACCAAATGTTGATAACCAATAGGGTTGATGATTCCGTAGTTAGGGACTATTAGGACTCTAGTGGAAAGGATACCGGAAAGGATCGCCAGGGGCGAGGAATGGATGTATCTGGACCTGAGTTGATGTAACTGAGTTGATGACTTGCATTGGGCTAGGCTTAACCCTGACATGCGCCAGTACTTAGACCAATGGTGATGTGAGAGAGCGGTGACTTAATCCCCAGCCATGGAATGTCCCGAGGGATGCCGGACCCACTACCAAAAGGCGTTGTGTGATTGACCTACCCAAAGAAGTACGGTGCTATGACTTAAAGCATGTCTGCCAATAGAGACCAGCATACATAGAGTTAGATGCATACATACATTATCTGTTTCATATTGCATTGCATCTTGTTATGTTCTGCCGCATGTTATTTATGTTGTTATGAGTTAACTTGCCTTACTGGGTTTCTTTCGAAACTCACTCCTTTTGTACCATATCTTTTGTTAGACTTCTCTACAGGTTTGGATTACTAGGACGATACGTATGAGGAAGTGCAAGGTGAAGAAGATGAAGAAGAGCCGACTGAAGATGTGGATTAGATTTCTCTTGTTTCTTCTAGACTTATCTATTACTTTACTTGTATTAGCTTAGAGCTTTACTTAGATTTCGATCTACCTTCCGCATATGTTGTGGGGTATATTTCCGCTATACTCTACAGTTGTCTTTTGATTTGGTATCTTTTTAATTTGCACTCTGATATTCTTAGTGATCCTTCTGAGATCTTTTCTTGAATTTTATTATTAACTTATTAGAATACAATGATTTGTTCTTGCTTTTGATTATTTTATTGTGCTAAATGGATATGATCGTTCCTAAAATTGATCTTTTGGGTTGTGGATCACTCCCCCGGGTAACCCAGATAGGGTATAGGCTGGGTGTATTTGGGCTGGATGTGACATCAACCTTCAAACCATTCCACCAAAAATGTTCCCTTAAGTCCTTGTACATCTTGGTACTTCCAGGTTGTACTGTAAAGATTGACTGGTGTGCTTCTGTCAATATTTCCTTCTTGATTTCATCAACAGTTGGCACACAAAGTTTACCTCTAAACAATAAAGTACCATCCATAGACATACTAAAATCAGGGTCCATTTCGGGATTCAAAACAATCTTCTCAATCATCCCTTTCAACTCTTGATTGGAACTTTGCAAAGCAACAATTCTGTCTCTAAGGGTGGATTTTGCTGTCATAGTAGAGTGAACAAAATCTGAACCTTCAGAAACAACTTCTAAACCAAAACCTGCAATTGAAGACAACGAAGGTTGACTCAAAGCATTCAAGTCCAAAACTTTCTTCTGACTTTTTTCTGCTAAGAGCATCAACAACAACATTAGCCTTACCTGGTGATACTGGATGTCACAGTCATAATCAGAGACCAATTCTAACCATCTCCTTTGTCTCATATTTAACTCCTTCTAGGTGAAGAAGTACTTCAAACTCTTATGATCTATGAAGATAGTGATCTTCTCACCATACAGGTAATGTCTCCAAATCTTCAAAGCAAAGACAACGGCGGCAAGCTCTAAATCATGAGTGGGGTAGTTACGCTCATAATTCTTCAATTGCTGAGAGGCATACGCCACTACCTTACCATGTTACATCAACACGCAACCCAAACCAATCTTGGAAGCATCAGTGTAGACTGTCAAACCACCAGAACTATCAGGTATAGTCAAAACCGAAACACTTGTCAATCTAACTTTCAGCTCTTCAAAATTCTTCTCACAAGCTTCGGTCCACACAAACTTCTCTTTCTTTCTAGTTAGCTTAGTCATAGGAGCAGCCAACCTAGAAAAGTTCTCAATAAACCTTCTATAGTATCCTGTCAATCCAAGGAAACTTCTTATCTCAGTCACAGTGTTCGGTCTTTCCCAATCGGCAACAATTTGCACCTTTTCAGGATCAACACGAATACCTTTGGCTGAAACAACATGGCCGAGAAATACTACCCTTGAGAGCCAAAAGTCACACTTGCTAAACTTAGCATAGAGCTTCTTTTCTCTTAACCTTTGCAATGTGAAATTTAGGTGTATTACATGTTCTTCTTCACTCTTCGAATAGTTCAAGATGTCATCAATGAAGACAATCACAAACTTATCAAGCACATCATGAAAAACTTGGTTCATGAGATCCATGAACATGGCAGGAGCATTAGTTAAACCAAAAGGCAAAACTCTAAACTCATAATGTCCATATCTTGTTCTAAACGATGTCTTGAAGATATCACTTGACTTCACTTTCAATTGATGATATTCAAACCTCAAATCAATCTTCGAGAACACGGCCGCACCTTTCAACTAATCGAAAAGATCATTAATCCGGGGCAGCGGATATCTGTTCTTGACGGTCAACTTGTTCAACTCCCGGTAATCAATGCATAGACACATGCTACCGTCCTTCTTCACAAACAAGACTGGAGTCCCCAAGGTGATACACTTGGTTGTACAAAACCTCTCTCTAAGAGCTCATTCAATTGTGTTTGCAACTCTTCTAACTCGGTAGGTGCCATTCTATATGGAGCTTTAGATACCGGAGCAGCTCCAGGAGTTAAGTCTATGGAAAACTCAACTTCTCTATCAGGGGGCAGTCCTGACAGATCATCTGGAAACAGATCAGAAAAATCACAAGCAACCTTGACATCTTCAAGCTTCTTTCCTTCCTTGACCTTGCTTCCAGGTGAAGCACTTTCCACTAATACACGGACTTCTATCAATGCGGTCACACCTTGGAACTCAAAAACTGAATTCTCATTGACTTGAAACTGAATTCTCTTTGAAGAACACAAGATCACAGCATTGTGAGATGTCAGCCAGTCAATTCCCAAGATTACATCAAAATCCTTCATATCAAACAACACTAAGTTCGCCTTCAAATTCTTTCCACAAACTAACACAGAACATTCTTCTAACACTCTATCTAGCTTTACAACAGACCCAACAGGGGTACTAATTGACAAACAACTAGATAAACACTTGTGTGTTAGGTTAGTGTTCAAAGCAAAAGTAGATGAGATGAATGAATGAGAGGCACCCGTATCAAACAAAAAAAATGCTGGGAATGAAGCAACTAACAAGTGTACTGTGACAACTTCATGACAAGGGTCCTGTTCAACACCAGACATGCTGAATACTCGCCCAGAAGGAGGGGCAAGAATAGGAACAGGAGCACTTTTCACAACTAGGGCATAAGGTTGAGCAGGCTTCTTCAGACAAAAGCGAGCAAAATGGCCTGTCTGCTTGCAAAAGAAACAAGTAGAATCTTTCTGTCCAACAGGAGTCGCTACAGTGGGAGGTCTCTGGAATGCAGGTCTATGATTGGTAATCCTAGGCTGAGAAGGATAAACAGCTCCCGCAGGTCTAACTCCGCCAGGATAACTATGTTGGCCCGTAGGTCTAACACCATAACTCTATCCAATACTCCTTGGCTAAAAAGTAGGAGTGGGATACATAGTAGGTCTCATAAATCGATGATCAGGGCGGTCAACATAACCAGAGCTCCTTGGCTACCAAGGCCTCTGAAGACGCACATTTTTTCTCTTTCTGTCTCTTCTAACTTCTTAGCATTCTGAACTACCTGGGCATAGCTCTCGAGAGGGAGAACGGTGACATATGCCTTTATAGATGGCCGTAGTCCTTTGAAAAACTTCTTTGCCTTTGCATTGTAAGGCTTGATCGAATCAAGGGCGAAAAAGTGAAGTTCTTCAAATTTCTGCTAGTAGTCCAGCACAGATAAGGAACCTTGAACCAATGCCATAAACTTTGCTTCTTTGGCATCTTTTACCGCTTCAGGAAATTAATTCTTACAGAAGGCTTCCTTAAATACTTCCCACGAGACAACACTAGCATGGAGGGTTTCAAGAATAAGGCGAGATGAAGTCCACCATGCATCCGCTTCATGCTGAAGCTTCTACTCGGCGAAAAGTACTTTCTGGGCATCTGTACACTGTAAGTGCCGGTAGGCCTTCTCTAATTCCCTTAGCTATTTGTTAGGGAATAGAGCATCCTTTGGTACACCAGTGAAGGATAGCACTTGTAGTTTCAGAAAACTCTCCATCAACCTGGTATGCGGGGTCCCTGCAAACCTCTCCACATACGGGGCCGCAACACCTGGGTTCCTTTGCTCACCAGCACGATTCTCTTCACGAAGAGCCACAAAGCCCGCCATCATCTGATTGAACTGGGCTGCTTGCTGTTGCATCATATTAGTCATGACGCTAGCAATATCCTTGAAGCTTCCAATGTGAAATCCAGCCCAAACCTAGCCCGGACACCCTATCTGTTTTGGGTAAAGAAGGGTTAGTTTAAATGTTATACCTTAAAGTTGGACCTTGATTTCAGTATTATTATCTTTGAAAGCCTTAAGATGCTTGCTGAATTTTTCGCCTTAGGCCACAATTTCGAGGGGTTTTCTTCAATTAAACTTCATAAGCATGAAATTCAAGGTAATACGCACATGCTAGTATGTTCAATTTGAATTTTCCCCAAAATCAAAAATTTTCGAAAAATTACGAAAATGCCCTTCTTGTCTATTCTTTTGGTAATTTTCTAACATTGACTTCTTGATATTTTTCTATAGGTATAGATATCATGGAGAGATGAGGATGAGGTGGTCGTGGTCGAGGTAGATTGGTTGGAGCCAGGAGAGGAGGTGTTAGGTACCTTTGCAGCCACGAGCGGAGGTGATAGATTGATACTGCTTCGTCACTTCATTGGCCAAGTTTCTTTACGAGGTATACTTCGGACATTGCCGCATCGAGTACGGACGGCTATTACAGACATGAGAGTTGAGGAAATTTCGAATCGGACGGAGATTCTGTCACATCCACCTAGCCGGTACCCTACCTAGCATACTCGAGTGTGTGATCCATAGCCCCGAAGATCAAGTATCGAGGTAATCAACCTCCCACATAGACAATAACATAATCATGAACAATAATAATCAATTTGCAAAAGATAATCAAAAGATCCAAATAAGGAAAGAATAAATCATTTATAATCAGAGTACGAAAGACAATCAGAATGTCTAAATCAAAAAGTAAAGTGAGGCGGAATCCCACTCTACAATCAGCGGAAAGTAGATTGCAAATCAAAAGAAAGATTACAACTGTTTCTAAGATAAGAAAGAAATAACAAACTAAACTAGAGTCTATTCTATCTTATAAAGAACATCTTCATAAATATACACTTCATCAACGACGCTCAGACGTTCCCACTCCACAATAGGGCTAATACTGGTAACAAGCAAAACCACTTGAGGAATCCTCAATGTAATCTTCATGGTTGCCAGCACCTTGTGTGAAGTACGCCTCTTCAGTTGGCGCTTCCTCGAATTGAATTTCATAGTCATCAGTACCTATAGAGTAGTCTAAAAAAACATTGTACAAAAGGTGTAATATCCAGCCCTATTCTAACCTTGACCCTGACCCGGATCCACTGTTGTATTCAGGTCCGAGGACCTGAAGCTGTGGAAGAAGAGATTTATGGACCATTCTAATTGATGACCATGATTCGGAGACCGAGCCCATGGACATTGACAATGATACCCCTTGCTTAAATGCATTGTCGGTGTTTAAGGAAAGTCTGCGCATCGGAGAAGATTAATATGGTTGGTGTACCAAATGACCTCCTATGCACAATCCGAAGGTATTCCCCGAAACTAGACTTCTTGATTGAATTGTGGAAGAAAACCTCACTCAATTTGACCTTGTATAGCCTTTCAAATCCCTACTTGAAGTTGCTGTTCTAAACCTGAGTTTTCTGCTGAAAATATTTTGGTCGATCATTTTGGTCGATACCATCGACCAAGGACCATCGACCAAAATATCCCAGTCTGCCAAGTTAATGATTCCATGGAATATTCCTTTTTTATTTAATATGACCTCGAGCCTTGAGCCTTTTGCAATCATTTTTCTCACCTGGGAACGTGGGGAGAGCTTCCCAAAGCAGCTCCTTGGTTAGTGTGAAGGGTATCTCATCAAAGACACTTAGTTTATCATTGATTCTTGTCTTCATCTTCCACACTAAGGTATGACTCCTCCTTCCACTCTCTACCCTACCCTTTTCTACTCTTTTCTATTGTCATTTTGTTGATGGGACATTTGGAATGGTGCTGCAACCTTGCAACCACCACTCTAAGTGCCTACTCATGCTCAATCCATGATTCCCTTAGCCATTCATTGATGCTAATGCTTGTATCTCATGCCTAGCATATGTATTCCATGATTTACCTATTAACATCATACCATTTGATATCAAACTGAGCTATAGAGTGTATTATGTTCATGTTTAACATTGCCATATGATTCCAATCAAATTTCTATTAGTTCCTCTAGCTATTGCATGCTATTCCTCATCAATGCAATCAATTCCAACTCATGCCATGATGTTTATCACTTGAACTTGATAGCTCAAATTGGGGCTTTTTAATTGGACCATTGGATTGGGTTAATTCCTTGATTTATAGTGTCCTACTACTATTGTTAAGTATGCCTCCAAGTTTCAGATTGATCCGAACACCGGAAGACTCATTTCGGACCAAAATCCCCAAAATCCATTATTCTGCCCGAGGACAATTTTGGTCGATACTTTTGGTCGATACCATCGACCAAGACCATCGACCAAGACCATCGACCAAAGTTGTTGCTGATAGCAACCTTGGTCAGTTTTGACCCAAATGACATCCGATCTTCCCGACTTCTTTTCTAACTTATTATTGATGTTTGTTTAGGGCCTTAACAATTCTATTGGACTATTCTTGGTATTCTCAATTCATCATCAACTCATCCAAGGTAAGGATGGTTATATCCATAAACCTATAAGTCATCAAATATTGTACTGTGCTTTATTCAAAGAATGAAATCCCTAAATTTCTTTCAACCATTATGATACTGTTACATATGTGTTAGAACAGTAACATTTAAATCTTTATATATTTTTGTTGTGTTACTTTATCATTTTGATTTGCTTATGTTTATAATGATTCGTTTCAATATCATGATTTGATTACTATTATGAATATGCATTCGATGCATGAGAAATGATGAGATTGGATGTGTGATTGCTTACGTATGACTTGGGATTGGAGGGTGTCCTACTGACACTTCTGTCCTTGGGCATCGGAGGGAATGGTATGGGATGTTCTCCGATGGTGCCTATCGACACTCTCCCGAGTTATTGGATGAGATACATAGGATTGTCTAGTTGTGTGGCTAGGTTCATCCTTGTCGTGTCAGACCCGAATCGGAAGGGCATTGAGACCGAACAACCCGTGGTAGTGTATGGTTGGATGGGCGCTCTAGGCCGGTAACCAATCCGGTAGGGGACATAAACCACGCTACGGATACCTGAAAGGGGCCATTTATTGGTAGAGTTGCATATGGATAGACTTGGGCTCACGGGCGCTCAAGACCGGTAACCAATCAGTGAGAGGACGTGAGAGCTTCCCGTTTACTATATGTGGATGACCAATAGGGTTGATGAGTCCGAAATCCGGGATTTCGCTGACTCTAGTGTGAAGGATACCGGAAAGGATCGCCAGGGGCGAGGAATGGACGTATCTGAATCTGACTTGACTGACTGAGTAGATGACTTGCATTGGGCTAGGCTTTACTGTGACATGCGCCAGTACTTGACCAAATGGTGATGTGAGAGAGCGGTGACCGATCCCCTTACCATGGTTTTTTTATGACTTTACCGATCTTCCCCGGGCATTCCCAAGATATGGAAATGGGAGAGTGACTGACGACCCAGAGAAGTACGGTGCTATGACTTAAAGCATGTCTACCTTAGAGACCAACATTCATAGAGTTAGGCTCATATCTGCATAATATGTTCCAAATCACATTGCATTATTATATGTTCTAAATGTGTATGATTTCTAATTATGGAATAACTTCCTTGCTGAGTTCTTCGAACTCATTCATTTTGTGCAAATGTTTTAGATTACATTCCAGGTACCGAAGATTACAATGGCACCTCCTATGAGGCGGACTATGATTCCACATACTACCCTCCGGGTAGTGGCGTCGGTGAGGATCCGTATATTGGAGCTGAGGAGGATTACTATCCGCACCAGGGTTAGCCCCACAGTTGTGCGGGAGTGGCAGCGCTGGGTTTACTTCATTCGTACTGTTGAGGAGACTACCATTAGTATAGAAGAAGCCCTAGCATAGTGCCCGATTCCCCTAGTGTATTTGTGGAACCTTGGATATTGTAATTAACTTGTCTTTGAATTATTCTGGTGACATTCGGATATGTAACTAACTTGATTTACTTCTTTTCCGCTGCTCTGAGAGGGTGACTACCACACCTTCTCACCCTTTATGATTTTGATCACACATTATTATTATCTATATTCCGCACTCTGATTTAGTTAATCTTATCTTATTCATGATACTTAGTATTAGCTGTTTTTACCATTGATTATTACTGTTCATGATTGTGTTACCGTGTGTGTGGGAGGCATGGACCTCAGATCATTGATCCTTGGACTGTGGATCACATCCCGGGTATTCCAAATGGGGTACTGGCTGGGTGGATGTGACAAAAGGAATGAGTTTCAAAGAAACTCAGTAATGCAGTTAATCCATAACAACATAAATGGCAGGATTTCAAAGCAGAGTAAAATGCTATATGATATGAAACACACGATGCAATATGATTCTAACTCTATGTATGCTGGTCTCTATTGGCAGACATGCTTTAAGTCATAGCACCGTACTCCTTTAGTAAGGTCTCATCACACAACGCCTTTTGGTAGTGGGTCCGGCATCCCTAGGGACGTTTTATGGTTGGGGGTATAGGTCACCACTCTCTCACATCACCATTGGTCTAAGTACCGGCGCATGTCAGGGTCAAATCCTAGCCAAATGCAAGTCTCCTACTCAGTTACATCAAGTCAGATCCAGATACGTCCATTCCTCGCCCCTGGCGATCCTTTCTGGTATCCTTCACACTAAAGTCCTCATACTCCCTGACTACGGACTCATCAACACTATAGGTCATCCACATATGGTAAACGAGAAGCTCTCACGTCCCCTCACGGATTGGTTACCGGTCTTGAGCGCCCATGAGCCCAAGTCTATCCATATGCAACCCTACCGATAAATGCTCCCCACAATGTGATTCCTATCCTCTCACGGGTTGGTTACCGGTCTTGAGCGCCCATGAATCCCCATTGCTACCACTGGTCGTTCGGTCTCAATATCCCTCCGATTAGGGTCTGACATAACGGGACATCCAAGCCAAACACTACTAGACAGTCCTAAGTATGTCATCAAAAAGTTTAGGAAGGTGTCCAGAGGGCATCGTCGGAAACATCCCATAATATTCTCGTAGTTGTCCAAGGACAGAAATGTCAAAAGGACACCCCTCCTTTCCAAACCGTACTTATTCAAACATAAACACAATCCCATAACATAACATATATGGCAACTTCTTATATGGAAAGAAATCAATAATAACATCCAACTTGCATATATTTGGTAAGTAAATCATACATGAGTCAATTTAATATAAACAAGTAATGCTACTTTAATCAAGATTATGCAACAGTAGTATATCATTGTAAGCATTTAATTAAAGAAATAAACTAACAAGATTCAAATATAGAAACTAGGATATGCAATCTATGTAGTTAAGGAAATAACCATCCTTACCTTATATAACTCGCAAAGGAATCTTAAGGAATCAAGTAAGACCTTGACGAAACTTGAGAAGAAAGTTCTAAACAAGTATATACAACATATTAGGAAAGATACCTAGAAGGAAAGATATCAAAACATCCAAAACAGACCAACAATGAGGTTGTTGTACTCATTGGTCGATTGACTTGGTCTACTGCCTCAGTCGACCAATGAGTCGACCAATCAAAACAGCAAGACCAAAACAGGGAAATGAAGGCTCAGATCAAATCCAAACATCAAGGGGTTTTGCACACAAACCAAGTGACATACCTAGGAGGTAGAAATGCCTTTGAACCATGACAGAGAGAACTCCAAGTCCATCAACTAAATCGATCTTCATCAGGTTGCAGCTTTTATAAATGGAACACTGACATCAACACTCATGGATTCAAAGCTAGCCACCAAGTCTTCCAATGGGATGGCCCAAAGCTGACTTCTTGCTTTACTTCGGGTTGTCAGACCAACAAACAACAGGGTTTCCGGGTCAAGGTTAGGGCTGGGTTTCACACTCTCCCCCCCTTAAAGAAATTTCATCCCCGAAATTGAAAGCGTACATGTGCTTCCAAAGAGGTGAGGAAACTTCTCCTTCATATCTTCTTCCTTCTCCCAAGAAGCTTCTTCAGGGGCATGATTCTTCCACTGAATCTTCACCAAGGGAATGGTGCGATTCCGTAGCTGCTTGCCCTTCTTATCCCGGATTTCGGCCGGTTCTTCATTATAGGTAAAATCAGCACTAAGTCCTTTAGGTGCTTGTTGCAAAATGTGTTCCGGGTTCTCTATGTATTTTCGAAGCATCGAAATATGAAACACATTATGAACTCCAGCAAGAGGCAGAGAAACTGCCAATGGATAAGCAACAGGTCCAACCTTCTCCAAAATCTCAAAAGGTCCAATGAAACAAGGGCTAAGCTTACCCTTAACATTGAATCTCATCACACCCTTCATTGGTGAAACCTTCAAGAAAACTTTCTCTCCAACCTGAAATTCTAGATCAGTCCTTCTCTTGTCAGCATAAGCTCTCTGTCTTGACTGGGCAGACTTAATCCTTTCTCTGATCATATCAACCATCGCACTCGTAGCTTCAATCATCTAAGGACCTAAGACCTTTCTTTCACCCATCTCAGTCCAGTACAATGGTGTCCTACAAGTATTACCATACAAAGCCTTGAATGGAGCCATGCCTATTGTTGCTTGATAACTATTGGTATAGGCAAACTAAACCAAAGCTAAGTGTTTGTCCCAATTTCCACCCATATCCACAACACAGGATCTAAAGCATATCTTCCAAGGTCTGAATTGTTCGCTCAGATTGTCCATCCAACTGTGGGTGATGAGTTGCACTCAAATTCAATTGGGTTCCCAAGGCTTTCTGCAAACTGTTCCAAAACCTTGAGGTAAACCTAGGATCACGATTAGAGACAATACTCACTGGTACTCCGTGCAGACGAACCACATTGTCCACATAAAGCCTAGCTAGCTTATCCAAAGTATGAGTGATATTCATAGGAATGAAGTGGGCTGATTTGGTCAACCTATCAACAATCACCCACACAGTGTCATTGCCTTTACTTATCCGAGGTAAGCTAGTCACGAAGTCGATAGAGATATCCACCCACTTCCAATTAGGAACAGGAAGGGGTTGAAGTAATCTAGATGGGGGTTGACGAACGGCTTTCACACGTTGGCAAGTCTCACACTTGGCAACAAAATTATCAACATCAACCTTCAAACCAATCCACCAAAAACGTTCCTTCAAGTCCTTGTACATCTTGGTGCTTCTAGGGTGTACTGTAAAGACTGACTGGTGTGCTTCCTTCAATATTTCCTTCTTAATTTCTTCATTTGCTGGCACGCACAGTCTACCTCTAAACAATAATGCACCATCCATGGATATACCAAAGTCGAGATCCGACTCAGGATTCGAAGAAATCTTCTCAACTTTGTCCTTAAGTTCTTGATTAGAACTCTGCAGGGCAACACTCTTATCTCTAAGGCCAGATCTTGCCATCATGGTAGAAAGAACGAAATCAGAATTCTCAGGAACAACTTCCAAATCAAAACTCTCAATAGAAAACAACAATGGTAGACTCAAAGCATTCAAATCCAAAGTCTTCTTCTGATTCTTCTTACTAAGAGCATCAGCAACAACGTTTGCCTTACCAGGGTGATACTGAATATCACAATCATAATCAGAGACTAGTTCCAACCATCTTCTTTGCCTCATGTTCAACTCCTTTGGGGTAAAGAAGTATTTCAAACTCTTATGATCCGTGAAAATGGCAATCTTCTCACCGTAAAGGTAATGTCTCCAAATCTTCAAAGTGAAGACAACAGCGGCAAGTTCTAGATTGTGAGTGAGGTAATTCCGCTCGTAATCTTTCAATTGCTGAGAAGCATAGGCTACGACCTTACCATGTTGCATCAGTACACAACCCAAACCAATCTTTGACGCATCAGTATAGACTGTCATACCACCGGAACTATCAGGTATAGTCAAAACCGGGGCACTTGTAAATCTATCCTTTAACTCTTGAAAATTCTTCTCACAAGCGTCAGACCAAACAAACTTCTCTTCTTTCCTGGTCAACTTAGTCATAGGAGCAGCCAACTGAGAAAAGTTCTCAATAAATCGTCTGTAGTAACCCGCCAATCCAAGGAAACTTCTTATTTCCATAACCGTCTTCGGTCTTTCCCAATCAGCCACTGCTTGGACCTTTTCAGGATCGACTTGAATACCTTCAGCTGAAACCACATGGCTGAGGAATACTACTCTCTTGAGCCAGAAATCACACTTGCTAAACTTGGCGTACAGTTTCTTTTCTTGCAGTCTTTGCAAAGTGAAACTTAGATGGCTCGCATGCTCTTCTTCATTCTTCGAATAGATTAAGATATCGTCGATGAAGACAATCACAAACTTATCAAGCACATCATGAAATACTCTGTTCATGAGGTCCATGAACACTGCATGAGCATTAGTCAAACCGAAAGGCATGACTTTCAATTCATAATGACCGTACCTTGTTCAGAAAGCTGTCTTGAATATATCACTTGGCTTCACTTTCAACTGGTGATATCCAGATCTCAAGTCAATCTTTGATAACACAGCTACACCCTCAGCTGATCGAAGAGATCATCAATTCTGGGCAGCGGGTATCTATTCTTGATGGTCAGCTTATTCAACTCACGGTAGTCGATGCACAGACACATACTACATCCTTCTTCTTGACAAACAAAATTGGAGCTCCCCAGGGCGACACACTAGGTTGTACAAAACCTCTATCAATGAGCTCATTCAACTGGTTTTGTAACTCCTTCAACTTAGTAGGAGCCATCCTATACGGAGTCTTAGATACCGGAGCGGCACCATGGATGAGATCAATAGAAAACTCAACATCCCTATCTGGAGGCACTCCCGATAGATCATCAGGGAAGACATCAACAAAGTCACAGACAATTTTGACTTTGTCAACTCTTTTCTCCACTTTACTCTTGCCTTTAGATGAAGCATCATCCACTAGGGCATAGACTTGCATCAGTGGAGATAATATCTTCTTACAAACCCTTCTTTTCTCACCTTGAAATTCAAAGACCAGACTTCCACAAATATGGATCTGAATCTTCCTTGAGGAACAAAGAAACACAGCTTTGTGGGCTGTCAACCAATCAATTCCCAAAATGACATCAAAGTCCATATCAAGAAGTACCAAATTGGCTTCCAAGTTCTTCTCACCAGTCAACACAGGACATTTAACTAACCCTTTATCTAGTTTCACAACAGGACCAGTAGGTGTACTAATCAATAAACAACTAGACAATTTCTCAAGGATTAGGTCAGTCTTCTTGATGAATGCAGATGACATGAACGAATGAGATGCACCCGTATCAAATAAGACAAATGCAGGAATAGAAGCGACTGACAATGTACCTGTAATCACATCATGGCTTGCATTCTGTTCAGTACTGGAAATACTGAACACTCTACCAGAGGGAGGAGCAGGGGCATTCTTCACCACAGGAGCAGGCTGCTAGGCAAGTCGCTTTGGACAGGCACGAGCAAAATAGCCAGCTTGCTTATAGAAAAAGCAAACAGGATTGCTGGGTCCAACTGGAGTAGCTGCAACGGGGGGCTTCTGAACAAAAGGCCTAGGATTCGCATTCACAAGCCTAGCACTTGCATTCAATGGTGGTCAATTCTCGCCATACTGTTTAAACTGGCCGGGCTGCTGAAAACAAGGGCTTTGACCTACACTCCTAGGCTGAAAAGCAGGAGTGGGGTAGGGTGTAGGTCTCACAAAGAGCCGATCATTACGATCCACCAATCCAGGGTTCCTAGGCTGCCAGGGCCTTTGCACACGTGCATTCTCCTTCTCAGTTTCTTCCAACTTCTTTGAGTTCTGCACCACTTGGGCATAGCTCACTATAGGCTGGACAGTGAAGTAAGCTTTGATGGCAGGGCGCAGTCCTTTAAAGAACTTCTTTGCTTTGGCGAGGTCAAGCTTCAAAGAATTAGGAGCAAAGAAATGAAGCTCCTCAAACTTCTGCTGGTACTCCAACACAAACAAAGATCCCTGTGTAAGAACCATAAACTTAGCTTCCTTCGCGTCTTTCACCGCCTCAAGGAAATAATTCATGCAGAAAGCTTCCTTGAACAACTCCCAAGTTACAACACCAGCATGCAAACCTTCCAAAATTGGTTGAGTGGAGGTCCACCAAGTGTCAACTTCATGTTGCAACTTCTGCTTAGCAAATAGAATCTTTTGGGCTTCAGAACATTGCAAATGTCGAAAAGCCTTCTCCAACTCACGAAGCCACTTGTTAGGAAACAAGGGGTCCTTGGTAACTCCAGTGAAAGTGGGCACTTGCATCTTCAGAAAACTCTCCATCAGACGAGTATGAGGAGTTCTAGCTAAACCGCCCGCATTCAGAACTGTGGCATGAGGATTCACATTAGCACCAGCACGAGTCTCATTATGCAGAGTCATGAAACCCGCCGCTTCTGATTAAACTAGGCTGCTTGCTGCTGCATCATATTGCCCATGATATTGGCAATATCACAAAAGCTTCTAACATTCGGGGCACCGGGTATGTCATGGGTACCTTGATTGTCATTGTTGGTCTGCTGATCATGACCACCATTGGGTATCTCACCACTTCCATGGGGTATCTCATCATGACCACCATTGCTACTGGATCCACCACGTCCACTTCTCAGAGTAACCATTCTGCAAAAACTGAAAACATCAAAAACACTGAATTTCGAAGTTTCATCATAATCCACAAGTCCAAATGATTTGAAAACTTAAATCATGCTTAAATACATCCATATAGTCATCAAGCAATAATCCATAGGACAAAAATCACATTTTCCAAAAATTCAGCAGAAAATGAGGTCTCTGTGTCCATTGGTCGATTGATTGGTCGACTGGCCCAGTCGACCAATGCTCACAGTATACGAAAATTCGCATTTTAAGCCTCATTTCCTCATTCCAACTTCATTCTATCTTCTTCAAAACGTGAGAGAGCTCTGGGGAAAGTCTCCTAAGGTTCTTCCAAGTGTTCTTGAGGTGTTTTGGTGCTTCAACAACAACACAACATCACACATTCATCACATACAAGGTAAATCTCTCATTCCTTCTTTCATTTTCATCTTCTCATGCTTGCATTTCAACAAAATTCATGTTTTGCTTGTATCCAATGTTAGAAATCATGCTTAGGAATACTTAGAAACATATTCCCTAGGTTTTAAACACAATGACATGCATAGACAACAAGTTCTAACACATTCTAGCACTTTCACAATGTTTTCGTACCGAAATCGTTAAGTTTAGAAAAATATTGATTTCTCACAAACCGCTTGGAGTTTTCGCACGAAATTAAATGCTACATGCTCAAGATGATATTGTAGATATGTCCATATAGTTTGATTTAACCAATTCCAACTTTTCAAAAATCCAATTTTGATCTAGTCTGCAAAAATCCCCAAATTCTTCTTGCTGAATTTTCCACTTTTAACCAAGTTTTCGGTCGATCTTCTTCAAATAAACTTCATGATCGTGCAATTCCAAGTATTGTTCACATGCTAGTATCTTCGAATCAAAATTTTCCCAAATTTGAATTTTTTCCCGAAAAATTACGAAAATACCGTTTTTGGTTGAAATCTTGAAATAGCACTAACAAGCAATGTCTTTTGTCTCTTCCACAGACATACACCATGCCGAGAGGAGGATTAGGACGAGGTTGAGGTCGTATAGTAGGGGCACTCAGGGGTAGAGGTTAGGTTCCTTCAGAGCCTAGACAGGAGGTTCGGCGTCCAGACAAATTCGATACTCCCCAGGCCGAGTTCTTGTACGAGGCCTACTTCAGTTACTGTAGTATTGAGCTGGGACGTCTACTTCACCTTCGTCAGCTCAGGGTTTTCAGGATTAGGCAGAGATTTGACACTATGCTGTGGACACATCTCTTTTCCGAGGATTTTCCGGTATATCCGGATCTAGTGAGGTTGTTCTTTAGCAACCTTACATCTACAGAGGAGTCTAGAGGTCTAGAACATCCTCTTCGGCTAGTCCTCAGGAGCAGGGTCCTTCAGACATAGATCCGCTTCTCCACGAGATCACTGGCTAAGATCTTGCGGGTTCCTTACTACCCACGACAGTGCGTGTGGATACCTGCGGGGGCAGGGATAGACAATTACTTGATGCCGTACGAGCTGCATGAGATATGCTCTACACTATGGGATGATCGCCAATGCCACACTCCGTGGAATAGCAGGCGGATGACAAATTCGGCGCGGATTATCGGTAGGATTGTCGGCCGAAACATTATGCTGAAGGCTGGACATTACCATCGGGTCATAGTGATGGAGGCCTTAGTCATCTACCGCATCTACATGGGCTTTGAGATAGACCTTTCCTACATCATTCAACAGGTCATGCTGGATCTGGTTCTGCGGCCTAGTATGCGGAACCTTTGCTATGGGAGGCTAATGACTTTGATCTTCCGGCACTTTGGAGTGAGTTTCGAGGATACACCAGTGGATGTTGGTTCACTGGGGTACACGATCGAGACTAGGACTATACGACAGATGAAGCTAAAACAGACGGTGAGATCTCCTAGTCTAGAGGGTGAGGAGGATGAGGAGACAGAGGAGGAGGAGAAGTCAGAGGATGGAGGAGAGGATGTCGGTCCTAATAGTGATGATCAAGCCGGAGATGATACAGAGATGCACGAGGCTAAGCCGGGGCATCACGAGTTTCCTCCTTCATCACACTTCGAGACAGGTGGCCCGTCTCATGCAGTTCCAGAGAGTTCAGATCTCGATGCACAGATGAGATCAATGACTTCTATGCTGGAGAGGATGGAGGTTGGACAGGAGCAGATGTATGAGAGGATGGAGTCACGACAGGATAGGATAGAGTATCAGGTGACTCAGCTAGCAGAGGACTTCAGAGCTTTCAGAGATCAGAGGAGATCACCTAGATAGATTGTACTTTAGGATTTTCATTTATGCATTGTCTGATGTAATCATTGTAAAAACTTCTGAAATTAATGAAGTTCACCTTGTTTCGCTTTATTATTGTGTATTATGCACTTTGTTGAGAAATGTCATGTCAGCATTTGCCACATCAGCCTTTATTGGTTTTGATGATAATAAGCATGAATTACTAATGGCTATATTGAGTTATGATGTTTTAGTTCAAGATGAGAACAAGTGGACCAACTCCAAGTCAAAGCCACATGCTCAAGTCAAAGCCAAGATGGACATGAAGATCGTTGCACAAAATCAAGTCGAA
Source organism: Hakea prostrata (assembly GCF_041222555.1). Lineage (NCBI taxonomy): Eukaryota > Viridiplantae > Streptophyta > Magnoliopsida > Proteales > Proteaceae > Hakea > Hakea prostrata. Next base: position 51,790,961 of record NC_142600.1, on the reverse strand, counting down.
GATCAAGTCGAAGATCAAGACTTAGGCTGAATTAGGTCTTAGGAAACTCTCGCATACACATTCATGTAAATGCATCAATTATATGTAATTCATATTACTAGAGTGACCTAGGACATATTAGTGAGGTGTACAATGCTTAGGGTTGACCAAAAAGTCCAAAACCCAAGCCATGTCCGAGCCCCAACTTAATTCAACAAAACAGGGCTCAGACGGATGACCATCTGGGTAGATGGATGCCCGTCTAGTTTAGCATTTATGTGTTTTCAATCACAGAAGGCCAGACGGAATTCCGTCTGGGCCAGTCCAGGCCAGACGGACATCCGTCTGGCCTTGACTAAGCCATAACGGCTAGTTTGCAACGGCTCTTTTCTGAGACGGATGACTGTCTGCCCAGACGGAATTCTGTCTGGCGTAAAAACAGCCTATAACGGCTAGTTTAACGGCTCTTTTCACACGGACGTCCATCTGGGATGAAAAACAAGACAAAAATGTGTCCGTTTTCTATCCGTTGGGGATTGGGTTTTAGCACTCAAAGGTGCTCTATATAAACCCAATTCACCTCATTTGAGAGTAAGAACACTCACACTTGATCACCCATTCCTCAAGTGATCCTAAGCTCTCAAATTGCAAGAAAGCCTTGTGCTTTGCCTCTTATCCTCACCCAACCTTGAAGAAATATACCAAGGTGTTTCTAAGCTTGTGGAAGCCAAGCTTGAGGTGATTAAAGGCGTTGGTGGTGCATACATTTCCATTTGAGCATACAACTCACATTGCATCAAATTCACACAAGAGGTAAAGTGTCAAACCTCTTGTAAGGTGACATCCTTCTTTTGTAACTGTTTCAATTCTAGTCTAGCTTGGTAGATTAGAATTGGTCATTGGGTGCTCTTGCCCGTGAACAAAGATTGCTTGGGTGCTCTTGCCCTGCTTGTTAAACAAAGATTGTAAAGGGTTCTCTTGCCCCGCAACAAAGATTATTGTAAGGGTTTGATCTCTACCCATTGTATTGAAAGAGAATCAATAGTGGAATACTCTCTTGAGGCTAACAGAGGAGTGGACGTAGACTTGTATATTCGAACCACTATAAATCCCGTGTTGTGGTTGCTTGTATTGTTTAGTTTCATTTGAATTTTCAATTTACCATGTATTTCCGCACAAACCAAAAAATTGGGACAATCCACTAGTTGCAACCTAATCACCCCCCCTCTAGGTTGCACCAACAATTGGTATCAGAGCGGGAGCTCAAATTAAGATTAGAATCAATCTCTAAAAGAGTCAAAGATCATGGCCTTTCCTTTTTATGAAGTTCCTTCAAGAACTGAAGGTCTTAACACTGCTATACCTCCATACTTTGATGGAGAAGACTTTGGCTATTGGAAAAATAGGTTTGAGGACTTTGTGTGTGCACATGATATCAATGTGTGGAACGTCATAACATGTGGACCAAATGAGGTTCTCAAAACAGAAGAACATGTCCATAAGGTACCCAAACTTAGAACTGAGTGGACTTCGATCGACAAGGTCAAAATTCAATTAAACCACAAAGCAAAAATGTTTTTGCAATGTGCGTTAAGTGAAAAAGTCTACAATAGATGTGGCATTTGCAGAAGTGCCAAAGAAATTTTTGATAAGTTGGTAGTCACATATGATGGGACTGATCATATCAAAAGGATGAACCTAGACATCTACATGCTTCAATATGAAGAGTTTAAAATGTTAGATTATGAGGATATTACTTCTTTATTTAGTAGATTTACTAACATTGTGAACAAGTTAATAGCCTTGGAAAAGAATTGGCAAATGAGGACATAACTAGAAGAATTCTGAGAGCTCTTCCACCCTCATGGAGACCCAAAAGGACAACAATTCAAGAAGCGGGAAATCTGTCTAAGATTACCATTGATGACCTAATGGGATCTTTGCTAGCTCATGAAGCAGAGAAGACAAGCAAGCAAGCAAGAGTGCAGCAGGATTGAAGGAAGAGGTCCATAGCTCTAAAGAGTGCCACCAAGGAAGCAGAAGAAAGTGAGAGTGAAGAAGAAGATTTGGACAGCGAGCTCTACCAAATCGCCAAAGAGTTCAAGAGACTTCTCGAAAAGAAAAGAGGGAAGCATCTTCACAAAGGAGAATCCTCTAAGGAGCACAAAGGTAAAAATCTTTCTAAGGAAAGAAGTTGTGTTTCTAATGTCACTTGTTATAAATGTAAGAAACCGGGTCACATCAAGTCCGAGTGCCCGAATATGGCTAAAATGTCCTACAACACAAGTGAGGAGTTCAAGGAAGAAAGAATCAACTTGGCTCTAATGGCAAAATCCATGGAAGAACAAGAAGTCCTTGAGGTTAATTCTTCCCATAATCCTAATTCCATTAGCAATAATGATAAAGGATTAATAGATGACGTTGATAGGGACAACTCATTTGGAGTATTGTTCAAAGTTATTAAGGACCCTGAAAAAGGGTATTAAGAAAGAGTATGCCATTCTCTTTCCTTTATGCATTTATGTAGGGGGAGAGTGCATATGTGAGGGAGAGAAGTTGTTAACTTATGCATTAATTTAGGGGGAGCATAAGTGAAGAAGAGAGAATTATTTGAGGGGGAGCACTTCATGCTTTTTCCGCTTTTGTCAATGACAAAGGGAAAGTTAATTGAGGGAGAGCATTTCATGCATTTTTTTTGTTGATAACAAAGGGGGATAGTTATTTGCGGAGAAGCATCTCCTATATTTTGTTGATAGCAAAAGGGGGAGAAAATTGTATAAATTATATAATTCATTAGCTCCTATATTGTTTGTTGATTACAAAAGGGGGAGGAAACCGCATGAATGAATTAGATAATAATTCATAGGGAAAACATGTCATTACATGCATATGAATGAGCATCGACTGCTATTAATGATCATTCATATTTTCCTTCATTCATGTGTTTGTCATCATCAAAAAGGGGGAGATTGTTGGAAAATGCCATATCAACATTTTTCCACATCAGCCTCCATTGGTTTTGATGATAACAAACATGAAACTTGAATTCACCATGTTTTGATGATAACAAACATGAATTAGAATTCACCATGGAAAAACATGTAAATAACATGCATATGAATGAGTGTTTATTTGCTGTTAATTATCATTCATATCTTCCAATCATTCATGTGTTTATCATCATCAAAAAGGGGGAGATTGTTGGGAAATGTCATGTCAGCATTTGCCACATCAACCTCTATTGGTTTTGATGATAATAAGCATGAATTACTAATGGCTATATTGAGTTATGATGTTTTAGTTCAAGATGAGAACAAGTGGACCAACTCCAAGTCAAAGCCATATGCTCAAGTCAAAGCCAAGACCATGCCAAGATGGACATGAAGATCGTTGCACAAAATCAAGTCGAAGATCAAGTCGAAGATCAAGGCTTAGGCTGAATTAGGGAATAGGACACTCTCGCATACACATTCATGTAAATGCATCAATTATATGTAATTCATATTACTAGAGTGACCTAGGACATGTTAGTGAGGTGTACAATGCTTAGGGTTGACCAAAAAGTCCAAAACCCAAGCCATGTCCAAGCCCCAACTTAATTCAGCAAAACAGGGCTCAGACGGATGCCCGTCTGGTTTAGCATTTTTATATTTTCAATCACAGAAGGCCAGACGGATGACCGTTTGGGCAGACGGACATCCGTCTGGCCCTGACTAAGCCATAACAGCTAGTTTGCAATGGCTCTTTTCTGAGATGGATGACCGTCTGGTGTAAAAATAGCCTATAATGGCTAGTTTAACGGCTCTTTTTAGATGGACAACCGTCTGACCAGACGGACGTCCGTCTAGGCTGAAAAACAAGACAAAAATGTGTCCGTTTTCTATCCGTTGGGGAGTGGGTTTTAGCACTCAAAGGTGCTCTATATAAACCCAATTCACCTTATTTGAGAGTAAGAACACTCACACTTGATCACCCACTCCCCAAGTGATCCTAAGCTCTCAAATTGCAAGAAAGCCTTGTGCTTTGCCTCTTATGCTCACCCAACCTTGAAGAAATATACCAAGGTGTTTCTAAGCTTGTGGAAGCCAAGCTTGAGGTTATTAAAGGCGTCGGTGGTGCATACATTTCTATTTGAGCATACAACTCACATTACATCAAATTCACACAAGAGGTAAAGTGTCACACCTCTTGTAAGGTAACATCCTTCCTTTGTAACTGTTTCAATTCTAGTCTAGCTTGGTAGATTAGAATTGGTGATTGGGTGCTCTTGCCTGTGAACAAAGATTGCTTGGGTGCTCTTGCCCGTAAACAAAGATTGTTAAGGGGGGCTCTTGCCCTGCTTGTTAAACAAAGATTGTAAAGGGTTCTCTTGCCCCGCAACAAAGATTATTGTAAGGGTTTGATCTCTACCCATTGTATTGAAAGAGAATCAATAGTGGAATACTCTCTTGAGGCCAACAGAGGAGTGGACGTAGACTTGTATAGTCGAACCACTATAAATCTCGTGTTGTGGTTGCTTGTATTGTTTAGTTTCATTTGAATTTTCAATTTACCATGTATTCCCGCACAAACCGAAAAATTGAGACAATCCACTAGTTGCAACCTAATCACCCCCCTCTAGGTTGCACCAACACACTTTTCTTTTATTGCATTAAGTGACAATTGTTTAAGTATAATTATGGTAAGTTATTCAGAAATATTCAGTTATGCTTCATTGGTTAGGTTTCTAATCCAAGTGTTGTATTATTCACTTCTAAGAGTAGAGGAGTCATTCAGATCTATGACTCAGGAATGTTCCGTTATTGCTTTCTGTGGTTAGGATTTCCTTGAACTTTGTGCTCTGATACCACTCTGTCACATCCACCCAGCCGGTACCCTACCTGGCATACTCGAGTGTGTGATCCACAGCCCCGAAGATCAAGTATCGAGGTAATCAACCTCCCACATAGACAATAACATAATCATAAACAATAATAATCAATGTGCAAAAGATAATCAAAAGATCAAAATAAGGAAAGAATAAATCATATATAATCAGAGTACGAAAGACAATCAGAATGTCTAAATCAAAAAGTAAAGTGAGGCGGAATACCAATCTACAACCAGCGGAAAGTAGATCGCAAATCAAAAGAAAGATTACAACTGTTTCTAAGATAAGAAAGAAATAACAAACTAAACTAGAGTCTATTCTATCTTATAAAGAACATCTTCATAAACATACACTTCATCAACGACGCTCAGACGTTCCCACTCCACAGTAGGGCTAATCCTGGTAACAAGCAAAACCACTTGAGGAATCCTCAATGTAATCTTCATGGTTGCCAGCACCTTGCGTGAAGTATGCCTCTTCAGTTGGCGCTTCCTCGAATTGACTTTCATAGTCATCAATACCTATAGAGTAGTCTGACAAAACATTGTACAAAAGGAATGAGTTTCAAAGAAACTCAGTAAGGCAGTTAATCCATAACAACATAAATGGCAGGATTTCAAAGCAGAGTAAAATGTTGTATGATATGAAACACATGATGCAATATGATTCTAACTCTATGTATGCTGGTCTCTATTGGCAGACATGCTTTAAGTCATAGCATCGTACTCCTTTAGGAAGGTCTCATCACACAACGCCTTTTGGTAGTGGGTCCGGCATCCCTCGGGACATTCCATGGTTGGGGGTATAGGTCACCACTCTCTCACATCACCATTGGTCTAAGTACCGGCGCATGTCAGGGTCAAAGCCTAGCCAAATGCAAGTCTCCTACTCAGTTACATCAAGTCAGATCCAGATACGTCCATTCCTCACCCCTGGCGATCCTTTCCGGTATCCTTCACACTAGAGTCCTCATAGTCCCTGACTACGGACTCATCAACCCTATAGGTCATCCACATATGGTAAACGAGAAGCTCTCACGTCCCATTACGGATTGGTTACCGGTCTTGAGTGTCACATCCACCCAGCCGGTACCCTATCTGGCATACCCGGGATGTGATCCACAGCCCCGAAGATCCATAGTTCAGAGACCACATCAGCCACATCGACAATAACACAATCATGAACAATCAATATTAAGCTACAATCAATAAAATAGAATTCATGAATGAGATATCAAGGATAATCAGAGTACGGAAATAAATATCAAATCAGATAAATTAAGAAGGCAGTGCGCGGAATCCACTCCTTCACCAAGCGGAAGTGAGGTCAAAATTTAGGTAAGTACAAGTCTCAAGTTATGAAGATAAGTTAAAGTTATTACAATTCTTCTAAGTTTAATTGTCACAAAAAAAAGGGGGGTAACTAGTCATAAGTCTCCTCCACAATAGATATGTCCTCTTCAAAGGTGAGGACCATGGAGATCAAACATGACTGCTCCCATACAACTCCAGTGTGAAACCCAGCCCTAACCTAACCCTGACATTGACCCGGTAACCCGGTTGTTTTTAGGTCCGAAGACCCGGAGTAAAGAAAGAAGCCAACTATGGGCCATCTCAGTAGAAGACATGGTGTTTGACTCTGAACCCATGGATGTTGTTGATGGAGTTCCATACTTGGATGTCTGTGTAGATTTGGAAAGGAAGCTGCAGTTGTCTGAAGATGAGATTAGTTGAAGGACTTGGAGTATTATCTGACATGGTTTGAAGGTATTTCTTCACACTTGACATGTTACTTGATGTGTATGCAAAAGCCCATAAGGTTTAAAGCCCATTTGATCCTCCAAATCCCTAATTATTCCTTACTGTCTACCTTGGTCGACTGACTGGTCGAGTGGGCCACTCGACCAAAGGAAGGTGAAATCCGAGAAATTGTAATTTTAGGGTTTTTCACTCTTATTTAAACCCTACTTCGTATTTCTTTGTTACGGCTGCCTCCTAAACACTTTGTGAACGTGAGAACACCTCTCTGAAACTCTCTCTGGTGATTTCGAAGATTCCTCTGCAGATCTGAAGCCTCTCTTCTCTGTTCTTACAATTCAAGGTTAGTATATCTTCTGAATTATTAATGTTCTTTTCTTGATCTTGTTCTTGATTGAGATCAGGAAGTTGATGCTCCATCCTTGCTACCATCCCTTCGTGATCTCCTTCGTTTCTTTGAGATCTATGATCATCATCATGATCTCAACCCTAGCCGAAGATTTTCTTGAAACCCTAACCCTAGTATGATCTTCTGGAAACTCTTGTTAACCTCCCATGCGAGGGAAACCTCATGGGCAATGTTTCTGTTAACCTAAATTAGCTTTCCTATGATTTTCTTATTGCTTTTGGCCAATTAATTATTTTTCTTTCATTCTGTGATCTCAACCTTTTTATGGGAACCATAAGGTTGAAACCCTAATTTCTTGGGTTAGATCAGGAACCCAAAATTTCCCCATGACTTGATGTTTTTATCTTACTATATGATCCTAATATACCTTAGGAAGTTCCCCTTCGAATTTCTGATCAATCCGACTTCAAACGAGGAAGTTATGGCCAAAGCAGTCTATACAATTCCGTACTGACTTGCTTGGTCGACTCCTTGGTCGAGTGGGGCACTCGACCAAGCACTCGACCAAAGGAGTCAATAGCTTCGTTTTTCGCCCGATTTGATTCGTTTGCTCTCTGATCTTGTAGGCATCTTTCCTAATGTTGTATCTATGATTGTTAGGAGTCTATTTGCTAAGTTTGGAGTTGCTCTCTTTGATTTTTGGATCATATTCTTCGATAATCAGGTAAGGATAGTTGATTCTTTAACTACATAGATTGCTTGTTCTCTGGTTTCTACTTTGCGAAACTATGATTTTTCATACTGTTATTGTATTTTAATTCTGATCTCCTACTGTGAGAACAGTAGCACTTGTTTATGTTATCCTTTTCATTATTCATATTATATGAGTTACTTATTATTGCTTAATCTGATTTTGCTTTTACATTCTTTTGTATATGATGAACTATTGGTTGTGTATGTCATGACTGATCTGAGAATGTGTTTGCTTAAGTTTGGTTTGGGATTGGGGAGTGTCCTTTTGACGCTTCTGTCCTTGGACATCGGAGGCAATAGTATGGGATGTTCTCCGAAGATGCCCATCGACGCTTTCCCGAATCATTGGTTGTCATACCTAGGGATGTCTAGTAGTGTTTGGCTAGGATTTACCCCTGTTATATCAGACCTGAATCGGAAGGGTATTGAGACCGAACGACCCGTGGTAGCGAATGTGATTCACGGGTGCTCAAGACCGGTAACCAACCCATGAGAGGACGGGAATCATATTGTGGGGACCATTTATTGGAGGGTTGCATATGGCTAGACTTGGGCTCATGGGCGCTCATGACCGGTAACCAACCCGTGAGAGGACATGAGAGCTTCCCGTTTACCATATGTGGATAACCAATAGGGTTGATTAGTCCGTAGTCTGAGTTGGTCGGTGCCATAGGATACGCTGACTCTAGTGTGAAGGATACGGAACCGAGCTGGTCGGTGCCATAGGGAAAGTATCCGGATCTGACATGATATAACTGACTAGATGACTTGCATTGGGCTAGGCTTTTCCCTGACATGCGCCAGTACTTAAGCCAAATTCTTGTGAGAGAGTGTGTTGACTTAACCCCTTACCATGGTTTGTCCTGAGGGATGCCCGGACCCACTGCCTACTAGAGCCGAGTGAGTGACCTACCCAGAGTAGTACGGTGCTATGACTTAAAGCATGTCTGCCATAGAGACCAGCATACATAGAGTTTAGATGCATTCATACTTTATCTATTCCATATTGCATTGCATCATGTTATGTATTGCCACATGTTATCTATGATGTTATGGATTAACTTGCCTTACTGAGTTTCTTCGAAACTCATTCCTTTTTGTACATTTTCTTGTTAGATTATCCTGCAGGTACAGAGTATTATGACGAGCAGTATAGTGAAGCGCAAGCCGATGAAGCGTATTACACGCAAGGTGCTGGCGACGATCAAGCTTACTCTAATGATCCCTCGGCGGATCAAGCTGCGTACTACCTTTGAAGGCAGCGTAGAGTTAGAACAGATCCGTTGGATTGATGAAGTCCATACTTATGAAGACGTCATCTATAAGCTTGAAGACTCTTGTTCTTAGTTTATTTATTAGTACATTGGTTTCAGTTGTATTTTCCTTTTAAACTTTCATTCTACGTTCCGCTACGTTTGTGAAGTGAGTTTCCACCTCACTTTACTTATCTTGATATCTTCGGATATCTGGTATCTTTTCCGCACTCTAATTATATCATTTATTCTTTCTTGAGTTAAATATTTTGTTTATAATGTTTAAACCTTGATTATTTCTTGTTTATGATTATGTTATTGTATATGTGGGAGGATGATTTCCTCGATACTTGATCTTCGGGGCTGTGGATCACACTCCCGGGTATGCCAGTTAGGGTACCGGCTAGGGGGATGTGACATCCAGGGCTAACCCTGGTACGCCGGGTGATCTTCTTCAGTACGGTCACCGAAGTCTTCAATGTAGCTAGTCTTCGGATAGTAGTATGAGGTATCCGGGTCTGCCTCAAGGAGTGTGCCATCAGACTAATCACCTGTAGAATAGCCTAACAAAATATTGCAACAGAAAAGGAATGAGTTCAAAAGAACTTAGCAAGGAAGTTATTCCACCACACATAAACCACAAGATAATCATAACATGATGCAGATGATATGAGGCATATAATGCAATATGATTTTATTCTAAGTATGCTGGTCATCTATGGTAGACATGCTTTAAGTCATAACACCATACTTCTTTAGGTAGTCTCAGTCACTCATCACTGGGGGGAATTGGGTCCTACATCCCTCTCGGACAAATCCATGGTTGGGGGTTTCGGTCACCACTCTCTCACATCACCGTTTGGTCTAAGTATTGACGCATGTCAAGGTATAGCCTAGCCCAATGCAAGTCATCTACTTAATCATATCATGTCAGTTCCAGATACGTCCATTCCTCCCCTCTCAGGATCCTTTCCGGTTTCCTTCACACTAGAGTCACGGATATTACTCACCGGACTCATCAACCCTATTGGTCATCCACAAATCCACAAATGGTAAACGGGAAGCTCTCACGTCCCTCTCACGGATCATTTCATCGGTCTTGAGTGCCCGTGAGCCCAAGTCTAGCCATTTGCAACCCTACCAATAAATGGCCCCTTTCGGGTAACCGTAATGCAATTTATGTCCTCTCACGGAGTGGATACCGGTCTTGAGCACCCACAAATCCACACTACTACCACGGGTTGTTCGGTCTCAATGCCCTTCCGAATCAGGTCTGATATGATAGGGACATCCTAGCCATACATCTAGACAAGTCCTATGTAGGTCATTCAATAACCCGGGAAGCGTCGATGGACACCTTCGGAGAACATCCCATACTATTCCCTCCGATGTCCAAGGACAGAAGCACTAGTAGGGTACCCCTCAATCCCAAGTTATACTTAAGCAATCACATGCCCAAGTTCATCATATCAGTTCACAAGATACAACATCATAATAAACATTCAATTCATGACATTGACATAAGTCATCATATATTGAAATTGATAAACATGATAAGACATTGAAAAAACATAATGTAAACACAAAGCTACTATTGAAAGACATATGTAGCAAGTCTAACATGATAAAAATATGAAATAGAAACTATATTTACTAAGTTAGGGATACCAAGTCAAGATTCCATATCTTAGGTAATTATATCGATAACTATCCTTACCTTGAATCGGAGAAGAGAATGGTCCAAGATCACAAGCAAGTGGCCCAAATAGCCTTAAAGTCCTAAACAAGCATATATGAAAGGTTAGAGAAGAAAACAGAACAATTGGAGATCAAACGAATCAGAACTAGGCAAAAGTTGCTTACAACAACTCTATTGGTCGATAGTATCGACCAAATCAATTTTCGGACAGCAAGCTGGCTTTTTGGATTCTTGCCCAGATTTGGTCTTCCGGGTCTCGGATCAACACGAAACTTGGAGGATAGTCTAAGCACAACATAGGGGCACTAATTATCAAGAAATCATCATAATCCAATGGTCCATTTGGAAATCCCCAAATTGACATATCAAGGTTAAGAGTTGTAGATCATGGCATTGGCTACATCATAATGCAAATTGGGGGAAAACATGGGGGATTAGGTAGGGAATCATTTAGAAGTAACATTGAACTCATATGCAAGGTATAGATTAGGTTAATCATAAGCTTCATCTCAGTTTTGGTAAATAAAGCAAGTTGGTAAGCAATAAATCATGGAAATGTGTAGTTAATGATCATGAGGTGAATCAATCATAGTCATGTCGGTGAAAACATCATTGTATGGGGTTTAGAAGGTTCATGGCAAGGTGTTTGCAAGGTTGCAGCACCTTGGCCATGGTCCCAACAGTGAAATAGAGAAAAGATGAGTGAGAAAGTGATTAGGAGAGAGAGTCATACCTTTAAAGTGGAACAAGAAAGTAGGTATGAGTGGTTGGCAATGATTGATGAAGAAGATGCTTCACCACTACCAAGGAGGAGTTCTTGAGAGCCTCTCCCACGTTCCCAGATGTTAAAAACGCGAGAATAGGGCTCCAGTCTCGAGGAATAAATAAATAGAAAAGAATATTCCAAGAATTTTTAAATCTAGGTTCAGCAACCTGTTGGTCGATACATTTGGTCGATAGTATTGACCAAAACATGTTTCTGCAGAATTTTACAGAATAGTTCAGCAAATTTAGCTGCGGACTTGGAGGGCTATACAAAGTCAAATTGCATGGGGTTTTCTCCTACAGTTCACTCAAGAGGTCTAGTTTTAGGGAGTACCTTCGGATTATGCACAGGAGTCCGTTTGATTTTTCAACTGTCTCACTCTTCATCAGTGCGCAGATTCTAACTTAACACTGCTAATGTGCTCAAGGAAGGAGCAGCATCATCAATGTCCATAAACTGGAGTTCCAACATTACGTCGTCAACCAGTAGGGTCCATAAGTCCCTCCTACCACCACTTCGGGTCTTTGGACCTACAAACACAACAATGACCGGGTCGGGTCAAGGTTAGGTAAAAGCTGGATTTTACATTGAGTGCCCGTGAGCCCAAGTCTATCCATATTCAACCCTACCGATAAATGGTCCCCACAATGTGATTCCTGTTCTCTCACGGGTTGGTTACCAGTCTTGAGCGCCCATGAATCCCCATTGCTACCACGGGTCGTTCGGTCTCAATACCCCTCCGATTAGGGTTTGACATAACGGGACATCCTAGCCAAACACTACTAGACAATCCTAAGTATGTCATCCAACATTTTAGGAAGGTGTCCAGAGGGCATCTCCGGAAACATCCCATAATATTCTCGTAGTTGTCCAAGGACAGAAGTGTCGAAAAGACACCTCTCCTTTCCAAATCGTACTTATTCATACACAAACACAATTCCATAACATCACATATATGGCAACTTCTTATATGGAAAGAAATCAATAATAACATCCAACTTGCATATATTTGGTAAGTAAATCATACATGAGTCCATTTAATATAAACAAGTAATGCTACTGTATTCAAGACTATGCAACAGTAGTATATCATTGTAAACATCTAATTAAAGAAATAAACTAACAAGATTCAAATATAGAAACTAGGATATGCAATCTATGTAGTTAAGGAAATAACCATCCTTACCTTATATAACTCGCAAAGGAATCTTAGGGAATCAAGTAAGACCTTGACTAAACTTGAGAAGAAAGTCCTAAACAAGTATATACAACATATTAGGAAAGATACCTAGAAGGAAAGATATCAAAACATCCAAAACAAACCAACAATGAGGTTGATGTACTCATTGGTCGATTGACTTGGTCTACTGCCTCAGTCGACCAATGAGTCGACCAATTAGAACAGCAAGACCAAAACAGGAAAATGAAGGCTCAAATCAAATCCAAACATCAGGGGGTTTTGCACACACACCAAGTGACTTACCTAGGAGGTAGAAATGCCTTCGAACCATGACAAAAAGCAATCCAAGTCCATCAACTAAATCGATCTTCATCAGGATGCAATTTCCATAAATGGAACACTGACATCAACACTCATGGATTCAAAGCTAGCCACCAAGTCTTCCACTGGGATGGCCCAAAGCTAACTTCTTGCTTTACTTCAGGTTGTCGGACCTACAAACAACAAGGTTTCCAGGTCAAGGTTAGGGCTGGGTTTTACAGATTCGATACTTGGAGATGGACACACCTATTCACGGAAGATCTACCTGTGAAACCCAGCCCTAACCTTGACCCGGAAACCCTGTTGTTTGTAGGTCCGAAAACCCAAAGTAAAGCAACAAGTCAACTATGGGCCATCCTAGTAGAAGACTTGGTGTTTGGCTTAGAATCCATGAGTGTTGATGACAGTGTTCCATTTATGGAAACTGTACCCTGATGAAGAAGGAACTAGTTGATGGACTTGGAGTACTCTCTGACTTGGTTCGAAGGCATTTCTACCTACTAGGTAAGTCACTTGGTGTGTGTGCAAAACCCCTTTATGTTTGGATTTGATATGAGCCTTCATTTCCCTGTTTTGGACTTGCTGTCCTAATTGGTCGATTGGCCCGGTCGACCAATCAATCGACCAATGAGATCTGATTTGCTGATTAGGTCTTTGCTTGCTCTATTTAAGTCAAATCTCGAGTCTACTTCTTATTTTCTGCCTCCAAACTCTTTGGAACGAACCAGAGCCCTCTGCAAGTCATCTCCTTTGCATGCTTGGTGATTCTCTTGACGGATCTTCGTCAAATCTCTTGCATTTGCACAAAAAGGTATGTTATCATCCTCTTCTATGTTTAGTCATTGATTCTCCATTACTTTTCTTTCCTTTTCTGATTGAGGATGGTAGAGATGACGTTGCATCTCTGTTGCAACTCTTTACACATTCCCTCTCTTTTCCTAAGGATCTAAAGCTTGGTGGATGATCTTCATTAAGATCATCACTCGCTTTTGAAGGAAAACATGTATCTATTCTCTTTCCTTATTTAGATTGATGTTCTTCAGTCTTAGTTCTATTTTTCTAGAGGATCTATGCATGCTTGTCATGATTTCTTTATCGGATTAGTGATCCATCATCCTATAGTTTCTCGTCCATGATTTTTGCTATGAATTCTTCAAGAATCATGATTGATCTAATTATGATAACTTTTTGTTTCCTAATTTGTAACTTGAAGACTTGATATTATTAGAGTTTTGAAGTCCTCTATATACTAGCATACTATCCTCGCATATTCCCTCTTGTTTGGTACCCTTTTGAACCACCAAATTCGGTTTTGTATTCAAAATCTCTGATTTTGTAGGTCACTGTCTCTGTTGGTCGACTGATTGGTCGACTAAGGTAGTAGACCAATCAATCAACCAATGAGGACAACAACCTCATATTTGGTCTATTTTGGATGATTTGATTTCCTTCCTTTTAGGTATCTTTCCTAATATGTTATATATACTTGTTTAGGACTTTCTTTCCAAATTTAGACAAGCTCTTACTTGATTCCCCAAGATCCTTTGCGAATTATATAAGGTAAGGATGGTTATTTCCTTAATTACATAGATTGCATGATCTAGTTTCTATATTTGAATCTCTTTGGTTTATTTCCTTAAATAGATTCTTACACTAATATACTACTGATGCAACTACCTTGATTACAGTAGCATTACTTGGTTATGCTAATTAATTCATGTATGATTTACTTATCAATTATATACAAGTTGGATGTTGTTATTGATTTCTTTCCATATAAGAGGTTACCATATATGTGATATGATGGTTTTATGTTTGTGAATGATTAAGTATGGTTTGGAAAGGGGAGGTGTCCTTTTGACACTTCTGTCCTTGGACAACTACGGGAATATTATGGGATGTTTCCGGGGATGCCCCTTGGACACCTTCCTAAAATGTTGGATGACATATTTAGGGTTGTCTAGTAGTGTTTGGCTAGGATGTCCTATTATGTCAGACTCTAATCGGAGGGGTATTGAGACTGAACGACCCGTGGAAGCAATGGGGATTCATGGGCGCTCAAGACCGGTAACCAACCCATGAGAGGACATGAATCACATTGTGGGTGTCACATCCTCCCAGCTGGTACCCTAACTGGCATACCCGAGAGTGTAATCCACAACCCTAAAGATCAAGTTTAGGAACGATCATATCCATTTCGCACAATAACATAATCAAAAGCAAGAACAAATCATAATGTTCAAGTAATTTATAATAAAAGTCAAGAAAGGATCTCAGAAGGATCACTATAGAATATCAGAGTGCGGAATAACAGGATACCAAATCAAAAGACAACTGTAGAGTATAGCAGAATTATACTCCACAAACACATGCGGAAGGTAGATCGAAATCCAATGTAAAGCTCTAAGCTAATACAAGTAAAGTAAAAGATAAGTCTAGAAGAAACAAAAGAAATCTAATCCACATCTTTAGTCAGCTCTTCTTGCTCTTCATTCTTCATCTTTTTCACCTTGTGCTTCCTCATACATACCGTCAAAGAAATCCGAACCTGTAGTGAAGTCTAACAACAGATTGTACAAAAAAAGGAATGAGTTTCGAAAG
Organism: Hakea prostrata; assembly: GCF_041222555.1. Taxonomy (NCBI): domain Eukaryota; kingdom Viridiplantae; phylum Streptophyta; class Magnoliopsida; order Proteales; family Proteaceae; genus Hakea; species Hakea prostrata. Next base: position 51,775,433 of record NC_142600.1, on the reverse strand, counting down.
AAACTCAGTAAGGCAAGTTAATCCATAACAACATAAATAACATGGAAGCAAACCATAACAAGAATGCAATGCAATATGAAACAAGTAATGTATGTATGCATCTAAACTCTATGTATGCTGGTCTCTATGGCAGACATGCTTTAAGTCATAGCACCGTACTTCTTTGGGTAGGTCCACTCACACCCTCATCCATATAAGATATCTTGGGTTCCCTCACCTATTTAAGATATCTTGGGCAGCCGGTTGGTAATGGGTCCTGCATCCCTCAAGACAAACCATGGCAGGGGATTAAGTCAACACACTCTCTCACAACCATTTGGCATAAGTACCGGCGCATGTTAGGGAAAAGCCTAGCCCAATGCAAGTCATCTACTCAGTTACATCAACTCAGGTTCAGATACTTCCATTCCTCGCCCCGGGCGATCCTTTCCACTAGAGTCATGGATATTACTCACCGGACTCATCAACCCTATTGATTATCCACATATGGTAAACAGGAAGCTCTCATGTCCTCTCACGGATATAACTCACCTGTCTTGAGCGCCCATGAGCCCAAGTCCAGCCATATGCAACCCTCCAATAAATGGCCCCCACAATGTGATTCCCGTCATCTCACAGATATAACTCACCGGTCTTGAGCGCCCGTGAATCCCCATTGCTACTACGGGTCGTTCGGTCTCAATACCCTTTCGAATCGGGTCTGATATAACAGGGGTATAACCTAGCCAAACACTGCTAGACATCCCTAGGTATGACAACCAATGATTTGGGAAAGCGTCGATGGGCATCTTCGGAGAACATCCCATACTATTCCCTCTGATGTCCAAGGACAGAAGCATCAAAAGGATACTCCCCAATCCCAAACCAAACTTAAGCAAACACATTCTCAGAACAGTCATGACATACACAACCAGCAGTTCATCATATACAAGAGAATGTAAAAGCAAAAATCATATTAGGCAATAATAAGTAATTCATATATCATGAATAATAAAAAGACAATATAAACAAGTGCTACTGTTCCCACAGTAGGAGATCAGAATTAAAGTACAACAACAGTAGGTAATCTCATAGTTTCATAAAGTAGAAACCAGAGAACAAGCAATCTATGTAGTTAAGGAATTAACTGTCCTTACCTTGATTATCGCCAAAGATAATCCAAAGTTCAAAGAGAGACACCAAAAATGGCAAATAAACCCCTAACAAGCATAGATACAACATTAGGAAAGATACCTAAAAGATCAGAGGGCAAACGAATCAAACTAAGAGAAAATTGAAGCTACTGACTTCATTGGTCGATTGCCTTGGTCTACTGACCCAGTCGACCAAGCAGTCGACCAATCGAGTCAGTACGAAATAGTGAAAACTGTTTTGCCATAACTTCTTCGTTTGAAGTCGGATTGATCCGAAATTCGAAGGGAAACTTCCTAGGATGTATTAGAATCATATGGGAAGATAAAATCATCAAGTCATGGTAAAAATATGGTTTCTTGATTTGACCCAAGAAACTAGGGTTTCAACCTTATGGTTCCCATAAAAAGGTTAGGGAGAATCAAGATTCACTCTAGGGCAAGAGAAACAAAGAATGCACAATCAGAAAAGGTGTTGGGAAGTTTCCAACCGATAAAAGAACATTAGGGTCTTAGATATGGTTACTTCTCATAAGAGTTGGTTACCTCCCATGAGAGTTACCCATAATTCACTCTCACAAAAACAACCCAAGATAGATAAAGGAACATCTCATTAGTATTTCAAAATCAAGAATGGAATTAGGAAGGGTCTACCAATGAGAGAAAATAAGGTTCTCGATTAAAGTGAAAGGAAAGAAATTCAAATCATACGATTAGGGATTTACTAACAAGGACCCATGTATCCCACGGAAAGACTAGGGAGAATAAAGATTCACCCTAGGGCAAAGAATTTACAATCAAGAAATGTTTTGGGGAGGGTCCAATGAATTAACAGAAATAAAAGGGTTCCCAAATTGGTTAACCTCTCATGAGGGTTACCCAAGAATTTCCCCTCAAAATCTCTCCCTTTTGGCTAGGGTTGAGATCATGACGATGATCATAGATATCAAAGAATAGAATGAGATCATGGAATAGATGGTTGCAAGGATGCATCATCTTTTTCCTGATCTCAATCAAGAACAAGAGCAAAGAAAGAATAATTTAGAAATCCTAATTAGGTTAAACATGGATCATGAAGAAAATATAGTATAATCAAGGATAAAGAATTAAAGATTGATAGGTTACAATTCTAGTAAGGGAAACACATTGATTGGAGGTTAACAAGATCAAACTAAGGGTTCTTGGTTTGATCCAAGAAGTTAGGGTTTCACCCTTTTTAGCTCCCATGAAAAAGGTTGAGATCACAGGGAGGAGGGAATTGATGATTGGCCAATTACAACAAGAAGAATTAAAGAATATTGAATTTAGATCAACCTCCATATTACCCATGAGGTTTCCCTCATATGGGGGTAACCAAAAAGGTTCTCATGATGACCACGCAAAGTTAGGGTTTCCAGATTAGGGTTTCAAGAATTCAACTGGCTGGGGTTGAGATCATGATGATGATCATAGATCTCAAGGAACAAGATGAGATCATGGAGCGGATGGTTGCATGAGTGCATCATCTTCTCCTGATCTCAGCCAAGAATAGATTAAAGAAAGAAAATCAGAGATGGAGAAGAAAGAGTGAGTATACACATACCTTTGTTGTAGGAGGATGACGATTTCTTCAAGTCTTGTGAGAGATCACCAAGGAATGCAAGGGAATTGATTAGATAAGGGTTCTAACTCGTTCCAGAGGCTTAGGAGGCATAGGAGGCGAAGTAATCCCAAGATTTGGACTTAAATAGAGGAGACTGGACCAAATTGGTAAATTCAGAACCAATTGGTCGATTGGATTGGTCTACTGGTCCAGTCGACCAATGAGTCGACCAATCAGAACAGCAAGGTTCAAACAGGGATTCGGAGGGCTATATAGGGTCAAATTGAGTGAGGTTTTCTTCTACAAGTCAATCAAGAAGTCTAGTTTCAGAAAGACTTTCAGATCAAGAATTAGAGTTCATTAGGTCCACCAAATAAGCTCATCTTCTTCGATGCGCAAGCAGGATTTTCCAGACATAGTTCAACAACTTCGGACATGGATTTGGAAGGTTATATGGGGTCAAATTGAGTGGGGTTTTCTCCTACAAGTCCATCAAGAAGTCTAGTTTCGGGAAATATATTTATATTTGGCACAGGAGTTCATTAGGTATTTCAACTAATTCACCCCTCTTCGGTGTGCAGATTCAAAACTAACACTGACAATGCTCTCAAGTGAGGGGCATCATCGTCAATGTCCATGGGCTTGGGTTCCGACACCAAATCATCAACCAAAAGGGTCTACAAGTATCAAGCTAAGATCAAATCAAGGTCCAACTTTATGGTGTAACATTTAAACTAACCCTTCTTTACCCAAAGCAGATAGGGTGCCCTGGCTAGGTTTGGGCTGGATTTCACAGTGGGGACCATTTATTGGTAGAGTTGCATATGGATAGACTTGGGCTCACGGGCGCTCAAGACCAGCAACCAACCTGTGAGGGGACGTGAGAGCTTCCCGTTTACCATATGTAGATAACCAATAGGGTTGATGAGTCCGTAGTCAGGGACTATGAGGACTCTAGTGTGAAGGATACTGGAAAGGATCGCCAGGGGCGAGGAATGGACGTATCTAGATCTGACTTGATGTAACTAAGTAGGAGACTTGCATTTGGCTAGGCTTTGACCCTGACATGCACCAGTACTTAGACCAATGGTGATGTGAGAGAGCGGTGACTTAACCCCCAACCATGGAATGTCCCAAGGGATGTCGGACCCACTACCAAAAGGCGTTGTGTGATGAGACCTTCCTAAAGAAGTACGGTGCTATGACTTAAAGCATGTCTGCCAATAGAAACCAGCATACATAGAGTTAGAATCATATTGCATCATGTGTATCATATCATATAACATTTTACTTTGCTTTGAAATCCTGCTATTTATGTTGTTATGGATTAACTGCCTTACTGGGTTTGTTTGAAACTCATTCCTTTGGGATCTGATACCACTCTGTCACATCCACCCAGCCGGTACCCTACCTGGCATACCCGAGTGTGTGATCCACAGCCCTGAAGATCAAGTATCGAGGTAATCAACCTAACACATAGACAATAACATAATCATGAACATAAATTGTGAAATCCAGCCCAAACCTAGCCCGGGGCACCCTATTTGTTTTGGGTGAAGAAAGACTTGTTTGATGTTAGACCTTGAAGTTGGACCTTGATTTCAATGTTGTTATCCTTGAAAGCCTTAGGAGGCCATGTCTGGCCTTATCCTTACCCTGACCCGGCTCGGAAATTTTATTGTTTGTAGATCCAAAGACCCAAAGTGGGGGGAAAAGACACTTGTGGACCCTTTTGGTTGGTGACTTGGTGTCGGAGCCCAAGCCCATGGACATTAACGATGATGCCCCTCACTTGAGAGCATTGTCAGTGTTAGTTCTGAATCTGCGCACCGAAGAGGGGTGAATTAGTTGAAATACCTAATAAACTCCTATGCTCAATCTAAATATATTTCCCAAAACTAGACTTCTTGATGGACTTATGGGAGAAAACCCCACTCAATTTGACCCCATACAGCCCTCCGAATCCTTGTCCGAAGTTGCTGAACTATGTCTGGCCAACCCTGCCTGCACATCGATGAAGATTGAATTATTTGAAGTACCTAACGAGCTCCAATTCTTGATCTGAAGGTATTTCTGGAAACTAGACTTTTTGATTGACTTGTATGAGAAAACCCCGCTCGATTTGACCTTGTACAGCCTCCCGAATCCACTCCTGAAGTTGCTGTCATGTCTTGGTCCACTGCTTGGTCGACTGACAGTCAACCAGCCAGTCGACCAAGAGTAATGGAATTCTAATATTCACTAAATCACTTTCCATTTTGCCCCTGCCTTTTTGGAACTCGTGAATTAGGACCTAAACTAAGCTTTGGCACTCCAGAGAACGAGGTTGGACACTCTCTTGGGCTTTTCTTGGTGTTTTTGAAGATCTTTGACTCCAATCATTTGTGTTGCACCTCAATCATCAACTCAAGGTATGGATTCTCTTCTTCTTCTTCTAATCTACAGAATCTTCTATTAATTTCTACTCTTGGGACCATGGCTGAAGTGCTGCAACCTTGCAATCACTTGGCCATGAGCTTCCCTTTTCAATCCCATGATTATTACTTCATTCTTGCCATGATATACTCCCATCATGATTGCTTACATTACATTTCTATGATTTATTTCAATTCAACCTATCCTTGATTCAAAACTGATATGTAGATGCATGTTAAGCCTAGATTAATATGGATTCATGATTCTAATTTAGTTCTTATCATTCCCTTAATTGATTCCCATCATTCTTTACAATTTCAATCAATTCCAATCCGATTCTTGATATTTAGCATATAGGACATAGGGTTTCAAATTGGGGGTTTTTAATTGGACCGTTGGATCATCATGAGAATTAGTGTGTAGTATCTTCTTACTGTTATAAACATGTCCTCCAAATTTCATGTCGATCGGAGCAGCGGAAGGGCAGTTTCGGATCAAGTTTCTATTGCTGCCCAGAAGTTAACAAGTCTTGGTCGACTGCTTGGTCGACTGACAGTCGACCAAGCAAGTCAACCAAGAGCTGTCAACACCCCGTACTCAGCCGATTTGATCCGTTTGAACCCCGATTCGAATGTTTTCTTCTCTGATGTTACTTGTATGTTATCTAGGGGATCAACATTGATTTTGGGACCATTCTTGGTGATCATTGAACTTAATTACAACTTGATTAAGGTAGGATGGTTTTCTCCATAATATATAGGTCATCAACTTATGATTTGTGTTCTTATTTATAGAATGGAAGTTCTTGATTTCTTTTATTCTTCATAAGACTGTTATATAGGTGTTAGAACAGTAGTATTGCAATCTTTATACTCTTGTCATGTTACATTACTATTCTTGATTCTTATGTCTATGATGATTCATTTCAATATCATGATTTAACTTTTATTATGAAGATGTATTGGATGCATGAAAGATGATGAACTTGATTATGTGATTGCCTATGCATGACTTGGGATTGGGGAGTGTCCTATTGACATTTCTGTCCTTGGGCATCGGAGGGAATAGTATGGGATGTTTTCCGATGGTGCCTATCGACACTCTCCCAGGTTATTGGATGACATACATAGGATTGTCTAGTTGGGTGGCTAGGTTTATCCTTGTCGTGTCAGACCCAAATCGGAAGCGCATTAAGACCGAACAACCTGTGGTGGTGTATGGTTGGATGGGCGCTCTAGGCCGGTAACCAATCCGGTAGGGGACATAAACCATGCTACGGATACCCGAAAACATAGACTTCATCAATGGCACTTAGACGTTCCCACTCCACAGTAGGGCTAATCCTAGTAACAAGTAAGACCACTTGAGGAATCCTCAATGTAATCTTCATGGTTGCCAGCACCTTGCGTGAAGTACGCCTTTTCAGTTTGCGCTTCCTCATATTGACCTTCATAGTCATCAGTACCTGTAGAGTAATCTAACAAAAGATATTGTACAAAAAGGAGTGAGTTTCAATGAAACCCAGTAAGGTAGTTAATCCATAACAACATAAATAGCAAGAATTCAAAGCAATGTAAGATGCTATATGATATGAAACACATGATGCATTATGATTCTAACTGTGAAACCCAACCCTAACCTTGACCCGGAAAAACCCTGTTGTTTGTAGGTCCGACAACTCGAAGTAAAGCAAGAAGCCAACTTTGGGCCATCCCAATGGAAGACTTGGTGTCTAGCTTTAAATCCATGAGTGTTGATGACAATGTTCTATTTATGGAAACTGAATCTTGATGAAGATCGGATTAGTTGATGGACTTGGAGTGTTCTCTATCATGGTTCGAAGGCATTTCTACCTATTAGGTAAGTCACTTGGTGTGTGTGCAAAACCCCTTTATGTTTGGATTTGATCTGAGCCTTCAATTCTTGTTTTGAACTTGCTGAACTGATTGGTCGACTGGTCCAGTCGACCAATCCAATCGACCAATGGGTTCTGTATTTGCTAATTAGGTTTTGCTTGCTCTATTTAAGTCCAATCTCGAGTCTACTTCGTATTTTCTGCCTCCAAACTCTTTGGAACGAACCAAAGACCTCTGCAAGTCATCTCCCTTGTGTTCTTGGTGTTTATCTTGACGGATCTTCGTCAAAACTCGTGTTCTTACAAAAAAAGGTATGTTTACACTCTCTTCTTCTTCTTCATCCTTGTTTTCTTTCCTTTTTGAGTTGAGACAGTAGAGGAGATGCTGCATTCTCTGTTGCAAACATCTCTGAACTTATCTCTCATGATCTTCCTAAGGATTAATGGCTAAAAGCAATGCCCGTAATCATGATCATTGCAAGCTTTTGAAGGAATCATGATCTAAATCATGATCTTGTTAGATCTATTTCACTGATCATATTAGTAGTCAATCACTGTGTTTTCCTTACATGATCCATGATCTATCAATCTCTAGTTGTTTCTCCTCTATCATACCATGCTTTCTTCAAGAATCATGACTGATACATCTATGGTAAGTTTTGTTTCCTTATTTAGATTCATGTTCTTAGATCTATTTTCTTGAAGATCTATGTATGCCTTCCATGATATCTTTATCAAAATCAATGATTCATTCTCCTATTGTTCTTGTCTATGATTTGTATTTTGAATTCTTTAAGAACCATGATTAATCTAATTATGGTAACTTTTATTTCCTAATTTGTAACTCGAAAACTTGATTTGATTAGTGTTTTGAAGTCCTCTTTATGTTAGGATACTACCATTGTAGTTTACCCCTTGTTTAGTACCCTTTTGAACCACCAAATTCGGTTCTTTATTCTTACAACTCTGATTTTGTAGGCCACTGTCTTTGTTGGTCGACTGATTGGTCGACTGAGACAGTAGACCAATCCAATTGACCAATGAGTACAGCAACTCCAGATTTGGTATGTTTTGGATGTTTTGATATCTTTTCTTTTAGGGATCTTTCCTACTATGTTGTATACACTTGTTTAGGACCTTCTTCTCAAGTTTGTCAAGATCTTACTTGAATTCTTAAGATTCCTTTGCAAGTTATAAAAGGTAAGGATGGTTAATCCCTTAACAACATAAATTGGATATTTTCTATATTTGAATCTTGTTAGTTTATTTCTTTAATTAGATTCTTACAATGTTATACTACTGCTGTACTATCTTGATATCAGTAGCATTACTTGTTTATATTAAATTGACTCATGTATGATTTACTTACCAGTTATATACAAGTTGAATGTTATTATTGATTTATTTCCATATATGAAGTTACCATATATGTGATGTTATGGATTGATGCTTGTGTATGCTTAAGTATGGTTTGGGAAGGAGAGGTGTCCTTTTGACACTTCTGTCCTTGGACTACTACGGGAATATTATGGGATGTTTCCGGAGATGCCCTATGGACACCTTCCTAAACTGTTGGAAGACATATTTAGGACTGTCTAGTAGTGTTTGGTTAGGATGTCTCGTTATGTCAGACCCTAATCGGAGGGGTATTGAGACCAAACGACCCATGGTAGCAATGGGGATTCATGGGCGCTCAAGACTGGTAACCAACCCGTGAGAGGACAGGAATCACATTGTGGGGGCCATTTATAGGTAGGATTGCATATGGATAGACATGGGCTCACGGGCGCTCAAGACCAGTAACCAACCCGTGAGGGGACGTGAGAGCTTCCCGTTTACCATATGTTGATGACCTATAGGGTTGATGAGTCCGTAGTCAGGGACTATGAGGACTCTAGTGTGAAGGATACCGGAAAGGATCGCCAGGGGTGAGGAATGGACGTATCTGGATATGACTTGATGTAACTGAGTAGGAGACTTGCATTTGGCTAGGCTTGACCCTGACATGCGCTAGTACTTAGACCAATGGTGATGTGAGAGAGCGGTGACTTAACCCCCAGCCATGGAATGTCCCGAGGGATGCCGGACCCACTACCAAAAGGCGTTGTGTGATGAGACCTTCCCAAAGAAGTATGGTGCTATGACTTAAAGCATGTCTGCCAATAGAGACCAGCATACATAGAGTTAGATTGATACATTCATTGTTTGTTTCATACCATATTGCATTTATGTTTGTTTTGAAATCCTGCCATTTATGTTATTACGATTTAACTGCCTTACTGAGTTTCTTTGAAACTCATTCCTTTTGTACAATGTTTTGTTAGATTACTCTACAGGTTCTGAGTATCATGACTGCTCGTATGAAGAAGCGCAAGGAGAAGAGGCATATCTCCAGGAAGGTGATTGCGGTTACGACAATTACACTGAAGATTCTGCGGGTGGTTATGCTCCGTACGATGCTTAGTCCGACCATAGAGTGGAAGCGCCCTTGTGCCATTTTTGAGATTTATACTTATAGAGACGTTGTCTATAAGATTGAGAACAATTTAGTTACCTATTGTACCTGCTATTGGGATTAGATTTTGTCTTGTTCCTTTTCTTTTAGAACTATTTTTCCGCTGGTTGTAGAGTGGGATTCCGCCTCACTTTACTTATTGATTTAGACATTCTGATTATCTTTTGTACTCTGATCATATACATGGTGTATTTTTTCCTTATTTGGATCTTTAGTTTATCTGATGCACATCGATTATTATTGTTCATGATTATGTTATTGTTTATGTGGGAGGTTGATTACTCGATACCTGATCTTCGGGGCTGTGGATCACACTCTCAGGTATGCCAATTAGGGTACCGGCTAGGAGGATGTGACAATGTCTGCCAATAGAGACCAGCATACATAGAGTTAGAATCATATTGCATCATGTGCTTCATACCATATAGCATTTACTCTGTTTGAAATCCTGTTATATCTGTTGTCATGGTTTAACTGCATTTACTGAGTTTCTTTGAACTTATTCCTTTTGTACAATGTTTTGTTAGATTACTCTACAGGTTCTGAGTATCATGACTGCTCGTATGAAGAAGCGCAAGGAGAAGAGGCATTTCTCCAGGAAAGTGATTGCGGTTACGACAATTACACTGAAGATTCTGTGGGTGGTTATGCTCCGTACGATGCTTAGTTCGACCATATAGTGGAAGCGCCCTTGTGCCATTTATGAGATTTATACTTATAGAGATGTTGTCTATAAGATTTAGAACAATTTAGTTACCTATTGTACCTGCTATTGGGATTAGATTTCATTCTGTTTTTTTTTTCTCATTTAGAACTACATTTCCACTGGTTGTAGAGTGGGATTTCGCCTCACTTTACTTTATTGATTTAGACACTTTGATTATAATTCGTACTCTGATTATATATACGATTTACTCTTTCTTTATTTGGATCTTTGGTTTATCTGTTGCACATTGATTATTATTGTTCATGATTATGTTATTGTTTATGTGGGAGGTTGATTACTCGATACCTGATCTTCGGGGCTGTGGATCACACTCTCGGGTATGCCAGTTAGGGTACCGGCTGGGAGAATGTGACACTAACTCTATGTATGCTGGTCTCTATTGGTAGACATGCTTTAAGTCATAGCACCGTACTTCTTTAGGAAGGTCTCATCGCACAACGCCTTTTGGTAGTGGGTCCGGCATCCCTCGGGACATTCCATGGCTGGGGGTTAAGTCACCACTCTCTCACATCACCATTGGTCTAAGTACTGGTGCATGTCAGGGTCAAAGCCTAGCCAAATGCAAGTTTGCTACTTAGTTACATCAAGTCAGATCCAGATAAGTCCATTCCTAGCCCCTGGCGATCCTTTCCGGTATCCTTCACACTAGAGTCCTCATTGTCCCTGACTACGGAGTCATCAACCCTATAGGTCATCCACATATGGTAAACGGGAGCTCTCATGTCCCTTCACGGGTTGGTTACCGGTCTTGAGCTCTCGTGAGCCCAAGTCTATCCATATGCAACCCTACCAACAAATGGCCCCCACAATGTGATACCTTTCCTCTCACGGGTTGGTTACCGATCTTGAGCGCCTATTAATCCCCATTGCTACCACGGGTCGTTTGGTCTCAATACCCCTCCGATTAGGGTCTGACATAACAGGACATCCTAGCCAAACACTACTAGACAACCTTAAATATGTCATCCAACAGTTTAGGAAGGTGTCCAAAGGGCATCTCCGGAAACATCCCATAATATTCCCGTAGTTGTCCAAGGATAGAAGTGTCAAAAGGACACCTCTCCTTTCCAAACCATACTTAATCATTCACAAACATAAATCCATAACATCACATATATGGTAACTTCTTATATGGAAAGAAATCAATAACAACATCCAACTTGTATATAACTGGTAAGTAAATCATACATGAATCAATTAACATAAATAGGTAATGCTACTATAATTCAAAGTAGTTGCATCAGTAGTGTCACATCCACCCAACCGGTACCCCATTTGGAATACCCGGGATGTGATCCACAGTCCAAGGATCAATGATCTGAGGTCCATGCCTCCCACATACACGGTAACACAATCATGAACAGTAATAATCAATGGTAAAAACAGTTAATACTAAGTATCATGAATAAGATAAGATTAACTAAATCAGAGTGCGGAATATAGATAATAATAAAGTGTGATCAAAATCATAAAGGGTGACAAGGTGTGGTAGCCACCCTCTCAGAGCAGCGGAAAAGAAGTAAATCAAGTTAGTTACATATCCAAGTGTCACCAGAATAATCCAAAAACAAGTTAATTACAAGATCCAAGGTTCCACAAATACACCAGAGGAATGGGGCACTATGCTAGGGTTTCTTCTATACTAATGGTAGTCTCCTCAACAGTATGGATGAAGTAAACCCAACGCTGCCACTCCCGCACAACTGTGGAGCTAACCCTGGTGCGGATAGTAATCCTCCTCGGCTCCAATATACGGATCCTCACTGACGCCACTACCCGAAGGGTAGTATGTGGAATCATAGTCCACCTCATAGGAGGTGCCATCGTAATCTCCGGTACCTGGAATGTAATCTAAAACATTTGCACAAAAAGGAATGAGTTCGAAGAACTCAGCAAGGAAGTTATTCCATAATTAGAAATCATACACATTCATAACATATAATAATGCAATGCGATATGGAACATATGATGCAGATATGAGCCTAACTCTATGAATGCTAGTCTCTAGGGTAGACATGCTTTAAGTCATAGCACCGTACTTCTCTGGGTCGTCAGTCACTCTCCCATTTCCATATCTTGGGAATGCCCGGGGAAGATCGGTAAAGTCATCAAAAAGCCGTGGTAAGGGGATCAGTCACCACTCTCTCACATCACCATTTGGTCAAGTACTGGCACATGTCACAGTAAAACCTAGCCCAATGCAAGTCATCTACTCAGTCGGTCAAGTCAGATTCAGATACGTCCATTCCTCGCCCCCGGCGATCCTTTCCAGTATCCTTCACACTAGAGCCAGCGAAATCCCGGATTTCGGACTCATCAACCCTATTGGTCATCCACATATAGTAAACGGGAAGCTCTCACGTCCTCTCACGGATTGGTTACCGGTCTTGAGCGCCCATGAGCCCAAGTCTATCCATATGCAACTCTATCAATAAATGGCCCCTTTCAGGTATCCGTAGCATGGTTTATGTCCCCTACCGGATTGGCTACCGGCCTAGAGCGCCCATCCAACCATACACTACCACGGGTTGTTCGGTCTCAATGCCCTTCCGATTCGGGTCTGACACGACAAGGATGAACCTAGCCACACAACTAGACAATCCTATGTATGTCATCCAATAACTAGGGAGAGTGTCAATAGGCACCATCGGAGAACATCCCATACTATTCCCTCCGATGCCCAAGGACAGAAGTGTCAGTAGGACACCCCCCAAATCCCAAGTCATACATAAGCAATCACACATCCAGTCTCATCATTTCTCATGCATCCAATGCATATTCATAATAGTAATCAATTCATGATATTGAAACGAATCATTATAAACATAAGCAAATCAAAATGATAAAGTAACACAACAAGAGTATAAATATTTAAATGCTACTGTTCTAACACATATGTAATAGTCTCATAATGATTGAAAGGAAATTAAGGGATTTCATTCTTTAAATAAAGCACAGTTCAATATTTGATGACTTATATGTTTAAGCATATAACCATCCTTACCTTGGATGAATTGATGATGAATTGAGAATACCAAGAATAGTCCAATAGAATTGTTAAGGCCCTAAACAAACATCAATAATAAGTTAGAAAAGAAGTCGGGAAGATCGGATGTCATTTGGGTCAAAATTGACCAAGGTTGCTGTCAGCAACAACTTTGGTCGATGGTATAGACCAAAAGGATCGACCAAAATTGTCTTCAGGACAGAATAGTGGATTTTGGGGATTTTGGTCCGAAATGAGTCTTCCAGTGTTCAGATCAATCTGAAACTTGGAGGCATACTTAACAATAGTAGTAGGACACTATAAATCAAGGAATTAACCCAATCCAATGGTCTAATTAAAATGCCCCAATTTGAGCTATCAAGTTCAAGTGATAAACATCATGGCATGAGTTGGAATTGATTGCATTGATGAGGAATAGCATGCAATAGTTAGAGGAACTAATAGAAATTCGATTGGAATCATATGGCAATGTTAAACATGAACATAATACACTCTATAGCTCAGTTTGATATCAAATGGCATGATGTTAATAGGTAAATCATGGAATACATATGCTAGGTATGAGATAGAAGCATAGCATCAATGAATAGCTAAGGAATTCATGGATTGAACATGAGTAGGCACTTGGAGTGGTGGTTGCAAGGTTGCAGCACCATTCCCAATGTCTCATCAGCAAGGTGACAATAGAAAAGAGTAGAAAATGGTAGGGTAGAGAGTGGAATGAGGAGTCATACCTTAGTGTGGAAGATGAAGACAAGAATCAATGATAAACTAAGTGTCTTTGATGAGGTACCCTTCACACTAACCAAGGAGCTGCTTTGGGAAGCTCTCCCCACGTTCTCAGGTGAGAAAATGATTGCAAAAGGGCTCAAGGCTCGAGGTTATTTTAAATAGAAAAGGAATATTCCATGGAATCATTAACGTGGCAGACTGGGATATTTTGGTTGATGGTATCGACCAAAAGGATCGACCAAAATATTTCCAGCAGAAAACTCAGGTTTAGAACAGCAACTTCAAGTAGGGATTTGAAAGGCTATACAAGGTCAAATTAAGTGAGGTTTTCTTCCACAATTCAATCAAGAAGTCTAGTTTCGGGGAATACCTTCGGATTGTGCACAGGAGTTCATTTGGTACATCAACCATATTAATCTTCTCCGATGAGCAGACTTTCCTTAAACACTGACAATGCATTTAAGCAAGGGGTATCATTGTCAATGTCCATGGGCTCGGTCTCCGAATCATGATCATCAATTAGAATGGTCCATAAATCTCTTCTTCCACCGCTTCGGGTCTTCCGACCTGAATACAACAGTGGATCCGGCTCAGGGTCAAGGTTATAATAGGGTTGGATATTACAAGTAGTATATCAGTGTAAAAATCTAACTAATGAAATAAATCAAGGAGATTCAAATATAGAAACTAGATTCATGCAATCTATGTAATTAAGGAAATAACCATCCTTACCTTATATAACTCGCAAAGGATCTTAGGGAATCAAATAAGACCTTGACTAACTTGGAAAGAAGGTCCTAAACAAGTATATATAACATATTAGGAAAGATACCTAGAAGGAAAGAAACCAAATCATCCAAAATAGACCAAATATGAAGTTGCTATCCTCATTGGTCGGTTGATTGGTTTACTGCCTTAGTCGACCAATGAGTTGACCAACAAAGACAGTGGCCTTCAAAATCAGAGATTTTTGAATATAAAACCGAATTTGGTGGTCCAAAAGGGTACCAAACAAGAGGAAAATTACAAGGGTAGTATGCTAGTATATAGAGGACTTCAAAACTCTAATCATATCAAGTCTTCAAGTTACAAATTAGGAAACAAAAAGTTACCATAATTAGATCAATCATGGTTCTTGAAGAAATCATAGTAAAATCATGGACAAGAAACAATAGGACGATGGATCACTAATGTGATAAAGAAATCATGAAAAGCATGCATAGATCTTCAAGAAAAATAGATCTAAGACTGAAGAACATCAATCTAAATAAGGAAAGAGAATGAATACATGCTTTCCTTCAAAAGCGAGTGATGATCTTAATGAAGATCATCCACCAACCTTTAGATCCTTAGGAAAAGAGAGGGAATGAGTAAAGAGATAGTTTCAACAAAGATACAACATCATCTCTACTATCCTCAATCAGAAAAGGGAAGAAAAGAAATGGAGAATCAAAGATGAAACATACAAGAGGATGATCACATACCTTTTTGTGTAAAAGCACGAGATTTGACGAAGATCCATCAAGAAAATCACCAAGGATGCAAGGGAGATGACTTGCAGAGGGCTCTAGTACGTTCCAAAGAGTTTGGAGGCAGAAAATACAAAGTAGACTCGAGATTGGGCTTAAATAGAGCAAGCAAAGACCTAATCAGCAAATCAGATCTCATTGGTCGATTGATTGGTCGACTGGCCCAGTCAACCAATGAGTTGACCAATCAGGACGGCAAGTCCAAAACAGGGAAATTAAGGCTCAGATCAAATCCAAACATAAAGGGGTTTTGCACACACACTAAATGACTTACCTAGTAGGTAGAAATGCCTTCGAACCAAGCCAAAGAGTACTCCAAGTCCATCAACTAATTCCATCTTCATCAGGGTGCAGTTTTCATAAATGGAACACTGTCATCAACACTCATGGATTCTAAGCCACCCACCAAGTCTTCCACTGGGATGGCCCATAGCTGACTTCTTGCTTTACATCAGGTTGTCGGACCTACAAAAACCATGGTTTCCGGGTCAAGGTTAGGGCTGGGTTTCACAATCACTATCAGAACCGACATCCTCTCCTCCATCATCAGACTCATCTCTCTCCTCCTCTGTCTCATCATCCTCATCCTCTAGACCAAAAGACCTCACTGTCTATTTCAGCTTCATTTGTCGGATGGTCCTAGTCCCAATCGTATACCCCAGTGCACCAGTGTCCACCGGTGTATCCTCGAGACTCACTCCGAAGTGCCGAAAGATCAAAGTCAGAAGCCTCCCATAGCAACGGTTTTGCATACTAGGCCGCAAAACCAGATCCAGGCATGACTGCTAAATGATGTAAGATAGGTCTATCTGGAAGCCCATGTAGATGCTGTAGATAACCAATGCCTTCATCACTGTGACCCGATGGTGATGTCCGGCCTTCGGCATGATATTTTGGCCGACAATGCGACCAATAATCCGTGCCGAATCTATCATCCGCTTGCTGTTCCACGGAGTGTGGCATCGTCGATCATCCAATAGTGTAGAGCATATCTCGTGCAGCTCGTACGGCATCAAGTAGCTGTCTATCCCTGCCCCTGCAGGTATCCACACACACTGCTGTGGATAGTAAGGTACCCGTAGGATCTCAGCCAATGACCTCGTGGAGAAGCAGATCCGTGTCTGAAGGACCCTGCTCCTGAGGACTAATTTAAAGAGGATGTCCTGGACCTCTAGACACCTCAGTAGATGTAAGGTTGCTAAAGAACAACCTCACTAGTTTCGGATATATCAGCAAATCCTCGGTGAAGAGATGTGTCCACTACATAGCGTCAAATCTCTGTCGAATCCTGAATACCCTAAGCTGTCGTAGGTGAAGTAGACGTCCAAGCTCGATACTGCAGTAACTAAAGTAGGCCTCGTACAAGAACTCGGCCTGTGGAGTATCGAATCTGTCTGGTCGCCGAACCTCCTCTCTAGGCTGTGAAGGCACCTGATCTCTACCCCTGAGTGCCCCTACCATACGACCTCGTCCTTGTCCTTGTCCTTGCCCTCATCTCTGCATAGTGTATGTATGTGGAAGAGACAAAAGGACATTGCTAGTTAGTGCAATTTCAAGATTTCAACCAAAAGGGTATTTTCGTAATTTTCACCAAATTTTCAAATTTGGGAAAAGTTCGATTTGAAGATACTAGCATGTGCACAATACTTGGAAATGCATGATCATGAAGTTTATTTGAAGAAAATCGATTGAAAACTTGGTTAAAAGTTGAAAATCAGCAAGAAGAAATTTGGGGATTTTTGCAAATTAGGGCAAAATTGAATTTTTAAAAAGTTGGAATTGGTCAAATCAAGATATATGGACATATCTACAATATCATCTTGAGCATGTAGCATTTGATTTCGTGCGAAAACTCCAAGCGGTTTGTGAGAAATTGAAATTTTTCTAAAGTTAACGATTTCGGTACGAAAACGATTGTGAAAATGCAAGATTGTGTTAGAACTTGTTGTTTAAGCATGGAGTTGTGCTAAAAACCTGAGGAATATGTTTCTAAGTATTCCTAAACATGATTTCTAGCATTGAATACAAGTAAAACATGATTTCTATGAGAATGCAAGCATGAGAGATAGTATATGAAAGAAGAAATGATGGATTTACCTTGTATGAGATGAATGTGTGATGTGGTGTTGTTGTTGAAGCACTAAATCACCTCAAAAACTCTTGGAAGAACCTATGAAGTTTTTCCCCAGAGCTCTCTCACATTTTGAAGTGGTTAGAATGAAGTTAGAATGAGGAAATGAGGCCTAAATTATGAATTTTCATATTCTGTGAGCATTGGTCGATTGGGCCAGTCGACCAATCAATCGACCAATGGACACAGTGACCTCATTTTCTGTGAATTTTTGAAAAATGTGAATTTTGTCCTATGGATTAATGTTTGATGACTATATGAATGTATTTAAGCATGATTTAACTTTTCAAATCATTTGAACTTGTGGATTATGATGAAACTTCGAAATTCGATGTTTATGATTTTTGCAGAATGGATACTCTGAGAAGTGGACATGGTGGATCCAATAGAAATGGTCATGGTGAGATACCTCATGGAGGTGGTGAGATACCCAATGGTGGTCATGATCAGCAAACCAACAATGACGATCAGGGTACCCATGACATACCCGGTGCCCCGAATGTTGGAAGCTTTCGTGATATTGCCAATATCATTGGCAATATGATGCAGCAGCAAGCAGCCCAGTTTAATCAGATGCTGATGGGTTTCATGACTTTGCATAATGAGACTCGTGCTGGTGCTAATGTGAATCCTCATGCCGCAGTTCTGAATGCTGGAGGATTAGCAAGAACTCCTCATACTAGTCTGATGGAGAGTTTCCTAAAACTGCAAGTGCCCACCTTCACTGGAGTGACCAAGGACCCCTTGTTTACTAACAAGTGGTTTCGTGAGTTGGAAAAGGCTTTTCAACATCTGCAATGTTCTGAAGCCCAAAAGATTCTGTTTTCTGAACAGAAGTTGCAACATGAAGCTGACGCTTGGTGGACCTCCACTCTGCCTGTTTTGGAAGGTTTGCAAATGTGATGTTGTAACTTGGGATTTGTTCAAGGAAGCTTTCTGCATGAACTATTTCCCTGAGGTGGTGACAGATGCGAAGGAAGCCGAATTTATGGTTCTTACGCAGGGATCCTTGTCTATGTTGGAGTACCAATAGAAGTTTGAGGAGCTTCATTTCTTTGCTCCAGATTCTTTGAAGCTTGACCTCGCCAAAGCAAAGAAGTTCCTTAAAGGACTGCGCTCTGCCATTAAATCTTACCTCATTGTCCAACCTATAGTGAGCTATGCCCAAGTGGTGCAGAACTCGAAGAAGTTGGAAGAAACTGAGAAGGAGAGTGCTCGTGTGCAAAGGCCCTGGCAGCCCAAGAACCCTGGTTTGGTGGATCGTAATGATCGACTCTTTGTGAGACCTACACCCTACCCCACTCCTGCTTTTCAGCCTAGGAGTGTAGGTCAGAGCCCTAGTTTTCAGCAGCCCGGCCAGTATAGTGGGAATCGGCCACCGTTGAATGCGAATCCTAGGCCCTTGGTTCAGAAGCCTCCAGTTGCAGCTACTCCAGTGGGACCTAGCAATCCTATTTGCTTTTTCTGTAAGCAAGCTGGTCATTTTGCTCGTGCTTGTCCAAAGCGGCTTGTCCAGCAGCCCTGCTCCGTAGTGAAGAATGCTCCTGCTCCTCCCTCTGGTAGAGTGTTCAGTATTTCCAATACTAAACAGGATGCAAGCCATGATGTGATTACAGGTACATTGTTAGTCGCTTCTATTCTTGCAGTTGTCTTATTTGATATGGGTGTATCTCATTTGTTCATATTATCTGCATTCATCAAGAAGACTGACCTAATGCCTGAGAAATTATCTAGTTGTTTATTGATTAGTACACCTACTGGTCCTGTTGTGAAACTAGATAAAGGTTTAGTTAAATGTTCTGTTTTGATTGGTGAGAAGAACTTGGAAGCCGATTTGGTACTTCTCGACATGAGGGACTTTGATGTCATTTTGGGAATTGACTGGTTAACAGCCCACAAAGCTGTGTTTCTTTGTTCCTCAAGGAAAATTCAGTTCCATATTTGTGGAAGTCCGGTCTTTGAATTTCAAGGTGAGAGAAGAAGGATTGGTAAGAAGATCATGCCTGCACTGATGCAAGTCTACGCCCTCGTGGATGATGCTTCATCTGAAGGCAAGAGTAAAGTAGAGAAAAGAGTTGACGAAGTCAAAATTGTCTGCGACTTTGTTGATGTCTTCCCTGATGATCTATCGGGAGTGCCTCTAGATAGGGATGTTGAGTTTTCTACTGATCTCATCCCTGGTGCCACTCCGGTATCTAAGGCTCCGTATAGGATGGCTCCTACTAAACTGAAGGAGTTACAAAACCAGTTGAATGAGCTCATTGATAGAGGTTTTGTACAACCTAGTGTATCACCTTGGGGAGCTCCAGTTTTTTTTGTTAACAAGAAGGATGGTAGTATGCGTCTGTGCATCGACTACCGTGAGTTGAAAAAGCTGACCATCAAGAATAGATACCCGCTGCCCAGAATTTATGATCTCTTTGATCAGTTGAAGGGTGCAGCAGTGTTCTCGAAGATTGACATGAGATCTGGATATCACCAGTTAAAGCCAAGTGATATCTTCAAGTTAGCTTTCCGAACAAGGTATGGTCAGTATGAATTTCGAGTCATGCCTTTTGGATTGACTAATGCTCCTGCAGTGTTCATGGACCTCATGAACCGAGTATTCCATGATGTGGTTGATAAGTTTGTGATAGTTTTCATCGACGACATCTTGATCTATTCGAAGAATGAAGAAGAGCATGCGAGCCATCTAAGTTTCACTTTGCAAAGGCTGCGAGAAAAGAAGCCTTACGCTAAGTTTAGCAAGTGTGATTTCTGGCTCAAGAGAGTAGTATTCCTCGGCCATGTGGTTTCAGCTGAATGTATTCATGTCGATCCCGAAAAAGTCCAAGCAGTGGCTGATTGGGAAAGACCGAAGACAATTACGGAAATAAGAAGTTTCCTTGGATATGCGGGTTACTACAGAAGATTTATTGAAAACTTTTCTCGGTTGGCTACTCCTATGACTAAGTTGACAAGGAAAGAAGAGAGGTTTGTTTGGTCTGATGCTTGTGAGAAGAATTTCCAAGAGTTGAAGGATAGATTGACAAGTGCCCCGGTTTTGACTATACCTAATAGTTCCAACGGTATGACAGTCTATACTGATGCATCAAAGATTGGTTTGGGTTGCGTGCTGATGCAACATGGTAAGGTCGTAGCCTATGCTTCTCGGCAATTGAAAGATTATGAGAGGAATTACCCCACTCACGATCTAGAACTTGCCGTTGTTGACTTCGCTTTGAAGATTTGGAGACATTACCTCTACGGTGAGAAGATTGCCATTTTCACGGATCATAAGAGTTTGAAATACTTCTTTACCCAAAAGGAGTTGAACATGAGACAAAGAAGATGGTTGGAATTATTCTCTGATTATGATTGTGATATTCAGTATCACCCTGGTAAGGCAAATGTTGTTGCTGATGTTCTTAGTAGGAAGAATCAGAAGAAGACTTTGGATTTGAATACCCTGAGTCAACCCTTGTTGTCTTCAATTGAGAGTTTTGATTTGGAAGTTGTCCCTAAGGATTCAGATTTTGTTCTTTATGCCATGACGACAAGATCTAGTCTCAGAGATAGGATTGTTGCCTTGCAGAGTTCTGATCAAGAATTGAAGGACAAAGTTGAGAAGATTTCTTCGAATCCTGAGTTGGACCCCGACTTCGGTATATCCATGAATGGTGCTTTATTGTTTAGAGGTAGACTGTGTGTGCCAACAAATGGGGAAATTAAGAAAGAAATATTGAAGAAAGCACACCAGTCAGTTTTTACAGTACACCCTGGAAGCACCAAGATGTACAAGGACTTGAAGGAACATTTTTGGTGGATCGGTTTAAAGGCTGATGTTGATGATTTTGTTGCCAAGTGTGAGACTTGCCAGTGTGTGAAAGCCGTTCGTCAACCTCCATCTGGATTACTTCAACCCCTTCCTATTCCTAGTTGGACATGGGAGGATATCTCTATGGACTTCGTGACTAGCTTGCCTCGGACAAGTAAAGGCAATGACACTGTGTGGGTGATTGTTGATAGGTTGACCAAATCGGTCCACTTCATTCCTATGAAGATCACTCATACTCTGGATAAGCTAGCTAGGCTTTATGTGGACAATGTAGTTCGTCTGCACGGAGTGCCAATGAGTATTGTCTCCGATCGTGATCCTAGGTTCACCTCAAGGTTTTCGAACAGTTTGCAAAAAGCTTTGGGAACCCAATTGAATTTGAGTACATCTCATCACCCACAGTTGGATGGACAATCTTAGCGAACAATTCAGACCTTGGAAGACATGCTCAGATCCTGTGTTGTGGATATGGGTGGTAATTGGGATGAACACTTAGCTTTGGTTGAGTTTGCCTATAACAACAGTTATCAATCAACAATAGGCATGGCTCCATTCAAGGCTTTGTATGGTAATACTTGTAGGACACCATTATACTGGATTGAGACGGGTGAAAGAAAGGTCTTGGGTCCTGAAATGATTGAAGCTATGAGTGCTATGGTTGATATGATCAGAGAAAGGATTAAGTCTGCCCAGTCAAGACAGAAATCTTATGACGACAAGAGAGGGACTGATTTAGAATTTCAAGTTGGGGAGAAAGTTTTCTTGAAGGTTTCACCAATGAAAGGTGTAATGAGATTCAATGTTAAGGGTAAGCTTAGCCCTCGTTTCATTGGACCTTTTGAGATTCTGGATAAGGTTGGATCTGTTGCGTACCGATTGGCATTACCTCCGCCTCTTGCTCGAGTTAATAATGTGTTTCATATTTCAATGCTTCGAAAATACATAGAGAACTTTAGACCAAAAAAAAAAAAAGAAATACATAGAGAACCCGAACACATTTTACCAGCAAGCACCTGAAGGACTTAGTGCTGATCTTACCTATGATGAAGAGCTAGCCGAAATCTTGGATAAGAAGGACAAGCAACTACGGAATCGCACCATTCCTTTGGTGAAGATTCGGTGGAAGAACCATACCCCTGAAGAAACTTCTTGGGAGAAGGAAGAAGACATGAAGGAGAAGTTTCCTCACCTCTTTGGAAGCTCAGGTACTCTTTCAATTTCGACGACAAAATTTCTTTAAGGGGGGGGGGGTGAATGTGAAACCTAGCCCTAACCTTGACCCGGAAACCCTGTTGTTTGTAGGTCCGATAACCCGAAGTAAAGCAAGAAGTCAACTATGGGCCATCCCAGTGGAAGACTTGGTGTTTGGCTTAGAATCCATGAGTGTTGATGACAATGTTCCATTTATGGAAACTGCACCTTGAAGAAGAAGGAACTAGTTGATGGACTTGAAGTACACTCTAACTTGGTTCGAAGGCATTTCTACCTACTAGGTAAGTCACTTGGTGTGTGTGCAAAACCCCTTTATGTTTGGATTTGATCTGAGCCTTCATTTCCCTGTTTTGGACTTGCTGTCCTGATTGGTCAACTCATTGGTCGACTGGGCCAGTCGACCAATCAATCGACCAATGAGATTTGATTTGCTGATTAGGTCTTTGCTTGCTCTATTTAAGTCCAATCTCCAGTCCACTTCGTATTTTCTGCCTCCAAACTCTTCGGAACGAACCAGAGCCCCCTGCAAGTCATCTCCTTTGCATCCTTGGTGATTCTCTTGACGGATCTTCGTCAAATCTCTTGCATTTGCACAAAAAGGTATGTGATCATCCTCTTCTATGTTTCGTCGTTGATTCTCCATTACTTTTCTTTCCTTTTCTGATTGAGGATAGTAGAGATGATGTTGCATCTCTATTGCAACTATCTCTTTACTCATTCCCTCTCTTTTCCTAAGGATCTAAAGCTTGGTGGATGATCTTCATCAAGATCATCACTCGCTTTTGAAGGAAAGCATGTATATATTTCTCTTTCCTTATTTAGAGTGATGTTCTTCAGTCTTAGTTCTATTTTTCTAAACGATCTATGCATGCTTGTCATGATTTCTTTATCGGATTAGTGATCCATCATCCTATAGTTTCTCGTCCATGATTTTTGCTATGAATTCTTCAAGAACCATGATTGATCTAACTATGGTAACTTTTTGTTTCCTAATTTTTAACTTGAAGACTTGATATTATTAGAGTTTTGAAGTCCTCTATATACTAGCATACTATCCTCGCATATTACCTCTTGTTTGGTACCCTTTTGAACCACCAAATTCGGTTTTGTATTCAAAAATCTTTGATTTTGTAGGCCACAGTCTCTGTTGGTCGACTAAGGCAGTAGACCAATCAATCGACCAATGAGGACAGCAACCTCATATTTGGTCTGTTTTGGATGAGTTGATTTCCTTCCT
This sequence comes from Hakea prostrata, assembly GCF_041222555.1. Lineage (NCBI taxonomy): Eukaryota > Viridiplantae > Streptophyta > Magnoliopsida > Proteales > Proteaceae > Hakea > Hakea prostrata. The sequence continues at coordinate 51,751,544 of NC_142600.1, read as the reverse complement.
TTTAGGTATCTTTCCTATTATGTTATATATACTTGTTTAGGACTTTCTTTCCAAATTTAGATAAGCTCTTATTTGATTCCCCAAGATCCTTTGCGAATTATTTAAGGTAAGGATGGTTATTTCCTTAATTACTTAGATTGCATGATCTAGTTTCTATATTTGAATCTCTTTGGTTTATTTCCTTAAATAGATTCTTACACTGATATACAACTGATGCAACTACCTTGATTACAGTAGCATTACTTGTTTATGCTAATTAATTCATGTATGATTTACTTACCCATTATATACAAGTTGGATGTTGTTATTGATTTCTTTCCATATAAGAAGTTACCATATATGTGATATGATGGTTTTATGTTTGTGAATGATTAAGTATGGTTTAGAAAGGGGAGGTGTCCTTTTGACACTTCTGTCCTTGGACAACTACGAGAATATTATGGGATGTTTCCGGAGATGCCCTTTAGACACCTTCCTAAACTGTTGGATGACATATTTAGGGCTGTCTAGTAGTGTTTGGCTAGGATGTCCTGTTATGTCAGACCCTAATCGGAGGGGTAGTGAGACCGAATGACTCGTGGTAGCAATGAGGATTCATGGGCGCTCAAGACGGGTAACCAACCCGTGCGAGGACAGGAATCACATTGTGGGGGCTATTTATTGGTAGAGTTGCATATGGATAGACTTGGGCTCACGGGCGCTCAAGACAGGTAACCAACCCGTGAAGGGACGTGAGAGCTTCCCGTTTACCATATGTAGATAACCAATAGGGTTGATGAGTCCGTAGTCAGGGACTATGAGGACTCTAGTGTGAAGGATACTGGAAAGGATCGCCAGGGGCGAGGAATGGACGTATCTGGATATGACTTGATGTAACTAAGTAGGAGACTTGCATTTGGCTAGGCTTTGACCCTGACATGCGCCAGTATTTAGACCAATGGTGTTGTGAGAGAGCGGTGACTTAAACCCCAGCCATGGAATGTCCCAAGGGATGCCGGACCCACTACCAAAAGGCGTTGTGTGATGAGACCTTCCTAAAGAAGTATAGTGCTATGACTTAAAGCATGTCTGCCAATAGAGACCAGCATACATAGAGTTAGAATCATATTGCATCATGAGTTTCATATCATATAGCATTTTACTTTGCTTTGAAATCCTGCTATTTATGTTGTTATGGATTAACTGCCTTACTGGGTTTCTTTGAAACTCATTCATTTTGTGCAATGTATTGTTAGATTTCTCTACAGGGTTCGAGTATCATGACTGCTCGTATGAAGAAGCTCAAGGAGAAGAGGCATATCTCAAGGAAGGTGATTGCGGTTATGACAATTACACTAAAGATTCCGCGGGTGGTTATGCTGCTTTGATGCTTAGTCCGACCATAGAGTGGAAGCGCCCTTGCGCCATTTTTGAGATTTACACTTTTAGAGATGTCGTCTATAAGATTGAGAAAAATTTAGTTACTTATTGTACTTGCTACTGGGATTAGTTTTCATCCCTTTTCCTTTTCTTTTTAGAACAACTTTTCTGCTATTTCTGGAGTGAGATTCTGCCTCACTTTACTTATTGATTAAGATATTTTGATTGTCTTTCATACTCTGATGATATGTGATTTATTCTTTCCTTATTTGGATCTTTTGATTATACTTTGTACATTGATTATTTATGTTCATGATTATGTTATTGTCTATGTGGGAGGTTGATTACCTCGATACTTGATCTTCGGGGCTATGGCTCACACACTCGGGTATGCCAGGTAGGGTACCGGCTGGGTGGATGTGACACTACTGGTGTGGTCGGTGTTAGTTCAGTTGTTTTACAGCAATCTGACTTCATTCGAGGAGGGTCAGGGTGGTCAGATGGAGTTAGTGATAGCGAGTCAGGTCAGAGGGACTCAGATCAGATTTTCCAGGAGCACATTAGCAGAGATCTTTGAGGTACCTCATTACCCACATGCATGTGTGTGGATATCAGAAGGTGAGGAGTTCAGCAGACACTTACTTCCATATGAGTTGCATGAGATCTGTACTATGCTATGGGCTGATCGTCGATGCTATCATCCTAGGATCAGTGGTGAGATGAATCCATCAGCTAGAGTCATCGGACGGATTGTAGGGAGGAACATTATACCGAGAGCACGACATCACCACATGGTCACTGTATTGTGTATTATTCAGATAACTAGTTATGCTTCATTAATTAAGTTTCTAATCCAAGTGTGAAATCCAGCCCTAACCTTGACCCGAAAACCCTGTTGTTTGTAAGTCCGACAACCCAAAGTAAAGGAAGAAGTCAACTATGGGCCATCTTAGTCGAAGACTAGGTGTTTCGCTTAGAATCCATGGAAGTTGATGATAGTGTTCCATTTATGGAAACTTGTTCAGGACTGAAAAGGAAACTACACCTTGATGAAGATGGGATTAGTTGATGGACTTGGAGTATTTTCTGACTTGGTTCGAACTCTAAGCTAATACAAGTAAAGTAAAAGATAAGTCTAGAAGAAACAAAAGAAATCTAATCCACATCTTTAGTCAGCTCTTTTTCTCCTTCAGTCTTATCTTCTTCACCTTGCGCTTCCTCATATGGACCGTCACAGAAATCCGAACCTGTAGAGAAGTCTAACAACAGATTGTACAAAAAGGAATGAGTTTCGAAAGAAACTCAGTAAGGCAAGTTAATCCATAACAACATAAATAACATGTGGCAAAACATAACAAGATGCAATGCAATATGAAACAGATAATGTATGAATGCATCTAAACTCTATGTATGCTGGTCTCTATGGTAGACATGCTTTAAGTCATAGCACCGTACTTCTTAGGAAAGGTCTCAATCACTCATCATTAGTTGGTAATGGGTCCGAGCATCCCTCAAGACAAACCATGGCAAGGGGTTAAGTCAACACACTCTCTCACAACCATTTGGCATAAGTTCCGGCGCATGTTAGGGAAAAGCCTAGCCCAATGCAAGTCATCTACTCAGTTACATCAACTCAGGTCCATATACTTCCATTCCTCGCCCTGGGCAATCCTTTCCGGTATCCTTTCCACTAGAATCCTAATAGTCCCGGACTACGGACTCATCAACCCTATTGGTTATCCACATATGGTAAACGGGAAGCTCTCATGTCCTCTCATGGGTTGGTTACCGATCTTAAGCGCCCATGAGCCCAAGTCTAGCCATATGCAACCCTCCAATAAATGGCCTCTTTCGAGTATCCACAATGTGATCCATGTCCTCTCACGGATTGGTTACCGGTCTTGAGCGCCCACGAGTCCCCATTGCTACCATGGGTCATTCGGTCTCAATACCCTTCCGAATCGGGTCTAATATAACGGGGACATCCTAGCCCAACACTACTAAACAGCCCTAGTATGACATCCATTGATTCGGGAAAGCGTCGATGGGCATCTTCGGAGAAACATCCCATACTATTCCCTCTGATGTCCAAGGACAGAAGCGTCAAAAGGACACTTCCCAATCCCAAACCAAACTTAAACAAACACATTCAGATCAGTCATGACATACACAGTCAACACTTCATCATATAAAAGAGAATATAAAATCATGATCTAATCATTAAACAATATAGTAATAAGCAATTCATATAAGCTTGAATAATGAAAAAGAAAACATATGTGAAGCGTTACTGTATTAACGGTAGTACATCAGAAGTATAAAATACAATAACAGTAGGCAAACTCATAGTTTCATAAAGTAGAAACCACAGAGCATGCGATCTATGTAGTTAAGGAAATAACTGTCCTTACCTTCTAACTCGTAAAGGAACTTAGGGAATCAAGTAAGACCTTGACTAAACCTGAGAAGACAGTCCTAAACAAGTGCATAAACACATGTTAGGAAAGATGCATATAAGGAAAGATCATAAATCAATCGAAACAGACCAAGAATGAGGTTGCTGTACTCATTGGTCGATTGATTGGTCAATTGGTTCAATCGACCAATCGAGTTAGTACGAAATTGCAGAATTTAGATTTGTCATAACTTCTTCCTTTGAAGTTGGATTGATCCGAAATTCGAAGGGGAACTTCCTAGGATGTATTAGAATCATATGGGAAGATAAAATCATCAAGTCATGGTCAAAATATGGGTTCTTGATTTGACCCAAGAAATTAGGGTTTCAACCTTTATGGCTCCCATGAAAAGGTTGAGATCACAGAATATAAGGGAATTAATGATTGGCCAATTAAAACAAGAAAATCATAGAAGGTCAAATTTAGATCAACATAAATATGACCCATGAGGTTTCCCTCACATGGGAGGTTACCAAAGGTTCTCCGGATGACCACACAAGGTTAGGGTTTCAAAGGTTAGGGTTTCAAGATTAGGGTTTCAAGAATTCAACTGGTTGGGGTTGAGATCATATGATGATCATTGATCTCAAGGAACAAGATGAGATCATGAAGTGGATGGTTGCAAGAGTGTAGCATCTTCTTCCTGATCTCAACTAAGAACAGAATTAAAGAAAGAAAATCAGAAATAGAAGAAAGAGTGAGTATACACATACCTTTGCTGCAGGAGGATGAAGATTTCTTCAAGTCTTGTGAGAGATCACCAAAGAATGCAAGGGAATTGATTAGATTAGGGTTCTAACTCGTTCCAGAGGCTTAGGAGGCATATGAGGTGGAGTATTCCCGAGATTAGACTTAAATAGAGGAGACAGGACCAAATTGGTAAATTCAGAACCAGTTGGTCGATTGATTGGTCAATTGGTCCAATCGACCAATGAGTCGACCAATCATGACAGCAAGGTTCAAACAGGGATTCGGAGAGCTATAAAAGGTCAAATTGGATGAGGTTTTCTTCTATGAGTCAATCAAGAAGTCTAGTTTCCAGAAATACCTTCAGATCAAGCATGATAGTTCATTAGGTCCACCAACTAAGCTCACCTTCTTCGATGCACAAGCAGGATTTTCCAGACATAGTTCAGCAACTTCGGACAGGGATTTGGAGGGTTATATGGGGTCAAATTGAGCAGGCTTTTCTCCTACAAGTCCATCAAGAAGTCTAGTTTCGGAAAATATATTCAGATTGGGCACAGGAGTTCATTAAGTATTTCAACTAATTCACCCCTCTTCGATGCGCAGATTCAAAACTAACACTGACAATGCTCTCAAGTGAGAGGCATCATCGACAATGTCCACGGGCTTGGGTTCCGATACCAAATCATCAACCAAAAGGGTCTACAAGCAAAAAGCTAAGATCAAATCAAGGTCCAACTTTAAGGTGTAACATTTAAACTAACCCTTCTTTACCCAAAACAGATAGGGTGCCCTTGCTAGGTTTGGGCTGGATTTCCCACATATTTCCAAGAAGGTGATTGCGGTCACGACAATTACCTTGAAGATTCCACAGGTGGTCATGCTACGTACAATGCTTAGTTCGTCGATAGAATGGGAGCTTCCTTGTGCTATTTTTGAGATTTACACTTATAGAGATGTTCTCTATAAGATTGAAAACGATTTAGTTACATATTGCACTTGTTATTAGGATTAGTTTTAATCTCTTTTCCTTTTCTTTCGAACTACTATTCCCGCTGTGATTGGTAGAGTGAGTTTCCGCCTCATTTTACTTTATGATTTTGACATTATTGTTACCTTTCGTACTCTGATGATATATGATTTATTTCCTTCCTTATTTGGATAATCAACGTTTCAATATTATAAACAAAAGATCTAAATTAGGAAATGAATATTAGTATAATCAGAGTGCGGAAAATGATACCAGATGTAAGCACATCAAAAAGAAGTAGAGTGAGGCGGAAACTGACTCCACAGTTACAGCAGAATGGAGCATGTAAGTCTAAAAAAAATTACGACTGTTTCTAAAGGAAAGTAAGGAAAGAGAATCAAACTGAACTACGAGTTTTCTATTCTATAGATAACATCTTCAAAAATAGTGGACTTCATCAATCCAACACAGATGTTCCCATTCTACGTAATGTCTAAACGTAGTACGCAACTTGATCGACTGAGGGATCATCAGTGTGATGTTCATTGTTGCCAGCACCTTGCGTGTAGTACGCTTCATCGGCTTGTGATTCATCGTATTGTCCTTCATAATAGTCAATACCTGTAGAATAATCTAACAAAAAGATTGCACAAAAAGGAGTGAGTTCAAATGAACTCAGCAAGGCAAGTTAACTCATAACAACATAAATAACATACAGCAGAACATAACAAGATGCAATGCAATATGAAATAGATAATGTATGTATGCATCTAAACTCTATGTATGCTGGTCTCTATTGGCAGACATGCTTTAAGTCATAGCACCATACTTCTTTTGGAAGGTCTCAAATCACTCATCATCGGTTGGTAATGGGTCCGGCATCCCTTGGGACATTCCATGGCTGGGGGTTAGGTCACCGCTCTCTTACATCACCATTGGTCTAAATATTGGCGCATGTCAGGGTTAAGCCTAGCCAAATGCAAGTCATCTACTTAGTCACATCAACTCAGTTCCAGATATGTCCATTCCTCGCCCCTGGCGATCCTTTCCGGTATCCTTCCAACTAGAGTTCTCATAATCCCTGAATACGGACTCATCAACCCTATTGGTTTCCACATATGGTAAACGAGAAGCTCTCATGTCCCCTCATTGGTTGGTTACCGGTCTTGAGTGCCCATGAGCCCAAGTCTATCCATATGCAACCCTCCCAATAAATGACCACCACAATGTGATTCCTGTCCTCTCATGGGTTGGTTACCGGTCTTGAGCGCCCATGCATCCCCATTGCTACCACGGGTCGTTCAGTCTCAATACCCTTCCGACTAGGGTCTGATATAACGGGGACATCCTATCCAAACACTGCTAGACAGCCCTAGGTATGACAACCAATGGTTCAGGAAGGTGTCAATGGGCAACCCCAGAAATATCCCATACTATTTCCGTTGATGTCCAAGGACAGCAGTGTCAAAAGGACACCTCTCAAGCCCAGACCATACTTAATCAAACACATACTCAGATCAATCATGACATACAAAATCACCACCTCATCATACAAAGAGAAAGTAAAAGCATAATCCAATCATTAAACAATATGCAGTAATAAGCATTTCATATAATCTTGAATAATGAAAAAGAAAACATAAGTGAAGTGCTACTGTACTTACAATAGTATATCATAAGTATAAAATACAATAACAGTAGTTAAACTCAGAGTTTCTTAAATTAGAAACTAAAGAGTACACGATCTATGTTATTATGAAATAACTGTCCTTACCTTAATTATCGCCGAAGATAATCCAAAGATCAAAGGGAGAGGTTCCAAACTTAGCAATTAAACCCCTAACAATCATAGATACAACATTAGGAAAGAAGCCTAAAAGATTGGAGAGCAAACGAATAAAACTGAGCGAAAAACAGAGCTTCTGTCTTCATTGGTCGATTGATTGGTCTACTGACCCAGTCGACCAATCAGTCAAACAACAGAGTTAATACGAAGTGAATACGGGAAATTTGATCCGAAACTCAATCCATAGGGTTTAGAACTTCATGAAACTTGGAGGAAAACTTTAGGATAGTATTCTAACACTAAGGGAGCAAAGATTGGGCACTAATAATGATTAAGAATACTACCTTCCAATTTGAAATCATGGGTTCCCCAATTGGGTGAAAACCCTAGAATTTGATGAAAAATATACTATGAAAATCAAAGAAAAGACTAGGGATGATTTAGATCTTATCCAAGAAAAAGGTAATCAAAATCAAATACAAGTATGTCATGAAAATTAGATTTAGTCGGCTAAGAAATTAGATCTATAAGAAGGATTAGGGTTTCAAAGGATCTTACAAGAATTAGGGTTGAGATCTCTATGCTGATCATAAACCCTAAAGAAAAGAATGAGATCATGGAAGAGATGGTTGCAAGGATGCAGCATCTTCTTCTAAATCTCGACCAAGAACAAAATCGAAAGATGACGCCAAAAGGATTACTAACCTTGAATTGACAGATCAGAGATGAGAGACTTCAGATCTTGCGGAGAATTCTTCGAAATCACCGAAGAGAGTTTCAAACGAGTCTTCCCACGTTCTTAGAGTGTTTTGGAGGCAGAGGACACTAATAAACACAAAGTGTGTTTAAATAGAGAGTGAAAAACCCTAAAATTGGATTTTCTCGGATTTAACACACAGTTGGTCGAGTGCTTGGTCGACTGGCCCAGTCGACCAATCAATCGACCAATCAGGTCAGCAAAGTCCAAACAAGGAATTGGCAGCTCAAATGAACACCAAACCTAAAGGGCTTTCACACACACATCAAGTGACATACCTAGGGTGTAGAAATGCCTTCAAACCAAGTCAGGTAATACTCCAAGTCTTTCAACTAAACTCATATTCAGTCAGGTGCAGTTTCCTTTCTAGTTCAGAGCAAGTTTCCATAATTGAAATACCAACATCAGTATCCATGGGTTCAGAGTCAAACTTCATATCTTCCACTGAGATGGCCTACAGTTGACTTCTTCCTTTACTCTGGGTCATCAGACCTACAAACAACCGGGTTTCCGGATAAAGGTTAGGGCTGGGATAGGGCTGGATTTCACATTCTCCCCCCCTTAAAAGAAATTTCCTCCTCAAAATTGAAAGCGTACATGAACTTCCAAAAAGGTGAGGAAACTTCTCTTTCATATCTTCTTCCTTCTCCCAAGAAGCTTCTTCGGGGGTATGGTTCTTCCACCTAATCTTCACCAGAGGGATGGTGCGATTCCGTAGTTGCTTGTCCTTCTTATCTAAGACTTCAGCTAGCTCTTCATCATAGGTAAGATCAGCACTAAGTCCTTCGGGTGCTTGTTATCGTATGTGTTCTGGATTCTCTATGTATTTCTGAAGCATCGAAACATGAAACACATTATGCACTGCAGCAAGAGATGGAGGCAAAGCCAAACGATACGCAACAGGTCCAGCTTTTTCCAGAATCTCAAAGGGTCCAATGTAACAAGGGCTAAGCTTTCCTTTGACATTGAATCTCATTACACTCTTCATAGGTGAAACCTTCAAGAAAACTTTCTCCCCAATTTGGAATTCCAAATCGGTTCTTCTCTTATCAGCATTGGATTGCTGTCTTGACTGAGAAGACTTAATCCTTTCTCTAATCATGTTGACCATTGCGCTTGTAGCTTCAATCATTTCTGGACCTAAAACTTTTCTTTCACCAGTCTCAGTCCAATACAAGGGTGTCCTACAAGTATTACCATACAAAGCCTTGAATGGAGCCATGCCTATTGTTGCTTGATAACTTTTGTTATAGGCAAACTCAACCAAAGCTAAGTGTTGATCCCAATTTCCACCCATATGCACTACACAAGATCTAAGCATATCTTCCACGGTTTTAATTGTCCGCTCAGATTGTCCATCAAACTGTGGATGATGAGCTGTACTCAAGTTTAATTTGGTTCCCAAGGCCTTTTGCAAACTGTTCCAAAACCTTGAGGTGAACCTAGGATCATGATCATAAACAATACTCACTGGCACTCCGTGCAGACGAACTACATTATCCACATAAAGCCGAGCTAGCTTATCCAAAGTATGAGTGATCTTCATAGGAATGAAATGGGCTGATTTGGTCAACCTATCGACAATTACCCATACAGTGTCATTACCTTTCCTTGTCCAGGGTAGGCTAGTCACGAAGTCCATAGAGATATCTTCCCACTTCCAACTAGGAATAGGAAGAGGCTGAAGTAATCTAGATGGGGGTTGATGAACGGCTTTCACATGCTGGCAAGTCTCACACTTGAAAACAATCATCAACATTGGCCTTCAAACCAATCCGCCAAAAATGTTCTCTTAAGTCCTTATACATCTTGGTGCTTCTAGGGTGTATTGTAAAGATCGACTAGTGTGCTTCCTTCAATATCTCTTTCTTGATTTCTTCATCAGTTGGCACACAAAGTCTTCCTCTAAACAATAGGGCACCATCCATAGATATACCAAGGTCAAGATCTAAATCAAGATTTGAAGAAGTCTTCTCAATCTTTTCCTTAATTTCCTGATCAGAACCTTGTAGAGCAACAATTCTGTCTCTAAGGGTGGATCTTTGCTGTCATGGCAGAAATAAAAAATCCGAACCTTCAGGGACCACTTCCAAATCAAAACTACAATTGAAGACAACAGAGGTTGACTCAGAGCATTCAAGTTCAGTACTTTCTTCTAACTTTTCCTGCTAAGAGCTTCAGCAACCACATTCGCCTTACCAGGGTGATACTGAATGTCACCATCATAATCAGAGACCAATTCCAACCATCTTCTTTGTCTCATATTTAACTCCTTTTGGGTAAATAAGTATTACAAACTTTTATGATCCATGAAAATAGAAATTTTCTCACCATAGAGGTAATGTCTCCAAATCTTCAAAGCGAAGACAACAACGGCAAGCTCTAAGTCGTGAGTGGGGTAATTCCGCTCATAATCTTTCAGTTGCCGAGAAGTATAGGCTACGACCTTACCATGTTGCATCAACACGAAACCCAAACCAATCTTCGACGCGTCGGTGTAGACTGTCAAACCGCCGGAACTATCAGGAATAGTAAAAACTGGGGCACTTGTCAATCTATCCTTCATTTCTTGGAAATTCTTCTCACACACGTCAGACCAAACAAACTTCTCTTCCTTTCTAGTTAGCTTAGTCATGGGAGAAGCCAACCTAGAAAAGTTCTCGATAAACCTTCTGTAGTACTCCGCCAAACCAAGGAAACTCCTTATTTTCGTCACAGTCTTTGGTCTTTCCCAATCAGCTACTACTTGTACCTTTTTGGGGTCAACATGAATACCTTCAGCTAAAACCACATGGCCGAGGAATACTACCCTCTTGAGCCAGAAATCACACTTGCTAAACTTAGCATAAAGCTTCTTTTCTCGCAGTCTTTGCAAAGTGAAATCTAGATGCCTTGCATGCTCTTCTTCATTCTTCGAGTAAATCAAGATGTCATTGATGAAAACTATCACAAATTTATCAATCACATCATGGAAGACTTGGTTCATGAGGTCCATGAACACAGTAGGAGCATTAGTCAAACCGAAAGGCATGACTCGAAATTCATAATGTCCATACCTTGTTCTAAATGCCGTCTTGAGAATATCACTTGACTTCACTTTCAATTGGTGATATCCAGACCTCAAATCAATCTTTGAGAACACCGCTGCACCCTTCAATTGATCAAAGAGATCATCAATTCTGGGCAGCGGGTATCTATTCTTGATGGTCAGCTTGTTCAACTCACGGTAATCAATGCACAGACGCATACTACCATCCAAGACCAGGGCTCCCCAAGGTGATACACTAGGCTGAATGAAACTTCATTCTAAGAGTTCTTTCAACTGCTTTTGCAACTCTTCCAACTCAGTAGGAGCCATTCTATATGGAGCCTTAGATACTGGGGCACCTCCAGGGATTAGATCAATTGAAAATTCCACTTCTTTATCAGGTGGCACTTTTGACAGATCCTCCGGAAAGACATCAACAAAGTCACATACAATCCTGACTTCCTCTACTTTCTTTTCTTCCTGAACCATTCCTTCAGATGGCATCCCTTCTACTATTGCATAGACTTGCATCAGTGCTGACAAAGTCTTCTTACCAATTCTTCCTTTCTCACCTTGGAATTCAAAAATTGAACTTCGACTAATCTGAAACTGAATTCTCTTTGAAGAACAAAGAATTATAGCATTATGGGTAGTCAACCAATCAATACCCAAAATGATATCAAAATCCTTCATATCCAGAAGTACCAAATTGGCTTCCAAATTCTTCCCATCAATCAAAACAGACCGGTTAACTAATCCTTTATCTAGTTTCACAACAAGTCTAGTAGGTGTACAAATCAATAAACAACTAGATAATTTCTCAGGTGCTAAGTCAGTCTTCTTGATGAATGCAGATGATATGAATGAATGGGAAGCACCCGTATCAAATAACAAAAATGCAGGAATAGAAGCAACAATTAAAGTACCTGTAACCACTTCATGATTCGCATCATGTTCAATACCAGATATACTGAATACTCTACTAGAAGGAGGGATAGGAGTTCTCTTCACTATAGGAGCTGGCTGTTGAACTGGCCTCTTAGGACAGGCATGAACAAAGTGACCAATCTGCTTACAGTAGAAGTAAACAGGGTTACTAGGTCCAACAGGAATAGGTGCAACTGGAGGCTTCTGAACCAAAGGCCTAGGAATAGCATTCACGGGCCTAGCATTCGCATTCATCGGTGGCCGATTCCCACCATACTGCCTAAACTGGCCTGGCTGCTGAAATCCAGAACTCTGACCTACACTCCTAGGCTGAAAAGCAGGAGTAGGGTATGGCATAGGTCTCACAAAGCGCAGATCAGTACGGTCCGCAAATCTAGGATTCCTTGACTGCCAAGGTCTCTGCACTCTAGCATTCTCCTTCTCAGTTTCTTCCAGCTTCTTGGCATTCTGCACCACCTGTGCATAACTTTTGATAGGCTGAACAGTGATGTGAAATCCAGCCCAAACCTAGCCAGGACACCCTATCTATTTTGGGTGAAGAAAGGTTAGTTTAATGTTACATCTTGAAGTTGGACCTTGATTTCAGTGTTCTGTCTCCTTCTTCTCTCTTTTCTTCTTCTTACTGTTCTATCTTGATGTTTTGATTGTGAGAAGGTGTTACACTTCTGTAACTACCTATTCTCTAATCTCCTTATGTCTTAGAGTGAGCCCCCAATCAGTCTATCCATTCCTTGAAACCACATGGTGAATCTCCTCAATTCTTCACTGATTTTGATTGAGTTTTGGACAGCATGATCATTCTACTGTAGCTTCTTTTCTAATTAATGTTTAACATGTTTGATCTTAGCCTTACTGCTGTTCTAATGTACTTCATCTCCTTGAATCAATTCCCCTTTCTTTCTAGCCATTTTAGCCTTCTATGTTGACCATTGATATAAGCATTCTAGTAAGTTTCTATTTTTGATTCCTCTCATTCTAGGATTAGTATTCTTTCGATTTTCTATTTAGTTATTCTTGCCTCTGATATGTTCTTGATATTCCATTAGAGTGAAGCCTTGTTCTCTCTAATTCTTCCCTTGAATCCATGGTGAGTTTGCTATGAGAACCATGCTGTTTCCAATTTAGAAACTCATGTTCCCAAGTAATAAAGTACTTATTTTTGGACCATGGATGATGCCCAATTCATGCTAGATAGTCTTAGTATGTTTATGTGAAGTTCCCTTTCGAATTTCGGATCAATCGGACTTCAAACGAAGAAGTTATGACCAAAACAAAGGCAATCTGTACCTTGCTGTCTCCATTGGTCGACTGATTGGTCGACTGGGCCAGTAGACCAATCCAATCGACCAATGAGATCTGTTTTCCAGATTTAGGTCTTTCTTGCTCTATTTAAGTCCAATCTCGGGATTAGTTCGTCTCCTTTGCCTCCTAAGCCTCTGGAACGAGTTAGAATTCCATTCTAATCAATTTCCTTGCATCCTTGGTTGATCCCTCGCAAGAACTCAAGTAATCTTCTTCCTCTTGCATCAAAGGTATGTCTACACTCTCTTCTTCTTCTCCATCTCTGTTTTTCATTCCTTTTTGGGCTGAGACAGTAGAGAAGATGCTGCATTCTCTGTTGCAAACATCTCTCTACTCATCCCTCATGATCTTCCTAAGGATTAATGGCTAATGCGATGATCTTAACCATGATCATTGCAAGCTTTTGAAGGAATCATGATCTAAATCATGATCTTGTCTTTGTTCATCTTTTGATTCAGATTCTGATCTTCTTAGATCTATTTTATTGATCATATTAGTAGTCAATCGCTGTGTTTTCTTTACAAGAGTTGTAACCTATCAATCTCTAGTTCTTTCTTCTTGATCATACCATGCTTTCTCCAAGAACCATGACTAATACATTTATGGTAAGTTTTGTTTCCTTATTTAGATTCATGTTCTTCAGTCTTAGATCTATTTTTCTTGAAGATCTATGCATGCTTTTCATGATTTCTTTATGACAATCAATGATCCATCATCCTATTGTTCTTGTCTATGATTTCTATCTTGAATTCTTCAAGAACCATGATTGATCTAATTATGGTAACTTTTGTTTCCTAATTTGTAACTTGAAGACTTGATTTGATTAGTGTTTTGAAGTCCTCTATATACTAGGATACATTCATAGTAGTTTCCCCCTTGTTTGGTACCCTTTTGAACCACCAAATTTGGTTCTATATTCTAAAAACTCTAATTTTGAAGGCCACTGTCTCTATTGGTCGACTCATTGGTCGACTGAGACAGTAGACCAATCCAATCGACCAATGAGTACAACAACTCCAGATTTGGTCTGTTTGGGATGTTTTGATATCTTTCCTTCTAGGTTTCTTTCCTAATATGATATATATACTTGTTTAGGACCTTCTTGCCAAGTTTGGGAAGATTCTCCTTGATCCTTGGAGATTCTCTTCAAGTTATATAAGGTAAGGATGGTTACTTCTTTAACAACATAAATTGCATATCTTAGTTTCTATATTTGAATCTTGTTAAGTTATTTCTTTAATTAGATTCTTATAATGTTATACTACTGTGGTACTGTTTTGATATCAGTAGCATTATTTATTTATATTGAATTGACTCATGTATGATTTACTTACCAGTTATATACAGGTTAATTGTACTTATTGATTTCTTTCCATATATGAAGTTACCATATATGTGATGTTATGAATTGATGCTTGTGTATGCTTAAGTATGGTTTGGAAAGGAGAGGTGTCCTTTTGACACTTCTGTCCTTGGACTACTACGGGAATATTATGGGATGTTTCCGGAGATGCCCTCTGGACACCTTCCTAAACTGTTGGATGACATATCTAGGACTGTCTAGTAGTGTTGGGCTAGGATGTCCCGTTATGTCAGACCCTAATCGGAGGGGTATTGAGACCGAACGACCCGTGGTAGCAATGGGGATTCATGGGCGCTCAAGACCGGTAACCAACCCTTGAGAGGATAGGAATCACATTGTGGGGGCCATTTATTGGAGGGTTGCATATGGTTAGACTTGGGCTCACGGGTGCTCAAGACCGGTAACCAACCCGTGAGAGGACGTGAGAGCTTCCCGTTTACCATATGTGGATAACCAGTAGGGTTGATGAGTCCGTAGTCAGGGACTATGAGGACTCTAGTGTGAAGGATACCGGAAAGGATCGCCAGGGGCGAGGAATAGACGTATCTGGATCTGACTTGATGTAACTAAGTAGAAGAAGACTTGCATTTGGCTAGGCTTAACCCTGACATGCGCCAATACTTATACCAAATGGTGATATGAGAGAGCGGTGACTTAAACCCCAGCCATGGAATGTCCCGAGGGATGCCGGACCCATTACCAAACGGCGTTGTGTGATTGACCTTCCCAAAGAAGTATGGTGCTATGACTTAAAGCATGTCTGCCAATAGAGACCAGCATACATAGAGTTAGATTCATACATTCATTGTTTGTCTCATACCATATTGCATTTATGTTTGTTTTGAAATCCTGCCATTTATGTTATTATGGATTTAACTGCCTTACTGGGTTTCTTTCGAAACTCACTCCTTTTGTACCATATCTTTTTTTAGACTTCTCTACAGGTTTGAAATATGATGACGGTCCATATAAGGAAGGGCAAGGTGAAGAAGATGAAGACTATAGATGAAGAAGAGCCGACTGAAGATGTGGATTAGATTTCTCTTGTTTCTTTTAGACTTATCTTTTACCTTACATGTATTAGCTTAGAGGTTTACTTAGATTTCGATCTACCTTCCGCATATGTTGTGGAGTATATTTCCGCTATACTCTACAGATGTCTTTTGATTTGGTATCTTGTTAATTCGCTGTCACGCCCTCCCAGCCGGTACCCTATCTGGCATACCCGAGAGTGTGATCCACAGCCCGAAGATCAGGTATCGAGTGATCAACCTCCCACATAAACAATAACATAATCATGAACAACCATAACAAGAGTGCGGAAGATAAATCATAGATCCAATAATGAAAGAATGAATCATAAACGAAACGGAATAATAGATATAATCAGAGTGTCAAACAGATAAGTAAAGTGAAGCAAAAATCCCACTTTACATCCAGCGGAAAAGTAGCTCGAAAGAATAAACTAGATAAAAGCTAATCCCAGTAGCAAGTACATTGGGTAACTAAATTATTCTCCACTTTGTAGACGACATCCTTGTAGGTGTAGATCTCATAAATAGCACAAGGACGCTTCCACTCAATGGTCGGACTAAGCATCGTACGGAGCATAACCACCCGTGGAATCTTCAGAGTAATTGTGGTAACCGCAATCACCTTCCTGGAGATATGCCTCTTCGCCTTGCGCTTCTTCATAGGGACCGTCATAGTATTCCGTACCTGCAGGATAGTCTAACAACATTGTACAATAAAGGAATGAGTTTCAAAGAAACTCAAGAAGGCGATTAAAATCCATAATAACATAAATGGCAGAATTCCGAACAAACATAAATGCAATATGATATGAGACAAACAATGAATGAATGATTCTAACTCTATGTATGCTGGTCTCTATTAGCAGACATGCTTTAAGTCATAGCACCGTACTTCTTTAGGAAAGTCCACTCACATCCTCAACCATTTAAGATATCTTGGATTCCCTCCAACCATTTAAGATATCTCGGGCGACCGATTGGTAATGGGTCCTTCATCCCTCGAGACAAACCTTGGCAGGGGGTTAAGTCAACACACTCTCTCACAACCATTTGGTATAAGCATCTTGGCGCATGTCGGGTAATACCTAGCCAAATGCAAGTCTTCTACTTGGTTACATCAAGTCGGATCCAGATACTTCCATTCCTCGTCCCCGACGATCCTTTCCGGTATCCTTCACACTAGAGTCCTCATAGTCCCCGATCTACGGACTCACCAACCCTATTGATCATCCACATATGGTAAACGGGAAGCTCTCACGTCCTCTCACGGGTTGGTTACCGGTCTTAAGCGCCCGTGAGCCCAAGTCTAACCATATGCAACCCTACCAATAAATGGCCCCCACAATGTGATTCCTGTCCTCTCACGGGTTGGTTACCGGTCTTAAGCGCCCATGAATCCCCATTGCTACCACGGGTCGTTCGGTCTCAATACCCCTCCGATTAGGGTCCGACATAACAGGACATCCTAGCCAAACACTACTAGACAATCCTATATATGTCATCCAACAGTTTAGGAAGGTGTCCAGAGGGCATCTCCGGAAACATCCCATAATATTCCCGTAGTAGTCCAAGGACAGAAATGTCAAAAGGACACCTCTCCTTTCCAAACCATACGTAAGCATACACATGCATCAATTCATATCATCACATATATGGTAACTCCATATATGGAAAGAAATCAATATTTACAATCATTTGTATAACATTGGTAAGTAAATCATACATGAATCAATTCAATATGAATAAGTAATGCTACCGTAATCAAAGTTATGCAAACAGAGAATATCATTGTAAGAATCTAATTTAGGAAACATATTAATGATATTCAAATATAGAAACTAGATTCATGCTATCTATGTAATTAAGGAAATAACCATCCTTACCTTTTATAACTCGCAAAGAATCCTAAGAAATCAAGTAAGATCTTGGCAAACTTGAGAAGAAGGTCCTAAACAAGTATATACAACATATTAGGAAAGATCCCTAACAGAAAATATAGCAAAGCATCCGAAACGGACCAATTCCGGAGTTGTCTGTACTCATTGGTCGAGTGGATTGGTCGAGTGGTCCAGTCGACCAATCAGTCGACCAATGCAGAAAGAGCTTAGAAAATCATCGAGTTTTGAGATATGAAATCCGAATTTGGTGGGTCAAAAGGGTACTAATCAAGGGGTAGACTACATCAGTAGTATTCTAGCATATAGGGGACCTCAAAACACTAATCAAATCAAGGTATCAAGATCCAAATTAGGAAACAAAAAGTTACCATAAATAAATCAAACATGGATCTTGATGAATTTTGAAATAGAAAACAAGGACAAGAACAATAGGAGGATGGATCATTGCTTTCGGTAATGAAAACATGAAAACATGCATAGGTCTTCATAGAATAAGGCTTAGAAGCATAAATCTAAATAAGGAAATAAAACCTACCATATATGTACTATCATGCATCATGAAGAACACATAGTAAGGTAGAAGAGAACAACTAGAATTCTATGGATTATGGATCATAGAAAGAAAACACAACCATTAACCACTAACATGATCAATGAAAGAAGATCCAAAGAGATCAGAATTCAGATTAGGAAATTAACAGAGATTAAATCATGGTTTGATCATGAATCCTTCAAAAGCTTGCAATGATCATGGTTAAGATCATTGTTCTAGCCTTAAATCCTTAGGATGATCATGAGAACATGTTCGAGATGTTTGCAACAGAGGATGCAAGATCTCTTCTACTGTCTCAACTCAAAAAGGAAAGAAAAACAAAGATGTAGGAGAAGAAGAGAGAGTAGACATACCTTTTGATGCAAAAAGAAGAGTTCCGACGAAGATCCGCCAAGAAAACTCCAAGGATGCAAGAGAGATGACTTGCAGAGGTCTTTGGTCTGCTCCAGAGGGTTTGGAGGCAGCAAATACGAAGTGGACTCGAGGTTAGACTTAAATAGAGCAAGAATCAACCTAATTGCCAAAGACAAGCACCCATTGGTCGAGTGGATTGGTCGAGTGGCCCAGCCGACCAATCAGTCGACCAATGCAAGACAAAGAAGGCCAAAAACAGGGAATTGAAGGCCCAGATCAAATCCAAACCTAAAGGGGTTTTGCACACAAGTCAAGTGACTTACCTAGTAGGTAGAAATGCCTTCAAACCAAGATAGAGAGCACTCCAAGTCCATCAACTAATTAGATCTTCATCGGGATTCTGTTTCCATAAATAGAACCTCATCATCAACCTTCATGGATTCAAAGCCGACACCAAGTCCTCCATCGGGATGGCCCAAAGCTGACTTCTTACTTTACTTCGGGTCATCGGACCTACAAATAACAAGGTTTCCGGGTCAAGGTTAGGGCTGGGTTTCACATTCTCCCCCCTTAAAGAAATTTCGTCCCCGAAATTGAAAGCGCATCCGTGCTTCCAAAGAGGTAAGGAAACTTCTCCTTCATGTCTTCTTCCTTCTCCCAAGAAGCTTCTTCAGGGGGTATGGTTCTTCCACCGAATCTTCACCAAAGGAATGGCGCGATTCCGCAGCCGCTTGTCCTTCCTATCCAGGATTTCGGCCGGTTCTTCATCATAGGTCAAATCAGCACTAAGTCCTTCAGGTGCTTGCTGCAAAATGTGTTCCGGATTCTCTATGTATTTTCGGAGCATCGAAATATGGAACACATTGTGCACACCAGCAAGAGACGGAGGTAATGCTAATCGATACGCAACAGGTCCAACCTTTTCCAAAATCTCGAAAGGTCCAATGTAACGAGGGCTAAGCTTACCCTTAACATTGAATCTCATCACACCCTTCATTGGTGAGACCTTCGGAAAAACTTTCTCTCCAACTTGAAATTCCAAATCGGTCCTTCTCTTATCAAGATAAGATTTTCTGTCTCGATCAAGCAGACTTAATCCTTTCTCTTATCATATCTACCATAGCACTTGTAGCTTCAATCATCTCAGACCTAAGACTTTTCTTTCAACTGCCTCACCAAGACAAAGGTGTCCTACAAGTACTACCATACAAAGCCCTGAATGGAGCCATGCCTATTGTTGCTTGATAACCGTTGTTATAGGCAAACTCAACCAAAGCTAGGTGTTCATCCCAATTACCACCCATATCCACCACGCAAGATCCGAGCATGTCTTCCAATGTCCGAATTGTCCGCTCGCATTGTCCATCGACCGTGGATGATGAGCTGTACTCAAGTTCAATTGGGTTCCCAAGGCCTTCGCAAACTATTCCAAAACCTTGAGGTGAACCTAGGATCACGATCCGAAACAATACTCAAAGGCACACCATGCAGACGAACCACATTATCCACATAAAGCCTGGCTAGCTTATCCAGAGTATGAGTGATCTTCATAGGAATGAAATGGGCTGATTTGGTCAACCTATCAACAATCACCCACACAGTTGTCATTGCCTTTACTTGTCCGAGGCAAGCTAGTCACAAAGTCCATGGAGATATCTTCCCACTTCCAACTAGGAATAGGAAGGGGTTGAAGTAATCCAGATGGAGGTTGTCGGACGGCTTTCACACGTTGGCAAGTCTCACACTTGGCAACAAAATCGTCAACATCCGCCTTTAGACCAATCCACCAAAAATGTTCCTTCAAGTCCTTGTACATCTTGGTGCTTCCGGTGTACAAGAAAGACCGATCGGTGTGCTTCCTTCAATATTTCATTCTTAACTTCATCGTTTGTGCACACACGCCTTCCTCTAAACAACAAAGCACCATCCATGGATATACCAAAGTCGGGATCCGACTCAGATTCGAAGAAATCTTCTCAACTTTGGTCAAAAACTCCTGATCGTAACTCGCAGAGCAACAATCTTATCTCTAAGACCAGATCTTGCCGTCATGGCGTAAAGAATAAAATCAGAATTCTCGTGGACGATTTCCAAACCAAAACTCTCAATAGAAGACCACAATGGTAAACTCAAAGCATTTAAATCCAAAGTCTTCTTCCTGGTTCTTCCTACTAAGAGCATCGGCAACAACATTTGCTTTCCCAGGATGATACCGAATATCACAATCATAATCGGAGACGAGTTCCAACCATCTCCTTTGTCTCATGTTCAACTCCTTTTGGGTAAAGAAGTATTTCAAACTCTTATGATCCGTGAAAATGGCAATCTTCTCACCGTAAAGATAATGTCTCCAAATCTTCAAAGCAAAGACAACGGCGGCAAGTTCTAGATCGTGAGTGGGGTAATTCCGCTCATAATCCTTCAATTGCCGAGAAGCATAGGCTACGACCTTGCCATGTTGCATCAAGACACAACCCAAACCAATCTTTGACGATCGGTATAAATCGTCATACCACCGGAACTATCGGTATAGTCAAAACCGGGGCACTTGTCAATCTATCCTTCAACTCCTGAAAATTCTTTTCACAAAGCGCCGACCAAACAAACTTCTCTTCTTTCCCGGTCAACTTAGTCATAGGAGCAGCCAACCGAGAAAAGTTCTCAATAAACCTTCGGTAGTAACCCGCCAATCCAAGAAAACTTCTTATTTCCGTTATCGACTTCGGTCTCTCCCAATCAGCCACAGCTTGGACCTTTTCAGATCGACACGAATACCTTCGGCTGAAACTACATGACCAAGGAAAACCACTCTCTTAAGCCGTAAATCACACTTGCTAAACTTAGCAAACAACTTCTTTTCCCGCAACCTTTGCAAAGTGAAACTTAGATGACTCGCATGCTCTTCTTCGCTCTTCGAATAGATCAAGATGTCATCAATGAAAACAATCACAAACTTATCAAGCACATCATGAAATACTCGGTTCATGAGGTCCATGAACACCGCAGAGCATTGGTCAATCCGAAAGGCATGACTCTAAACTCGTAGTGACCATACCGCGTTCGGAAAGCCGTCTTGAAGATATCACTAGACTTCACTTTCAATTGGTGATATCCGGACCTTAAGTCAATCTTCGAGAACACAATCGCACCCTTCAACCGATCGAAGAGATCATCGATTCGGGCAGTGGATATCTATTCTTGATAGTCAACTTATTCAACTCACGGTAGTCGATGCACAAGCGCATACTACCGTCTTTCTTCTTGACGAACAAGACCGGAGCTCCCCAAGGTGACACACTAGGCTGTACGAAACCTCTATCAATGAGCTCATTCAACTGATTTTGCAACTCTTTCAACTCAAGAGGAGCCATCCTATACGGAGCTTTAGATACCGGAGCGGCACCAGGGACGAGATCAATAGAGAATTCGACATCTCTCGTCCGGAGGCACTCCCGATAGATCATCGTGGAAGACATCAACAAAGTCGCAGACAACTCGACTTCGTCGACTCTTTTCTCCACTATACCCTTGCCTTCAGATGAAGCATCATCCACTAGGGCATAGACTTGCATCAAGGCAGACAAGCACCTTCTTACAAACCCTTCTCTTTTCACCTTGAAATTCAAAGACCGGACTTCCACAAATATGGAACTGAATCTTCTTTGAGGAACAAAGGAACACAGCTTTATGGGCTGTCAACCAATCAATTCCCAAAATAACATCGAAGTCCTTCATGTCAAGAATCACAAAATTGGCTTCCAAGTTCTTCTCACCAATCAACACAGGACATTTAGATAACCCCTTATCTAGTTTCACAACAGACCAAAGAGGTGTACTAATCAATAAACAACTAGACAACTTCTCGTGGATTAGGTTAGTCTTCTTGATGAATGCAGATGACATGAACGAATGAGATGCACCCGTATCAAATAAGACAAATGCAGAAATAGAAGCGACTAACAATGTACCCGTAATCACATCATGGCTTGGATCCCGCTCAGCATCGGAAATACTGAAAACTCTACCAGAGGGAGGAGCAGGAGCACTCTTCACCATCGGGGCAGCTGTCTGGCAGGTGCCGCTTCGGACAGCACGAGCAAAATGACCAGCTTGCTTGCAGAGAAGCAAACAGATTGCCGGATCCAACAGGGTGGCTGCAACAGAGGACTTCGAACAAAAGGCCTTGCACTCGCACTTGCACTTGCACTTGCATTTGCTGGTGGTCGGTTTCCGCCATACCGTTTAAACCGGCCGGGCTGCTGAAAACCCGTGTTTCGACCTACACTCTTAGCCCGAAAGGTAGGAGTGGGGTAGGGTGTAGGTCTCACATAACGACGGTCATTGCGATCCACCACACTGAATTCCTTGACCGCCAAGGCTTTCGCACACGAGCACTTTCCTTCTCTCGTTTCTTCCAACTTCTTCGAGTTCTCGCACCACTTGAGCATAGCTCACTATAGGCCGGATCGTGAGATAAGCTTTAATGGCAGTGGGCGCAGTCCTTTGAAGAACTTCTTTGCTTTGGCGAGGTCTTCCTTCAAAGAATCTGGAGCAAAGAAATGAAGCTCCTCGAACTTCGTTGGTACTCCAACACGTACAAAGTTCCTTGAGTCGAATCATAAACTCAGCCTTCCTTTGCATCCTTCACCGCCTCGGGAAAGTAGTTCATACAAAAAGCCTCTTTGAATAACTCCCAAGTTACAACTCCCGCATGCAAACCTTCCAAAACAGACGAGTGGAGATCCACCATGCATCAGCCTTCTTGTTGCAACTTCGCTCAAAGAAACAAAATCTTCCGAGCTTCCGAGCATTGCAGATGCCGGAAAGCCTTCTCCAACTCACGAAGCCACTTGTTAGGAAACAAGGGGTCCTTGGTAACACCAAGAAAAGTGGGTACTTGCATCTTCGTAAAACTCTCCATCAAAGTAGTATGAGGAGTTCCAGCCTAAACCTCCCGCATTCAGATCGCGGCATGAGGATTCACATTAGCACCAGCCCGGGTCTCATTATGCAGAGTCATGAAACCCACCAACATCCGGTTGAATTGAGCCGCTTGTCGCCGCATCATATTGCCCATAATATTGGCAATATCTCTCAAACTTCCAACATTCGGGGCACCAGTGGATCTCATGAGTACCCCGATCAGCATTTGGTATCTCACCACCTCCATGAGGTACTTCACCACCTCCCCGAGGTATTTCACCACCTCCATGACCACCGGATTCACCACGCCCACTTCTCGTAGTAACCATTCTCGCAAAAACCGAGAACATCAAAATACCGAATTCTCGAAGATTCAACATAAACCACAAGTCCAAATGATTTGAAAACTTAAATCATGCTCAAATATATCCATATAGTCATCAAACAATATTCCATAAGGCAAAAATCACATTTTCCAAAAATTCAACAGCAAATGAGGTCACCGTGACCATTGGTCGAGTGGTTGGTCGAGTGACCCACCGACCAATCGCCGACCAATGAAGACAGAATACGAAAATTCGCATTATAAGCCTCATTTCCACATTCCAACCTCATTCTAACTTCTTCCAAAGGTGAGAGAGCTCTAGGGAAAATATCCAAGAGTTCCCACAAGTGTTCTTGAGGTGATTTAGTGCTTCAACAACAACAACACAACACACCATCTTCACAAACAAGGTAAATCTCTCATTCTTTCTTCCATTTTCATCTTCTCATGCTTGCATTTCAATAAAACCATGCTTTACTTGTATCCAATGCTAGAAATCATGCTTAGGAATGCTTAGAAACATATTCCCTAGGTTTTAAACACAATGACATGCATAGACAACAAGTTTTAACACATTTGGTGCTCATCTCGCAAAGTTTTATACCGAAATCGATATCTTTAGAAAAATTTCGTTTTCTCTCAAACCGCTTGAAATTTTCGCACGAGATCAAATGCTACATGCTCAAGATGACATTGTAGATAGGTCCATACAATTTGATTTAACCAATTTCAACTTTTCAAAAATCCAATTTTGACCTAAATTGCAAAATCCCCAAATTTCTTCTTGCTGAATTTTTCGCTTTAATCCATGTTTTCGATCGATTTTCATCAAAACAACTTCATAGACATGAAATTCCAAGTATTGTGCACATGCTAGTATGTTCAAATCAAATTTCCCCCAAATTTGAAATTTTCCGAAAAATTACGAAAATACCCTTTTGGCTCAAATCTTGAAATAGCACTAATTGGAATTGTCTCTTGTCTCTTCCACAGATACATCATGCAGAGGGGAGGACGAGGAGGAGGTAGAGGTAGAGGTCGCATCGTAGGTGCTCTCAGGGGCAGAGGTCAGGTTCCTTTCGAGCCCAGAGAGGAGGTTAGGAGACCGGACCTATTTGACACACCTCGAGCCGAGTTTCGTACGAGGCCTACTTCAGCTATTGTAACATCGAGATGGGGCGTCTACTTCACTTACGCCAGCTCGTAGCCTTCAGATCCGGCAGAGGTTCGACACTTTACAAAGTGGACTCACCTCTTCACCGAGGATTTGCCGGTATACCCGGAGCTAGTGAGGTTGTTCTTCAAAGCAACCTTACTTACACAGAGGAGGCTCGGGGCCGTGGACATCCACTCGACTTGTCCTCGGGAGCAGTGGTCCACCGGACTCGATTCGCTTCTCTACCCGGACATCGGCCGAGATCTTGCAGGTCCCTTACTACCCACAAGCAGTGTGTGTGGATACCCGCAGGAGCAGCACCGGGACAGCCATCCGATGCCGTACGAGCTTCGCGAGATATGCTCTACGCTATGGGATAGCCGCCGATGCTTCACACCGTGGACTAGCGGACGGATGACGGGTTCTGCACGTATTATCGGTCGCATAGTCGGCCGGAACATCATGCCGAAAGCCGGACATCACCATCGGGTCACGTTGATGGAGGCCTTGGTCATTTACCGCATCTACATGGGCTTCGAGATCGATCTCTCCTACATCATTCAGCAGGTCATGCCGGACTTAGTTCTCGCGGCCTAGCATGCGGAACCTTTGCTATGGGAGGCTTCGACTTTGATCTTCGGGCATTTCGGGGTGAGTTTCGAGGATACTCCGATGGACACTAGATCACGAGGGATACCCCATTGGGACTCGGACCATTCGACGATGAGACTACATCGGTTAGAGAGATCTCCCGGTCCAGAGGGTGAGGATGATGATGAATCGAGGATGAGGATGAGGGATCAGAGGATGGAGGAGAGGATATCGGTCCCGATAGTGATGATCAGGCCGGAGATGATACAGATATGCGCGAGGCCGAGCCCGTGCATCACGAGTTTCCTTCATCACACTTCGAGGCAGGTGGCCCTTCACATGCGGTTCCGGAGACTTCGGATCTTGGTGCACAGATGAGATCGATGACTTCCATGCTAGAGAGGATGGAGGTCAGACAGAGCAGATGTACGAGAGGATGGAGTCTTGACAGACGAGATAGAGCATCGGGTGACTCAGCCTAGCGAGAGGAGTTCGGAGCATATAGAGATCGAGTAGATCACCTAGATAGACCGTACCTTAGGATTTCCCATTTATGCATTTCAGATGTAATCATTGTAAAAACTTTTGAAATTAATGAAGTTCATTTTGTTTCTCTTTAATTATTGTATGTTATGCACTTTTCTTTTCCTTGCATTAGTGTCATTTGTTCAAGTATAATTATGGTATGTTATTCAGAAATGTTCTGTTATGCCTCAAAGTTCAAGTTTCTAATTCAGTGTTCTATTATTCACTTCTAAGAGTAGAAGAGTCACTTCGGATCAATGACTCGAGAATGTTCAGTTGTTGCCTTTTGTGGTTAGGATCTCCTCGAACCTTGGGCTCGATACCAATCATTCACGCCCTCCCAGCCGGTACCCTATCCGGCATACCCGAGAGTGTGATCCACAGCCCGAAGATCAGGTATCGAGTGATCAACCTCCCACATAAACAATAACATAATCATGAACAACCATAACAAGAGTGCGGAAGATAAATCATAGATCCAATAATGAAAGAATGAATCATAAACGAAATGGAATAATAGATATAATCAGAGTGTCAAACAGATAAGTAAAGTGAAGCAAAAATCCCACTTTACATCCAGCGGAAAAGTAGCTCGAAAGAATAAACTAGATAAAAGCTAATCCCAGTAGCAAGTACATTGGGTAACTAAATTATTCTCCACTTTGTAGACGACATCCTTGTAGGTGTAGATCTCATAAATAGCACAAGGACGCTTCCACTCAATGGTCGGACTAAGCATCGTACGGAGCATAACCACCCGTGGAATCTTCAGAGTAATTGTGGTAACCGCAATCACCTTCCTGGAGATATGCCTCTTCGCCTTGCGCTTCTTCATAGGGACCGTCATAGTATTCCGTACCTGCAGGATAGTCTAACAACATTGTACAATAAAGGAATGAGTTTCAAAGAAACTCAAGAAGGCGCTTAAAATCCATAATAACATAAATGGCAGAATTCCAGAACAAACATAAATGCAATATGATATGAGACAAACAATGAATGAATGATTCTAACTCTATGTATGCTGGTCTCTATTGGCAGACATGCTTTAAGTCATAGCACCGTACTTCTTTAGGAAAGTCCACTCACATCCTCAACCATTTAAGATATCTTGGATTCCCTCCAACCATTTAAGATATCTCGGGCGACCGATTGGTAATGGGTCCTTCATCCCTCAGGACAAACCTTGGCAGGGGGTTAAGTCAACACACTCTCTCACAACCATTTGGTATAAGTACTGGCGCATGTCAGGGTAATACCTAGCCAAATGCAAGTCTTCTACTTGGTTACATCAAGTCAGATCCAGATACTTCCATTCCTCGTCCCTGACGATCCTTTCCGGTATCCTTCACACTAGAGTCCTCATAGTCCCCGACTACGGACTCACCAACCCTATTGATCATCCACATATGGTAAACGGGAAGCTCTCACGTCCTCTCACGGGTTGGTTACCGGTCTTAAGCGCCCGTGAGCCCAAGTCTAACCATATGCAACCCTACCAATAAATGGCCCCCACAATGTGATTCCCTGTCCTCTCACGGGTTGGTTACCGGTCTTAAGCGCCCATGAATCCCCATTGCTACCACGGGTCGTTCGGGTCTCAATACCCCTCCGATTAGGGTCCGACATAACAGGACATCCTAGCCAAACACTACTAGACAATCCTATATATGTCATCCAACAGTTTAGGAAGGTGTCCAGAGGGCATCTCCGGAAACATCCCATAATATTCCCGTAGTAGTCCAAGGACAGAAATGTCAAAAGGACACCTCTCCTTTCCAAACCATACGTAAGCATACACATGCATCAATTCATATCATCACATATATGGTAACTCCATATATGGAAAGAAATCAATATTTACAATCATTTGTATAACATTGGTAAGTAAATCATACATGAATCAATTCAATATGAATAAGTAATGCTACCGTAATCAAAGTTATGCAACAGTAGAATATCATTGTAAGAATCTAATTTAGGAAACATATTAATGATATTCAAATATAGAAACTAGATTCATGCTATCTATGTAATTAAGGAAATAACCATCCTTACCTTTTATAACTCGCAAAGAATCCTAAGAAATCAAGTAAGATCTTGGCAAACTTGAGAAGAAGGTCCTAAACAAGTATATACAACATATTAGGAAAGATCCCTAACAGAAAATATAGCAAAGCATCCGAAACAGACCAATTCCGGGAGTTGCTGTACTCATTGGTCGAGTGGATTGGTCGAGTGGTCCAACGACCAATCAGTCGACCAATGCAGACAGATAGCTTAGAAAATCAGAGTTTTGAGATATGAAATCCGAATTTGGTGGTTCAAAAGGGTACTAATCAAGGGGTAGACTACATCAGTAGTATTCTAGCATATAGGGGACCTCAAAACACTAATCAAATCAAGGTATCAAGATCCAAATTAGGAAACAAAAAGTTACCATAAATAAATCAAACATGGATCTTGATGAATTTTGAAATAGAAAACAAGGACAAGAACAATAGGAGGATGGATCATTGCTTTCGGTAATGAAAACATGAAAACATGCATAGGTCTTCATAGAATAAGGCTTAGAAGCATAAATCTAAATAAGGAAATAAAACCTACCAAATATGTACTATCATGCATCAAAAAAAACACATAGAAAAGGAAAAAAAAAAAAAAAAAATTATGGGTATGGAAAAAAAAAAAAAAAAAAAAAAACATTAACAAAAAAAAAAAAAAAAAAAAAAAAAAAAAAAAAAAGAGGGGGAAAAAAAAAAAAAAAAAAAAAAAAAAAAAAAGGGGTATTTAAAAAAAAAAAAAAAAAAAGGAATAAGGAAGGGTTAAAAGATTAATTTTTTATTTTTTAATTTAAGGGGGGCATGAGAACATGTTCAGAGATGTTTGCAACAGAGGATGCAGCATCTCTTCTACTGTCTCAACTCAAAAAGGAAAGAAAAACAAAGATGTAGGAGAAGAAGAGAGAGTAGACATACCTTTTGATGCAAAAAGAAGAGTTCCGACGAAGATCCGCCAAGAAAACTCCAAGGATGCAAGAGAGATGACTTGCAGAGGTCTTTGGTTCGTTCCAGAGGGTTTGGAGGCAGCAAATACGAAGTGGACTCGAGGTTAGACTTAAATAGAGCAAGAATCAACCTAATTGCCAAAGACAGCACCCATTGGTCGAGTGGATTGGTCGAGTGGTCCAGTCGACCAATCAGTCGACCAATGCAGACAGCAAGGCCAAAACAGGGAATTGAAGGCCCAGATCAAATCCAAACCTAAAGGGGTTTTGCACACAAGTCAAGTGACTTACCTAGTAGGTAGAAATGCCTTCAAACCAAGATAGAGAGCACTCCAAGTCCATCAACTAATTAGATCTTCATCAGGATTCTGTTTCCATAAATAGAACCTCATCATCAACCTTCATGGATTCAAAGCCAGACACCAAGTCCTCTACTGGGATGGCCCAAAGCTGACTTCTTACTTTACTTCGGGTCATCGGACCTACAAATAACAAGGTTTCCGGGTCAAGGTTAGGGCTGGGTTTCACATTCGCACTCTGATATTCTTAGTGATCCTTCTGAGATCCTTTCTTGACTTTTATTATAAATTACTTGAACATTATGATTTGTTCTTGCTTTTGATTATGTTATTGTGCTAAATGGATATGATTGTTCCTAAACTTGATCTTTTGGGCTGTGGATCACACTCTCGGGTATGCCAGTTAGGGTACCGGCTGGGAGGATGTGACAAGTGAGATATGCCTTGATTGTAGGTCGCAATCCCTTGAAGAATTTATTTGCTTTGGCAATGTCAAGCTTCAAGGAGTCAGGAGCAAAGAAATGAAGCTCCTCAAACTTCTATTGGTACTCCAACACAGACAATTCTCCTTGTGTAAGAGCCATAAATTCAACCTCCTTCGCATCTTTCACTGCTTCCTAAAAATAGTTCTTGCAGAAAGCCTCTTTGAACAAATCCCACGTCACAACGCCCGCATGCAAACCTTCCAAAATAGGCCGGGTGGAAGTCCACCAAGCGTCAGCTTCATGTTGCAGCTTCTGCTCAGCAAACAATTTTTTTTGGGCCTCAGTACATTGCAGGTGTCAGAAAGCTTTCTCCAACTCAAGTAGCCACTTGTAAGGAAACAAGGCATCCTTGGATACTCCAATGAAGTTGGACACTTACAACTTCAGGAAACTCTCCATCAAACGGGTATGAGGAGTTCCGGCTAACCTTTCCGCATTCAGAACTGCGGCATGAGGATTCCCGTCGGCACCAACACGAGTCTCATTGTGCAGAGTCATGAAACCCATCAGCATCTGATTGAACTAGCCTGCTTGTTGCTGCATCATATTGCCCATAATGTTGGCAATATCGCGGAAACTTCCAACGTTCAGGGCACCGGGTACATCAGGGGTACCTTGGTCACCAGTGTTGGTCTGTTGATCATGACCACCGATTGGTATCTCGCCACTTCCGTGACCACTGGATTCACCACGCCCACTTCTTACAACCATTCTGCAAAAACCAAATTGTCAAAAACACCGAATTTCGAAGTTTTGACATCATCCACAAGTCCAAATGATTAAGAATCTTAAATCATGCTCAAATACATCCATTTAGTCATCAAACAATCAATCATGGGACAAAAATCACATTTTTCCAAAATTCAATAGAATTTGGAGCTACTGGGTCCATTGGTCGATTGATTGGTCAATTGACCCAGTCGACCAATCAAGACAGCACGCGAAAATCAAGGTTTTAAGTGCCAAAATCCCATTCAAACTCATTCCAAACATTGCAAACTTGAGAGGGAGCTCTGGGGAAGAAGTGCTAAGGTATTTCTAAGTGGTTTCCAAGTAGTTTGGTGCTTCAAGAACAACACTACAACACTCATTCATCATCACACAATGTAAACACTCATTCTCATTCTCAATTTCATCTTCTCATGCTTGCATTTCATCAAAATCCATGTTTTACTTGTGTCTAATGTTAGAAATAATGCTTAGGAACACTTAGAAACATGTTCCATGAGTTTTTAGCACAATGCCATGCTTAGACAACAAGTTCTAACAAAATCTTGAATTTTCACATCGTTAACGCAACCGAAATCGCCAAACTTTAGAAAAACTTCGATTTCTCACAAACCGCTTGGAGTTTTCTCACGAAATCAAATGCTACAAGCTTAGAATGATATTTTGAATGTGTACATGTAGTTTGATTCCACCAATTTCATAATTTTCAAAAATCCTATTTTGACCTAGGATGCAAAATCCCCAATTCCTTCTTTCTGAATTTTTAACTTTAAACCAAGATTTCAATCGATTTCTTCAAATAAACTTCATAATCAGCGTATGTTCAATTTGCATTTTCCCCAAATTTTCAATTTTGATGAAAATTACGAAAATGCCCTTCTGGCTAAATTTTCGAAACAACACTAACAAGCAAAGTCTTTTGTCTTTTCCACAGACATTCATCATGTAAAGAGGAGGACGTGGTAAAGGCATGATAGTTGGTGCTAGGCGAGGCAAAGGTCGAGTTCCAGCTCAGCCTAGAGCAGAGGTACTTCGGCTCGACAGATTTTATACACCGTAGGAGTACAAGGCGTACTTCGGGTACTGTCACATAGAGTACAGGCGGCTGCTTCACTTACGGGAGCTGAGGGTGTTCAGGATCCGACAGAGATTCGACACCCTAGGGTGGACTCATCTTTTCACAGCGGATTTGCCAGTCTACTCATAGCTAGTGAGGTTGTTCTTCAGTAACCTCACGTCTATCGAGGAGGCCAGAGGACAGGGTTGTCCTTTCAGACTGATTCTTGAGAGCAGGGTCATGGAGACACAGATCCGGTTCTCTACTAGGACACTGGCACATATTCTTCAGGTGCCTTACTATTCACATCAGTGCCTATGGATACCTTCAGGAGCTGAGGTGGACCGTTACTTGCTACCCTACGAGCTTCATGAGATATGTGCCACGCTTTGGGATAGCTCAGAGTGTTACCTTCCGCAGAACAGCGGATAGATGATGGATTTGGCTCAGATTATCGGTTGCATTGTGGGCCGAAACATCATGCCGAAGGCTGGACATCACCACAGGGTTACAGTGATTGAGGCCGTAGTCATCAACCAGATCTACATGGGATTTCAGATTGACTTGTCCTACATCATACAGAACGTCATGATAGACCTAGTGGTGCATCCGAGTATGAGGATCCTTTGTTTCGGGAGATTATTGACATTAGTCTTCTAGCACTTCGGGGTGGATCTAGTGGGAGCAGATGCAGTCACTAGAGCACTGGGTACACTATTGGGACGAGGACCATCAGACATATGCGGCTTATCCAGACTGTGAGATCTCCAGGTCCAGAGGGTGAGGAGGAGACAGATGAGGATGAGGATGAGGTAGAGGTTCCAGCAGATGAGGGTGATGCTGGTCCAGATTCTGATGATCAGGCAGCGGAGGACACAGAGATGCATGAGGCTAATCCAGAGTATTAGGAGATTCCCAGATCACCAGATTTTGAGACTAGAGGCCCTTCACACTCAGTCCCAGGGACTTCTGATTTAGGTGCAAAGATGACATTTGATACTTTGAGATGCATACACCTATTCACGGAGGATCTACCGGTGTACACGGAGTTAGTTCGACTGTTTTACAACAATCTGACTTCATTCAAGGAGGGTCAGGGTGGTCAAATGGAGTTAGTGATAGCGAGTCAGGTCAGAGGGACTCATATCAGATTTTCCATGAGCACATTGGCAAAGATCTTTGATGTACCTCATTACCCACATGCATGTGTGTGGATATCAGGAGGTGAGGAGTTCAGCTGACACTTACTTCAATATATGAGTTGGATGAGATCTGTGCTACGCTATGGGCTGATCGTCGATGCTATCGTCCTAGGATCAGTGGTGAGATGATTCCATCAGCTAGAGTCATCAGATGGATCGTAGGGAGGAACATTATACCGAGAGCAGGACATCACCACGTGGTCACTGTATTGTGTATTATTAAGATAACCAGTTATGCTTCATTAATTAAGTTTCTAATCCAAGTGTTCTATTATTCACTTCTAAGAGTAGATGAGTCACTTCTGGATCTATGACTCAGGAATGTTCCGTTATTGTTTTCTATGGTTAGGATTTCCTTCAACTTTGGGCTCTGATACCACTTTGTCACATTCCCCCAGCTAGTACCCTAACTGGCATACCCGAGTGTGTGATCCACAGCCCCGAAAATCAAGTATCGAGGAAATCATCCTCCCGCATATGCAATAACATAATCATGAACAGAAAATAATCAACGTTTCAATGATATAAACAAAAGATCTAAATCAGGAAATGAATATCAATATAATCAGAGTGCGGAAAATGATAGCAGATGTAAGCACATAAAAAAGAAGTAGAGTGAGGCGGAAACTCACTCCACAGTTACAGCAGAATGTAGCACGGAAGTCTAAAAGAATTACAATTGTTTCTAAAGGAAAGTAAGGAAAGAAAATCAAACTGAACTACGAGTTTTCTATTCTATAGATAAGTTCTTCAAAAATAATGACTTCATCAATCCAACACAGATGTTCCCATTCTACGTTATGTCTAAACGTAGTACGCAACTTGATCGCTCGATGGGTCATCAGTGTGATCTTCATTGTTGCCAGCACCTTGCGTGTAGTACGCTTCATTGGCTTGCGCTTCATTATATTGTCCTTCATAATAGTCAATACTTGTAGAATAATCTAACAAAAAGATTGCACAAAAAGGAGTGAGTACGAATGAACTTAGCAACGCAAGTTAACTCCTAACAACATAAATAACATACAACAGAACATAACAAGATGCAATGCAACATGAAACAGATAATGTATGTATGCATCTAAACTCAATGTATGCTGGTCTCTATTGGCAGATATGCTTTAAGTCATAGCACCATACTTCTTTGGGAAGGTCTCAAATCACTCATCATCAGTTCGTAATGGGTCTGGCATCCCTCGGGACATTCCATGGCTGGGGAATAGGTCACAGCTCTCTCACATCACCATCGGTCTAAGTATTGGCGCATGTCAGGGTTAAGCCTAGCCAAATGCAAGTCATTACTCAGTAACATCAACTCAGATCCAGATACGTCCATTCTTCACCCCTGGCGATCCTTTTCGGTATCCTTCCATTAGAGTCCTCATAGTCCCTGACTACGGACTCATCAACCCTATTGGTTATCCACATATGGTAAATAGGAAGCTCTCATGTCCCCTCACGGGTTGGTTACCAGTCTTGAGCGCCCATGAGCCCAAGTCTATCCATATGCAACCCTCCCAATAAATGGCCACCACAATGTGATTCATGTCCTCTCACGGGTTGGTTACCGGTCTTGAGCGACCATGAATCCCCATTGCTACTACGGGTCGTTCAGTCTCAATACCCTTCCCACTAGGGTATGATATAACGGGGACATCCTATCCAAACACTGCTAGACAACCCTAGGTATGACAACCAATGGTTCAGGAAGGTGTCAATGGGCAACCCTGGAAATATCCCATACTATTTCTGTTGATGTCCAAGGACAAAATTGTCAAAAGGACACCTCTCAATCCCAAACCATACTTAATCAAACACATTCTCAGATCAATCATGACATACAAATCAACACCTCATCATACAAAGAGAATGTAAAAGCATAATCCAATCATTAACAATATGCAGTAATAAGCGTTTCATATAATCTTGAATAATGAGAAAGAAAACATAAGTGAAGTGCTACTGTACTTACAATAGTATATCATAAGTATAAAATACAATAATAGTAGTTAAACTCAGAGTTTCTTAAATTTGAAACCAAAGAGTACGCAATCTATGTTATTATGAAATAATTGTCCTTACCTTAATTATCGCCGAAGATAATCCTAAGATCAAAGAGAGAGGTTCCAAACTTAGCAATTAAACCCCTAACAATCATAGATACAACATTAGGAAAGAAGCCTAAAAGATTGGAGAGCAAACGAATAAAACTGAGCGAAAATCAGAGCTTCTGTCTTCATTGGTCGATTGATTGGTCTACTGACCAGGTCAACCAACAGAGTCAGTACGAAGCAAATACGGGAAATTTGATCCGAAACTCAATCTACAGGGTTCAGAACTTCACAAAACTTGGAGGAAAACTTTAGGATAGTATTCTAACACTAAGGGAGCAAAGATTGGGCACTAATAATGATTAAAAATACTACCTTCCAATTTGAAATCATGGTTTCCCCAATTGGGTGAAAACCCTAGAATTCAATGAAAAATATACTATGAAAATCACAGAAAAGACTAGGGATGATTTAGATCTCATCCAAGAAAAAGGTAATCAGAATCAAATACAAGTATGTCATGAAAATTAGATTTAGTCAGCTTAGAAATTAGATCCATAAGAAGGATTAGGGTTTCAAAGGATCTTACAAGAATAAAGGTTGAGATCTCTATGCTGATCATAAACCCTAAAGAAAAGAATGAGATCATGGAAGAGATGGTTGCAAGGATGCAGCATCTTCTTCTAAATCTCGACCAAGAACAAAATCAAAAGATGATGCCAAAAAGATTACTAACCTTGAATTGACAAATCGGAGATGAGAGACTTCAGATCTTGCGGAGAATTCTTCGAAATCACCGAAGAGAGTTTCAAATGAGTCTTCCCATGTTCTTAGAGTGTTTTGGAGGCAGAGGGCACTGAGAAACACAAAGTGTGTTTAAATAGAGAGTGAAAAACCCTAAAATTGGATTTTCTTGGATTTAACACAAAGTTGGTCGAGTGCTTGGTCAACTGGCCCAGTCGACCAATCAATCGACGAATCAGGTCAACAAAGTCAAAACAAGGAATTGGAGGATCAAATGAACACCAAACCTAAAGGGCTTTCACACACACATCAAGTGACATACCTAGGGTGTAGAAATGCCTTCAAACCAAGTCAGATAATACTCCAAGTCTTTCAACTAAACTCATTTTTAGTCAGGTGCATTTTCCTTTCTAGTTCAGAGAAAGTTTCCATAATTGAAATACCAACATCAACATCCATGGTTTCAAAGTCAAACTTCATATCTTCCACTGAGATGGCCAACATTTGACTTCTTCCTTTACTCCGGGTCATCGGACCTACAAACAACTGGGTTTCCGGGTCAAGGTTAGGGCTGGATTTCACAACCAGGTCCCAAGGATGAGTCTGAGTCTGAGGATGAGGTGGCACCAGTAGATGAGGGACTGGATGCTGCATATTTTGATGATCATGATGAGGAGGATACAGAGATGCATGATGCCGATCAGGATGATCAGGGGATTCCTGCACAACACTTTGAGGTAGGGGGCCCATCATATGCCGCTCCAAAGACACCCGACTTACATGCACAAATGCTTTCCATGACTTCTATGCTAGAGAGGATGGAGGTCAGGTAGGAGCAGGCGTATGAGAGGATATAGTCGAGGCAGACACAGATGTATGAGAGGATGGATGCAAGGTTTACACAGATGTATGAGAGGTTAGAGGTTAGGCATGCACAGATATAGTCCAGACAGGGGCTTATGCAGTCTCAGCTCACCAAGATTTCCGATGATGTACAAGCATTTCGAGATCAGAGGTGGTCTCCAAGATAGACTTATTGTACTAGGATTCCAATTATGCTTTTCATATGTAATTTGATGTAAAACTTTCTTAAGTTAATGAAATTCGCCTTTGTTTCAATTTATTATTGTGCATTATTCACTTTTCTTTTTATTTCATTAAGTGGTGTTTGTTATTTTATAATTATTGTATATTATTCAACAATCACTTATACTTCATTAATTAAGTTTCTAGTCCAAGTTATCTATTACTCACTCAAAAAATACAGGAGTCACTTCTGGATCTATGACTTGGGAACGTTCCGTTATCGTTTCTGTGGTTGGGGTTTCACTTGAACTTGGGCTCTAATACCACTCTGTCACATCCACCCAGCCGGTACCCCATCAGGCATACCTGGGTATGTGATTCACAGCCCCAAGGATCAAGTATCGAGCAACCATGCCTCCCACATACGCGAAAACACAATCATGAACAATGATAATCAAGGTAAAAGCATAAAATAAAAGAATCATGAATAAGATAAAATAGATAATCAGAGTGCGGAATAAAGATGATACCAAGTGTATAAAGATAATTCAAAAAGAGAGAGAGAGAAAGAGAGAGAGAGTGATCGGAAGTCACTTCCTCAATGGCAGCAGAAAGTAGATCATTCAAGTTAAGGTTACAAAACCAACTCCTAAAGAGTATATCAAAAAAGTTAAATTACAGATCCAGTCTTAATAAGAATTCAAAAAGTAGCATTAAACAAATGTTTCTTCAGTCACATATAGTATGTCCTCATAACTAAAAATATCAGAAGTCCCAAGACAGCTGCTCCCACACCAATGTCAGGCTAATCCTGATGTGAAGCATAATCCTCTTCGGTACCCTCACCGAGATCTTCGTAGTAGCCACTACCCTGAGGGTAGTGCGACTCATCGTAGGGCACCTCGAAGGACGTGCCATCAGTCTCTTCAAAACCTGTGGAATAGTCGAACAAAAACAAATGCACAAAAGGAAGGAGTTCAAAAGAACTCAGCAAGGCAATTAATCCATAATACATAAACCATATGATACAAGTCATAACATGATGCGAAATGATATGAGACATATGATGCAAATATGATTCTAACTCTACATATGCTAGTCTCTAGGGTAGACATGCTTTAAGTCATAGCCCCATACTTCCTTGGGTAGGTCTCAAATCACTCTTCCCTCAACCATCTCGGTATCTTGGGTTCTCCGGTGGGAATTGGGTCCTACATCCCTCGGGACAATCCATAGCTGGGGTTTAGCTCACCACTCTCTCACATCACCATTGGTATAAGTATTGGCACATGCCACGGTAAAGCCTAGCCCAATGCAAGTCATTTATTCAGTCATACCATGTCAGATTCAGATACGTCCATTCCTCGCCCCGGGCGATCCTTTCCGGTATCCTTCACACTAGAGTCACGGATATTACTCACCAAACTCATCAACCCCATTGGTCATCCACAAATAGTAGACGGGAAGCTCTCACGTCCTCTCACGGATATGACTCACCGCTCTCGAGCGCCCGTGAGCCCAAGTCCAGCTATTTGCAACCCTACCAATAATGGCCCCTTTCAGGTATCCGTAATATGATTTATGTCCTCTCATGGGTTGGTTACCGGTCTTGAGTGCCCATCAAACCATACCACTACCACGGGTCATTCAGTCTCAATACCCTTCCGATTCGGGTTTAATATGACAGAGACATCCTAGCCATACATCTAGACAAGTCCTATGTATGTCATCCAATAATTCGGGAAAGCGTTGATGGACACCTTCGGAGAACATCCCATACTATTCCCTCTAATGTCCAAGGACAGAAACGTTAATAGGACATTCCTCAATCCCAAATCATACTTAAGCAATCACATGCTCAATTTCATCACATCATACATGATTGACATATCATCATATAAAAAGAGATACAATGTAAAATGATTGATCACATATGTCATTATCAAAATAAGTAAGCATGGCAACTCAAAATGATATATAGCATGGTACTACTGTTACGAAGGGTATACAACAGTCATATGATGTCTAACATATTACTAGGAAAGTAAATCTACCACATTTCAAACATGGCGGCGAGATTCACACAATTCATGTAATTATGACCATTACCGTCCTTACCTTAATCGAATCGAAAATAATAGTAATTACCACTTGGAATAGTCCCCAACTTAGTGCTTGAACCCTAGACAACATATATGCAACATTAGAGAAGGAAACAATCAAGTCAGAGATCAAACGGAGCAAAACGAGCAAGTATAGAGTTGCTGTCATCATCTGGTTAACTGTCTGGTTGACTGACTCAGTCGACCAAGCAGTCGACCAAGATAAACAGTAATGGGCTGAATAGTGAATTTTGCCCAAAACCGATCTTCTGGAGCTCGGATCGATCCGAAACTTGGAGGGAATGCTGGTAACAGTATAAGGACACTATACAACAAGTATTAACATTATCTAATAGTCCAATTAGGAATACCCAAGTTGATACCCTATGCTCTATACGCTAAACATCAAGAATTGAATTGGAAATTGTTGCAATGGCAAGAAATGATGGGGAATTAGCTAAGGAAGTGATAAGAACTAGATGAGAATCATAAACCAATAGTAAATCAGACCTAGCATACATCTACACATCAGTTTAGATCAAAGAATAAGTTGAAATGAAAGGAATCAAGGAAATGCAATGCTAGTCATTGTAATGGAAGCATAGCATAGCAAGAATGGGAGGAAAACAATGGAAATGAAAGGGGAAACACATGACCAAGTGTTTGCAAGGTTGCAACACTTTCGCCATGGTCTCAATAGGAAGAAAGAGTAGAGGGATGAGTAGAATAGAGGATGAGAGAGAGAAATCATACCTTAAGGAAGCAATGGAGATGGAATGTAATGATTGAGACCAAGAATCTTCACCAACTTCAAGGAAGGGCTTTGGGAAGGTCACTCCTCATTCTCTAGAGTCTCAATGATTAGAATAGGGTTCTATTCACGAGGTCCCAATAAGTAGTCTTAAAATAATAAAGAATTTTGTGATTTTCGCATTTATTAATCTGCTGATCAACTGGCTGGTCGACTAGTTGACCAAGTAGTCGACCAAGCCTGAACAACAACTTCAGACAGGGAATTGGAAGGCCAGATAGATCAGAATTGAGTTGGGTTTTCTCCTACAAGTAAATTAACAAGTCTAGATTATAGAATTACTTTCGGAATGAGATAAAAAATGCATCACACACTTCAACTAAGCTTCCCCCTTTCTAGGTGCAGTTTCTCACTAAACACTGACAGTGCGTCCAAGTAAGGGGCATCACTGTCAATATCCATAGGCTCTGATTCAACACCGAATCTTCAACTATGAGGTCCCACAAGTCTCTTCTTCCACTACTCCGGGTCTTCAGACCTACAAACAACAAGGGATCCGGATTGGGTCAGGGTTAGGAAAGAGCTGGATTTCACACCTTGCATTGGATTAGAAACCCTGACATGCGCCAGTACTCATGCCAATGGTCGTGGTAAGAGAGTGTTGACTTAAACCCCAGCCATGGATGCCTGATGAGGACCTGACCCCTTTGCCCGGGATCCCAATAGAGGTAACTAGTCCTTGAGGGATCAGAGTGACTAGACCTACCCATACGAGGGCAGGTGTTATATTTTAAAGCATGTCAACTATCTAGAGACTTGCATAGTTAGATCTTAGCAGCATTCATATTATTGCATATTATTCATTTCATATATGCATGTCTAATTGTGTTGACTTGTGTACAAGAAATGTGTTATCCTTACTAAGTTCGTCATAACTCATTCATTTTTGTGTATGTTATACTAAACTATACAGATGGTTGCACGTCCCCAGAAATTGGAGAGAATTCGTATGATCGAACCCTCTCATATGAAGATGTGGCACCATCAATGGGAAATGGAGATAGCTTCCATGAAACCTCCTATGGATGCTTGGAGTGCACTTATAGCACCCATTGATGGCCGAAGGAGGCAAATTGCCAGATATTTTGAGGATTGTAAGGAGAAGAACTGGAGAACCCCCTTTCTTGTTATTCATGAAAAGCATTATTTAGCTTTAGAGAAAGAAACTGGAAAGAAGATTATTTAGTTTATTTTGATTGCTTCCGCTGAACTTGATTTTACTTTTGAACATTGATTCTTTCTTTTATTCTTTTATTGGAGTATTTGAACTCCTATAATCCTTTGATTAATTATTTAAACTTGCTCTTGCTCTTGATTATCTATTTCTTGCTTTATTATTATTGATGGATAAGACCGTGTGTCACATCCACCCAGCCGGTACCCTACTTGGCATACCCGAGTGTGTGATCCACAGCCCCGAAAATCAAGTATCGAGGTAATCAACCTCTCATGAACATAAATAATCAATGTACAAAGTATAAACAAAAGATCCAAATAAGGGAAGAATAAATCATATGTCATCAAAGTATGAAAGATAATCAAAATGTCTAAATCAATAAGTAAAGTGAGGCGGAATCTCACTCTACATACAGCGGAAAAGTAGATCGCAAGTCAAAAGAAGATTACAATTGGTTCTAAAGACAAGAAAGAAAGATATACTCAAACTAAGCTAGAGTCTATTCTACTTTATAAAGAACGTCTTCATAAACATAGACTTTATCAATCATGCTCAGACGCTCCCACTCCACAGTAGGGCTAATCCTAGTAACAAGTAAGACCACTCGAGGAATCCTCAACATAAT
This sequence comes from Hakea prostrata, assembly GCF_041222555.1. NCBI lineage: Eukaryota > Viridiplantae > Streptophyta > Magnoliopsida > Proteales > Proteaceae > Hakea > Hakea prostrata. The sequence goes on along the minus strand of NC_142600.1, from coordinate 51,710,214 downwards.
CTTCATAGTTGCCAACACCTTGCGCGAAGTACGCTTCTTTAGTTTGCACTTCCTCATATTGACCTTCATAGTCATCAATACCTGTAGAGTAATCTAACAAAAGATATTGTACCAAAAGGAATAAGTTTCAAAGAAACCCAGTAAGGCAGTTAATCCATAACAACATAAATAGCAGGATTTCAAAGCAGAGTAAAATGCTATATGATATGAAACACATGATGCAATATGATTCTAACTCTATATATGCTGGTCTCAATTGGTAGACATGCTTTAAGTCATAGCACCGTACTTCTTTAGGAAGGTCTTATCACACAATGCCTTTTGGTAGTGGGTCCGGCATCCCTCGGGACATTCCATGGCTGGGGGTTAAGTCACCGCTCTCTCACATCACCATTGGTCTAAGTACTGGCACATGTCAGGGTCAAAGTGTCACATCCACCCAGCTGGTACCCTACCTGGCATACCCGAGTGTGTGATCCACAGCCCCGAAGATCAAGTATCGAGGTAATCAACCTCCCACATAGACAATTACATAATCATGAACATAAATAATCAATGTGCAAAGTATAATCCTAAAGATCCAAATAAAGAAGAATAAATCATATATCATCAGAGTATGAAAGACAATCAAAATGTCTAAATCAATAAGTAAAGTGAGGCGGAATCCCACTCTACAACCAGCGGAAAGTAGATCGCAAGTCAAAAGAAAGATTACATCTGGTTCTAAGATAAGAAAGAAAGATATAACAAACTAAACTAAAGTCTATTCTACTTTATAGAGAACGTCTTCATAAACATAGACTTCATCAATGATGCTCAGACGTTCCCACTCCACAGTAGGGCTAATCCTGGTAACAAGCAAAACCACTTGAGGAATCCTCAATGTAATCTTCATGGTTGCCAACACCTTGCGTGTAGTACGCCTCTTCCGTTTGTGCTTCCTCATATTGACCTTTGTAGTCATCAGTACCTGTAGAGTAGTTTAACAAAAGATATTGTACAAAAGGAGTGAGTTTCAAAGTGATGCGTCCAAAATCTGCTCAGCCCTTAGATCTCCTTGTGATGACCTGCAAAACGAAAGCGTCAGATGTGGCTCGACCGCTGGGGTCGGGAGTCCACCTCCGAAGGCTAAGTCAGTTGATGAACTTAATCACAAAAGGCTCTGTTAGACACAGAGCTAAGGAATGAAAAACTAGGAAAGTGATCTAGATCGTAAGCCTCTGAAAATTTACGTCTACCAGTGTGTATATGGATCTGAGTCCTTTTCACCTCGTAGGTAAGTAAGGTTTATATAGAGTGTACCTTCGAATCTTCTTCGTTGGATGCATTTGAGCCTTCTTTGGATAGTCGTTGGATTCTAACAGTTAGATCCATTGAGCGATAGACTTCTACTAGTTTGAACTAGTAGAGGACTCCTGAGATAACCTCACGGTTATTCAATGATTATCCCTTCAATAATGATAAGTGACAGCCGCCAAGTTGTGTCTGCCATCATTAGGGTAATTAACCTAATCCATAAGTCGGATTAGGGCGTGCTTCTTGCCGATTTAGTTTTCTTCCTCAGCAAGCTATCTTCTGGACTCGGCTCGCTTGGAAGCGAGTCGATTCCCTCCACCTTGACCGACGTTGAGGGTCAAACCGAGTACAAACCAGGTTCGATCATATTTCCTCCGTATCACGAGCCCCCCAGACCAAGCGTTCGGTCGATCCCGAGGGCTTGGTTTTTAACTAGGTTCTTCATCAGGCAATAGTCTCTGCATATCCTACTAAATGTCATATCACATTTAATGCGGTGGTCACTTTTCCTTGAGCGTTGCGAGGGCAATGCCACGCGTCTCTTTGCAGGCAATCTATCGTGGCTCATGTAACCCAAGCGACGGTTTCCGAACGCCTGTTTTGGATTTGTGAGTTCAAACTTTCAAAACGTCTTCAAATCTCGACCGTTGATGTTGAATCTATCTTGATCGTTCAGGTCCTCGAACACTCGTGCGGGTGCTTAAAAGCGGTTCGTTGTCTTCGTAGGTTTCATTCTTCTTGTCTGGAATTTGAACCTTCGTCTGCTTCGCGCCTTCTCGCTCTCAAGCCCTTGCTTCACCGAATTAGTAAGTTTGCTGATCCTTTTGCAAAGTTTAAACTTCCTGTCTCCAGTTTTTTTTTTGTACCTTACTGAAACTAGTAATGGAGGATAATAGGGTTTCTTCTTCCCTGGTACCCAGTGTCAGTAATAATAGTGGTAACGAAGCTTTTGCTTCCCTTCCTTCCAAACAGTCGGATAGTGATAATAAAACCCTAACTGTCCTCTGTCGCGAATTTGCCGAAGTTTCCCATAAAAGTTTAGAAAGAAAGGCCGAAACTTCTTCCGCCCTTCTCGAGTTTGGATCTTCCAAGACTCCTAGGGTGACTGCCGAGTCTTCTAGGCAGTCAAAACAAACTTCCAGGTCTAATGGCGGACCTGGTTCTGTTCCCTCCTCTTACAAGAAGGAAACCCTTCTTTCGACAATCCAGGGTTTTGATTTTCCTTCCTCTTATCATATTAGGGCTCCCCATTCTGATGAGAGGGTTGATTCGACCCTTCCGGATGAGTTTTCCCTGTACATAGATGCACTGGAAAGCGGGGTTCGCTTTCCTTTTTCAATCCTTTGTTCTCAACCATTTTGAATCACTAGGACATTTGCCCTGGAATGCTCCTTCCCAATAGCTGGCGTCTCATCGTCGGCTTCTTGGGTTTGTGCTTTGAACTTGGCATTACGCCATCTCTTGCTCTTTTTGTGCACTTTCATCTTCTTTCTATCTCCCATCCTCCCGGCTGGGTTGTACTCTCCAAGCGTAATAAGACTGTGCTTGACTGGAGGGGCAGCATTCTTGCCAAAGGAACTTGCCCTTCTAACCACAAAGGATGGCGCAAACGATACTTTTCTGTCATGCGCCTCAATCAGATCTCAACTACCCGATCGTCTGGAAACAGTATACTTCATACTCTGAAAGTAACCGGGTCCTTCCTTTATCCAAAGAAGACGAGACGATAGTCAAGACGATCAAATCCATTCCATGGTATTAGGAGATACATGGTCTTGAGGTGGAGTACAACTCCATCCTTCAAATTTACTAAAATGATATGTCTTTTCGTAATTCTGATTCTTGTTCTTTTTTGTAGTGCCTCCAAGAATGAACCCTGAGCATCTTCGGGCGAAGGCTGCTAGGGCCATTGATGTTGCTTGTTGAGGACTTCGAAGCCTTTTTTTGATCTGAGCCATTGGTTGCCTTTGGCTCTCAACCGTCGTCTTAATACCTGAGGCTATTTAAATCCTTCGAGTGTACTCTTCATCTATCCTTCTATCTGCAAGTTAGATTTGCAAAAACGACATTCCGTCTTTTTGCTTTGCTTCTGTATTCCTCGTACTCCAACAATAGCTCTATCAGCCTCTGAACAAGTGAGCTTTTTGCTATCACCAATCTCTTCTCCTTCCCCCTGAGTAAACTTCACAGTAGTAATACTTGGGGTTTACTTAATGGGTATTCTAAGTAGTTCATATCTGATAGAGAACTAGGGCTTTCCTTTGTTTCTTGTGTTGTTGGTGTTTTGTACTGATACGGCTTTTTCTGTGTACACAGTGGCTCCCAGAATCGATCTGAACTTTATTAGGGCGAAATCCTGTAAGAAAATCGTTCTAGTATCAGCGGCGGTTGGGGCCAGCGAGGTGGTTTCATCTGGTGAATCCTCTAAGCGTAAGGCGACTGTTGTTGGTGAATCTTCAAGTCAGATTCCCACAGTTTCTACTGATGCCACTCCTACACTTCCTCTGCCTGAAGAGATCGCTCGTTCTTCCCAGGAAGATCTTGATCACTCCGTTGCTGATGCCCCTGCTGTAGAGACCGTTTGTGCATCCCCGAAGGAGACCCTTCGGACATCTGAGGCAACTATGTTGGCGTCTGATGAAGGTGCGGTCCCAGCAGGTGCTGCTTCTATTTCCAACTCTAGAGCTTGTTTGGCATCCTCTACCTCTCCTTCTTTGGAGCCGGAGGATTTTGCCACTAGGAAGCGTCGTCAGTTGGCAAGTGATGCAGCTCATCCTTCTCTTGATATAGCTCATCCTTCTCATCCTTCGCCTGAATTA